>NC_044332.1:47307392-47624438 GCF_007399415.2 Gopherus evgoodei
CAACCACAACTATGTGGGTGAAATCAGACAGACAATCACTTCACACTTGAATGAACTCACACAGGAAAGTGATAAAAGACAGAAGCCACCACATCATCTGTGGGTGAACACTTTTCACAAAGCAATCACACTATATCTGACTTATCAGTCCTCATCCTAAAAGGAAGCCCGGGAGCTTAAATTCATAACTTTGCTAGACATTAATAATCATGGTCTTAATAAAGACACTGGATTTATGATGTATTACAATACTCTAACCCACTAACCCCCCTTTTTGTCCTATAACTACAGGGGTGATAATGGGCCACTACCTTGAATGGTCCCTTAGACTATGTACTAATTACTTATGCTAATCTATGTGTTCCACCTTGTATTTAGCTATGACACTCAGAATACCTTTCCCAGATCTGAACAAGAGCTCTATGTAGCTTGAAAGCTTCTATAACCACGGAAGTTGGTCCAATAAAAGATACTGTATTACCTCATCCACCTTCTCTCTCTAATGTGTTGTCCGTGGCATTCTGATTGCATTAGAAGTCACTCAACGCAGCACTGAACCCAAAAAATTACACTAGCCATCACCAGGACACAAACTAACCTACAAGCACATAGTCACACATTACATCTCAGCCTAGAAATACTTGCTAGGCAAACAAGGAACTATTAAAAAACCTAGGGTTTGTGATGGTTATTTTCATTTTTTTCAAATAAAATGCTATTACTGTTGGAAAAATTGCAGTGTTAAATATTCAGCCTTTTTTCTCAGGAAATAACTAGACTGCATCTTATTTTAAGATTATTTCCAGAAGGTCATATTACTTTGCATTACCATCTGCCCTAAATGCTAGCCTCTCACTCCACCGTGTTTTCTCATACCTCCTACAATAACTAGCCTTAATGCCATTATCGAAAACTGTGAAGTGATAGTTTCACTGCACTTTCCATCATTTTTGGTCTCCCTCTCTTTATTCAACCGACTTTTGGGACCACTCAGATATTCTGCTGGTGGGATGACACTGACCTTATCCTGTAACAAACTAACTATCTGGTCTGCGAAACAAGAAAGAAAAATCATAATACTTTGACTATATTAAATACAATATATAGCTGTCCCTGTGAAAGATAGAGTCTAGAGGTCTGGGTTATTTTATACTACTGGGAGCCAGTAACTCTTGAGATCTAACCCAAGTTCTGAGAATAGTTTCCACTGTGACTTTAAACAAGTCACGAAGACCTAAATTTTCAAGTGTTCATAGCTTTTGAGTGCTTCAGCTTTTGGGAGCCCAGACTGAGACACCCAAGGACTGACTTCCAGAAGTGCTTTGTACCTGCAACTCCTACTGAAAATTTAGGCTTCTGCCTCTTTACTTCAGTTCCTTGGTAGATTCGAAATTTTACTTGCACAATAATAATCCACAGAAATGTTGTATTAGTTAATGCTAGTGCAAAATCCTATGAAGAGCACTGTGTCAAGTATTATTATACATCACAGTTTAGACAGAACAAAGTAGTAAACATATGTAACCACCTCAAGCCTATCACTGTGTCAATGTTCTTTCCTTCCTTATATTCACATTACAACTTTTCCACCTTCCCCACCTTCTTTGGTATTTCCTAACCTCATATCAGACATGGGTGGAAATTAACAGGCACTATCTAGTATCCTCCAAAGACCAGAACCAGCCTTCATGAGCACAGGGGACTCTCCCCCAGAAGAGCAATTGAGGTTCTACTGTAGAAAGCGAGAAGGATGGATTGATCATAAGTGTTCACTACCCTGGCCTGCTAGAGAGGCTTTTTATACACATGGTGCACTAGCGCAAGTGGCCTTCTGACTGCACATATCTACCAGATAGTCACCACTGCAGAGTGGTAGCCCAGTGTAATGCAACACCTATGGATAGGTCAACAACTGCAAAGATTGAACCCAGAACCTCTGGATCTGAGAGCCTCTGCTGCCTTAGCTGAAGAACCAGGGTCATTTGCTCAAAAGCTGTAACCTCTATATGTGGTCTAGCCACTAGGAGGTGACAAACCACACATTAGCATAAGTCATATTAGCATGCCATCTTCTGCAGAGAGGTTGAGGAGCTATTGCAGCTGTAACCCTCCACTGCTACAGTGTGACTAGGAGTGTGGGAGGGTCTCAGATTTGGTCATAACATTAAATAATCTAGCAACATACCAGCTCATCTATTTGTAGTTAAAACCAAATGCAAGTAATATTTATGGTAAGTATAAGGAGTTAATAGCCTTAGCAGACTCATGACATCATTTGGATGGTACTGTACATTCAGGACATATACTCATCACTGGTTCATCTAAAGAAGTGATTCTCGAAGTTTAGGTCACCTGCCATACTCATTATGGGAAAGTTCCATTGAGTCTCTATGTTACCTATAGTTAAGCAACCCAATTACTTTCTTGTCTCTCCTTTTCATTTATCGATTTAGTGGTGCAATCTCCAGCACAATGCATCTGTGGAATAATGGCATTTTTAGGAAGTTTGGAGGGTGAGCTATCTTCACTACTGAAAGTAAGATTCTGAGAGTAAAAACAGTCATGGACTCTCTTCTACAAAAATTAAAACCCATTTATTCTACATATTTTAATATATTTTTGACCTACTAATGCATATGTTTCAATGTAAACTATTACACCAGTGTAAAATCTGTGTCAATGAAATGAGGTTTCAGCCCCTGATTTCTATTCCTGGCTCCACCTCAGTCTGTGTTATGTTTGACAAACAAACAATCTTCATGTCTTTGACTCCATTTTCCAATCTGTAGAATAAAATGCTTACCCATCTGAGACAGGTGTCATTTATAAAGTGCTTTGAGATCCTCAGTAGGTGCCATAGAAGGGCAAAAGTATTCTTTTTATTACTGTTGTAACCACAGAGCTGGCAAATTCTGACTCAGGCAGGGTCTTAATTTGACCTGAAGACAGCCTTAGAAGTTTAAAATTAAAGTAGTATTTTTTAAAAAAGAAAGACTACATCAAAAAGGCAACGAAAAACAGTCTGGAGCTCTTTCAATACATAACAAATAATCCATTAAAGGGCTATGAAGGGACCTAAGTGGGAAGTGGATCAGTAATAAGACTGATATTTCTGGGAGCCTGAACCAAAAGTTAAAAGGCTTCCTGATCAGACCAGTCTTGATAGGCAAATAGAATTTCCGAATGTTGCCAAGGCATCAGGCCAACAAAAATTACAACCCAACAAACTGAATGAAGGAGAATGGGGGGAAAGAGAGGGAAGGCTTTAATTAAAATACCTCAGAGCTCACAAGGAATGGGGAAAGTGTCAGGTAACTGGAAGATGGTTAACTAAACTGAGGGGATCTCTTCTCATTAATGCATGGGGGGGGATTTGCAAGTGTAACTTCTATTCCCATTAACTAGAGTGACAGCTAATTGCGATTCAAATGTGTATTGATAGAAAAATAGATCTGAATGTCTAGACTGGTCTTTCTAGTAAAGATTTAATTCCAAACTACGTGGTGATTTTCGGATATAGATGCAAATGGCCAACGGTACGAAGCCAAGAAATCCAGTTACATTTGAGAGGCAAAGATCGTATTTAATCTAAACCTCTGAAATATATTTCATGAAATTAAAAGCACTCAAAATATGCACACTGTAAGATGGGAATAAATACCCCCACATACATAAATTGTGAACACAACTAGTAACAAGAAGTGAGTGGACAATGCACTGAAGTTTGTACTGTGTTTTGAAGATGTACAGCACTAAGTATTATCATATAACTGCTTAGAAAAAAAATTCACAAATAGGTGCTAGATGTCTCTAAATTAATTAACTGTATTTAGATCTTATTTAGCCTCTCACAAGATAAGGTGCTTTAAAGGAAGGTATAGATACACCTTTGCAAATTCTTTGAAAGAGAGAGACTACACCAAAAGTAAGATTCATTTAGGACCCCAAAAGGACAAACATTAGCCAGTAAGCAATTCAATGGCTGAACATTGAAACAAAAACAAACAAACAAAAAAAAATCAAAGTCAGCATTATTAAAAAAAATCTTACAAATTGCTCAGACGTTAGCTAAAGAATTTGGAAGAATGAAAAACCAGACGTTACAGCCATGTGCAAGATTTTTCAAGTTAAAATGTTGGGCTATACTGTAGCTTAATTTATAGTATCTAGTCTTATAATGCAAGCATAGACAGGCCATATGTCTTTTCTTGGCCCTTAAATACTATTTTCCAATAGACTTGCCTTTTCTCCATCTATCATCAGTCATACCATTTGCTATTCAGGTGATTGGCTGTTATGAGCCAACTCCTGTTTCTCTATAAATAACCACTTCTCCCTCCCTCCTCCTTATTTTAGCTGCCAGGAAGTTACTGGTGGTGTGTTCCTCAATGCAAAACTGACTGTCAATAGGGTGCAAGACTACATGGCTAGTCTCAGCTTAAATTTTTTAGCAATCTCATTGGTTTAGGCTTCTGGCAGCTAGAGAGAGCAGGGTAGTGGTGCCCCTTTAGAAGTAATAACTTTAATTTGCTTTGTGCTCCACCTGACCCCTTAATGAGCCTCTCCATATGGCAGTCCTAAATGAATTTATCAATGGACATACATATATTTATGCTTTTTAGTGTTCTCTTTTAGTCCATTTTTAAAAATCTGTAAGATAAAAAGTCACACTGAAAAGATAAACAGAAGACTCACTTCAGAGTTTGAAATAAAGTTTTAAATCCCCTCAACCCCTCTCCTCCCCCCCAAAAAAAATTAAAATTAAGGCAAAAGAATAAACACCACAAGACACATACCACTGAATTAGTATTCCATCCTGGACTCACATCAAAATGCTGAGGGTTTGTTGTTTTCACTTTTCTGAAAATGCTTTACAAAAAAACCCCACTTTTGGAATGGCCTGGTTATGTGTCTTCAAACAATAAGGGCACATGGGGTCTGCATGGAATTCCACTAAAATAACAGTGACTTCACGTGGCCATGAGTGGACCCCTTCACAGAACTGACCTTGAAGTCAATGGGAGCACTTGTGCCAGTAAGTGCTATGTTTACTGACCAGTATTTTCAGGATCAAGACCTAAGATTCATGTAAAAATAAATTGTCATGTTATGATTGTAATATGAATGAACAGAAGCTAAGCAGCTTAAAGTCAAAGGCTGAAACTTGAACTAAATAAGCTAGGCCTACCTTCAAACTTTTGTATTTTGTGAAGGAGCATCCTCTGATTCTAACAACCAGATTTTCCAAGTGCTTTATAGGATTTGCCATGTGATTCCACTTAAAGGCAGTTACAAGTCTAAGTAACTCTTTGAATATGTAGATATTAGCAGCTGACAAACAGCTGCATAGATAATACTATTTACAGTGCACAGCAAGGAGTTTTGTTGGTCCTACAAAATGTAGGTACTGTGCTATATGTTCTTGAGTGCTCTCTACTGGTACCTTATCTATTAACTAGCTATTTAAATATATGAAGCTCTCTTGTAGCAGTAGACATTATAAATGTCTATTACTCTGTTGCTGAGAGGGCTTTTCCTTTTTTAAAAGCAGTAAATGGTTTACATAAAGTTGACAGCATTTTTGCAATGAACTGCTGCAGAGTAAGCCAATCAGCAAAGGAAATACAGGTGAACAAACAAAACCTACAATTTGCTAACAATGTCATTTCTGATTATACTGATACACAAGTATGAAGTCTCATGTTGAATAGAATTTGATCTGTGGTATTCAGTCTCTCTCAATATGCAGACATAGTACAGTACTAAAATTAATTCTGTAGCTAATAAAATAGATAATAAGAATTTGTAATTCTTACTAAGAAGCCTATACAAATGTAATATTTATGTTACCACTGAGAAAATCTATTTGAATATGTGGTTTAACATTCTAAAATATCATACTTGTTAAAAATGTGTTGCTGAAACTATTAAGGAGTTTTAGTTTTTTTCCTTTAGGGATAAATCATGAAGTTTTTTCCTCAAGTCTTATTCAGGCAAATCTCTTGTTGTCTCTCATTGACGCCAACAGGAGTTTTGACTGAATATGAATTTTGAAGTCTGGACATTTGGTGCAGATATTCAGATGAATTTAGGTGCTTATCTGCTTCTTTGGTTGCCTAAATGCATTTCAAAGTCTTGCCCTTAGTAAATAGTAAAAGACTAATACAAGGCACAATTTAGCTTAAACCTGCATTTGAAATCTGCTCTCAAGCCTCATTTGTGGATTGGTCAGGTGGCAATTAGTGTGGAGATGTACTCCATACAGATTTGATTGCAGAACCAGGTTTTTGTTTAGGGATGGGGGGATAGATTTTTACTGGTTAGGAAAGCATGAATAAGAGTTATTCTCTACTTTATGATGCTTAAGAAAGTGCCTATTATTTATTCCAGTGAGACCAGTAAGCAGAAGACTAAAATAAAAAGGCAGAAGGCCAAAGTGTCAAAGTGCTGTTAAAGTACATGAAAAAAGCAATCCGCTTGGGCTTTGTTGTAACACATTTAATAATGAGCTTCCCATATTTAGACACAAGAGATAGCAAATTCAAACCCCCTGGAAAGGTGGTGATACAGTTATACAACAACTTACAAAAAATGTATTTATTTCTTTATTGCTACCTAAGCACCCTATGGTTTCTGTAAGAAACCTAATGATCCTCTATACTCTAATGCACAGAATAATCTGAAATGCTTCTATAACTCCACTAATTAGCAAAATACTACAATAGCAAAATCCCTTCATTTCATGCTAAACTTGGTGTTAAATACTAACAACATTTAACAAAAAAATCCCTACAACACTAGTGTGTTTTGTTGCCGGATTCATCTCTCTTTTAGAGGTTTTCAAAAACCTTCCAGTCAGTACATAAGATAGGATACATATTGTCAGGGATAAGTTGTTAAAGTGAATTTGAAATGTGCTTCTCAAAATATCATTTACACATTTACCAGATGGTAAAATAAACATGTAAATTGTTAGAATATACACCAACTTTATACTACAATTTTATGCACTGTAGAAATGGTGTAAAAATTGTTACATAGTGTTACTTGCTCATTTAATAATTTATTAACTTTTCAAAAAATAAATTTGGAAAATGAGTTTGTTTTTAAAAACAGTCAGACTATGCAGCATTTTTTTTTAAACACACTTTGTAGATCTCAAATTTTTGATAAGCTCAAAGATATAACTAGAGTAACAAGAACTTGGTTTCTAAGGGTTTCTCGGCACCCAAGTTGCCGTACCCTAACTTAAATTGATTTAAAAAAAAGATTTTGTTAAACAAGTACAAATCTGTGTCAATGCTCATTGGTTTAAACTAGCTTTCTATCAGTTTCAATTGCACCTGTAAATTACAATTTAAACAATTTTTAAGAAAATATCTCACTTTTAATTAAACCAGGGCAACTTTGTATGTAGACCAGCCTAAGTACTAACAAGCCACAGTGCTGCTGGAATTCTCTCTCTCTCCAGCCACCACTCACACTCAAAAACAAGTGTAAATTAATACTTTAGATATGACCAAACAGAAGGCACATGTTAAAACAATTTTGCATTTAGAGTGGGGCCTAATCCACAAAGGATTAGCAACACAAGGAGAGTGAAAAAAGCTTATAAATCACATAGTGATCATTACCCTTCATTAAAACTGATGGTTCTGACATATTCAATTACTGGTGATCCTGATTGAAGAGATTGAATAAAAGGTTATGTTAACTACTTTTGCCTTTTCAGCATCTTGCCTATTAAATGTCCAGCCTTTCCAACAGGCCATGCCCAGACAATTGTTGTGAGCACCCACATGCGAGTTCCATTTCACTATTACATTTAATTTCTTCTGTCCCCAGCGCTAGAAGATTTGGGCTTATGATAACTCTCTCGCTTTGATTACTGTAACCATCTTGTAACACAAGCAACCACCTCTCAAGCACCCCCCTTGTGGCCAGAGGAACTCTACAGCACCCTGCCTCTGTTCTCCCCTAGTCCTCCCTCCACTCCCTTCTTCAGGGCACTTAAGGCAGCACTCAGGTAAAAGGTAGCTCAAATAATCCCCTCCTGCAGTCCAATTTATTGAGTCCTCAAGTGCACAGTGGCATGCTAGACCCTAACCCCAGTTCAGTGTCTCTCTCCTGATAATCTAAAATAACATTGTCTTTAAAAATAAAACACAACTCACTCAATCCTTGTTCCCATATCATTTTAGCAGAGGCCAATCTCCCTAAGGACTAGCTTTCTGCTTCCAATCACCTCCTGCCTGGAGTTTGTCCTTTTCTTCAGGCCTTTCCAGGGGACTGTGGGGGAAGAGGGGTTCCTTTGTAGTCTGCCTTGAGAGCTTTTCTCACTCTCTTCTGAATTTTGAGCTTTTCTCCTGCTGATTTAAGGAATTACAAGAACATTCTAGCTCCCTACAGTGTCTACCACCATAACTTCAGTTTTCTGTACTTCCCCCTTCACTAAAACTTCCTTCTCCCTTTGTTCTGGAATCACCAAATTCCCCTCAGGTGGAGCTAGTCCTGTAATCAGGGTTGGTTTAGGCCCAGGTGTTGCAGTCCCTGGAACAAGTCATTCTGTTGCACATCTCCTACTTCTCACCTCTCCAGTTTATCCAACACGCTGCTGTTATTTTAGTATAATTGTTCACTGGGTGCATGAACAATTTTTATAGTGGCCATGCTGACAGCCATTGAACCAAACTGTAAACCCTGTATATAATGAAAACCACTTAAGCCAGGGGGTGCAGTAGCACCCCCTGCATTCCTAGTTCCAGCGCCTACAACTGGGTGATTATTGCAGCCCTCAAGACCCAGAGTCTTTGCAGTGGAGTGAAGGCCATTTTAGCAGGTAAATAATGTAGGATAACTTTTGGCTGAGGATTGGCTGCTGAAGTTGAGCACTATTTTAAATTCTTGTGTGCACCTTTTTCCATAGCTGCCTGGCTGTTGGAGAGTCACAGAGCATATGCATCAGGGTTCCTTTCTTTTGTCATAGCACCAACAAGCATCAGCAAACAAGGCTTTTATCTCTGTAGTGTCCAGTACATTTTGAATAAAATCTTATGTCCACAATAGAGCAGTGGTGTTCAGGTATATCTGAGTTACGAGCTAAAAAAATAATAGCTTGTCACCATAGAGAACAACTACATGTACATGGATTTGAAGAAATTTGGACTCCGTTTCTAGATGTATTTGGATAAAAATGCTGAGATAGCTCAAAGAATTCCAGGCCTCCATTCCACCTACCCTACCTCTTCCCCAGCCCCCTTTTCTCCTCTCCCTATCAGGGATACTGGAACCATTTTTATAGTCTGGGTGCTGAGAGACATTGAACCAAACTATAAACCCTGTATATAACGGAAACCACTTCAAGTCAGGGGTGTAGCTGCACACCCAGCACTCCTAGTTCCAGCACCTATGCTCCCTATTCAAGTATGTCATCTCTTATTGTATTACTGTTACCCTCCACTAACATGTTGTATCTATGTAGTACTGTCTGGTTTTGCAACTTTGACCAATTGTAAAATTGCATATTTCCATAATTCTATTGGAGATCTGTATCTGTGCAGTATTTGGGAAAATACACAGTCTGTAAGTCATTTACCTTTTTGTATATCTCATTGTTTTGTTCTTTATGAAAATCAATAAAAACATTAATCACAAAATGCTGCTTAATCTTTTTCCTGTCATACCACTCAGACCATAGATGGCACTCTTCATTATCTTTTGCCACATCAGATTCAGTTCCTTTGACCTCACCTTTGTGAATTATAAACTGACTTACATGTTTTAGTTTTAGACTGTGCACTCAGCAGAATTTGTGAATTGTTTGCTCCTTAGGAATGAATATATCAAGAGAGACCAGAAGGGGGCCAAACTAAAATGGCTGCATGAAATCTGAGCTTTGAGGGAATAGCAAAGTAAGTACCTCCATCAACCCTCTAAACCACCTACATTCTCTGAAAATACAGAGCAGATGGTTGCAGATGACAAATTCTCCTCCCTCCCATCCTGTCCCCTCAAAATAATCTGAACATTTAAAAAGGTACTTCACTAAGAAGATTGTTTCTGGCTCACAGCATGGAGAGACCTCTCAAATTCCAAATAAGATTTTAATCAAGTCAGGCAGAAATCCTAGGGCTAATGAAAAGGCGATAAGAGATGATCTGACAACAAAGCATCTACCTCTAAAGAAGGAAGTTACTGACTTGGAAGAGAGTCACCATGCTAGAGACTGACCTTAGACTGAGAAGCAACAGAGAGACAGAGCTGCAGAACCAGGTGGCACTGATGGAGCAGAGAGAGGTTCAGCTTAAATTGGATGATGCAGAAAACAGAGTGAAAAGTTACAACATCAGAATTAAGTAACTGAATGAAAATGCTGAAGGAGAAAACCCAATCCAGAATGTAAAAACCTTACCTGTGAAATTGTTAAATCAGAGCTCTCTGGAAGAGGTGGAAATAGAAAAAGCATAGGGTGCTGTGTCCTACAACAGGACCTAGCAAAAATAATAGACCCAGAGATCTAATTGGGAAACATCACCATTATTAGCAGAAATACTCAATTATGGAAAAAGCCAGAGAGCATTCAGAGCTCACACTCAAAATCCACAAGCTGCAGTTTTGCCATTACCTCTCTTCCCCATCCTTTAAAAAGAGAAGAGAGCTGGGGAAAATTACAGCAACATTCATCAGGGCAGATATCTACTACAGGTGGTGATTCCCATTTAAACTCTCATTCAGCTTCCAAAATCAGTATTACACAGTATGAGACTTTAAACCATCTATTCCAAGTGACTGGAGTGTAACTCCAAATTTCAGACACACAAGAAGATATTAAAGAGGTATAAACCAAGAATAAAATGCTGGAAACAACTTGGCAGATGATGAAACCCAGAAAAGGAGGATTGGGGGGAAAAAAAGACTTTACTGGCAATGGCAAAAGTGAAGCTGAACAGGAGGACATAGATACCTGAGGAACAAACTAAAGGTAGTCCATAAGGGACCTCTAAATAGGGTTGCCACCTGTTCAGGTTCTCGCAGGACTGTCCCTTTTCTGAGGTAGTTGTCCCAAGAAGTCTGGATGCTTAGTACACATTGCCAGCTGTCCAGGTCTATAGGCTCAGAATCATCCGAAATGTCCCAGTTTTTTGTATTCCAAAGGTAGTAGAGTAACATGTTAAGGTTAGACAGGAATGTTAATAGTATGAAGTGTGTTTTAACAGGGGTGATCATAACTCTGGTAGCTGTGTTCTGTATTTTACAAAGTAGAGAAAGTAAAAGACAATAAGGAGGGAACTTGGATGAGTCCCAGGGAGATAGAAGAAAGGGGAGGGGAAGAACCCTTAGGGGTTCTGTGTAAATCATCCCCATGTAACTCAAAGGATCAGATGACAATCTTATTTTACTAAAGGCAAAAGTCCAGGTCCCATAGGTGAAGAATGTAATTACTTGGATTACAAGAGATACAGTCCATGTGTTCATGGAGAATGTACAGAGCACAACCGTTTGGACACTGGTTTACATGATATGTGGTGTTTTATTTTTAACTTCAAAGTAAAGGGAATACAAGAGAGGGGAGAAAACTGGGGAGGTGGAGAAATTATTACAAGAAATAGACAGGGAAGTTTACAAACAAAACCAAGCCCTGTGTAGGCACATAAGTACCAATACAACATTATTAGAAACAAGAGAGACATTGGTTATACAAGGGTTCATGCCATCAATCAGCTAAAGAATCACAATTTCAAGTTTTTCAGTAAATTAATTGTTATTCTCAATGGCTCTTCCTTTTAAAGTAACATCTTTGAATGTTAAAGGACTAAATAATATAGTTGGAAGGGGGAGGGGAGCAGAAGCCCTTGCAGAACTTTTTTAAAATAAAACCCTAATCTCATTGTATTCTACCTCAAGAAATATATGTTCAGGAGAGGCAAATTCTAGACATAAAAGGTAATTGACTTTAGCAGACACATCTTTGCTTCAGCCAAAGAAAAGAAGATTGATCATAATACTTACTAAACATGCACCTTTTCAGATTAAAGATTGTTTAAGGATAAGGAAGGAATGCTTAGTATGTTAAAGGCCACAATTGCTGGGTTATTAATAATAGTGGGCTCAATGTATCCTCCCAGTCAAGAGCACAAAACATTTTTAAGAACTTCTTTTAAATAGTTCAATACTTTGGAGATGAGAAAATTATACCTGGGCTAGATTCTTTACTGGGATACATCTGATAAAAAGCAAGGAGGATATGAAGCAGGTGCAGCATTGAATTGTTGGCACAGAGAAGTCAATCTCTCTGATTGCTGGAGAGAATTGCACCGAGGGAAAACGTTACACATTTTATTCACGCCGTCATCAGTAGAATAGATGTAATGTTAGTCTCCAAATTCTTAATGAAGCAGACAAGATCTGCAGAAATTGGCACAATTACATGGTCAGAACATCCACAATTGGAAGTAATATTTGAATGCTGGGATTAGGGTGACCAGACAGCAAGTGTGAAAAATCGGGACAGGGGGTGAGGGGTAGTAGGAGCCTATATAAGAAAAAGACCCAAAAATCGGGACTGTCCCTATCTGGGATAGGAGCCCAAGATTTTTTTTAAATGTCTCCAGGGCAAATATTGGGTTGCAGCAGTTAAAGAAAACACTGCTCAATACTTTACAATAAATTATATGGACAATATAAGAAGAGGTCTTCTCTAGGTGGCAAGTAAAGCAGTATTTAGGGGCCAGTTGATAAGCAGAGCCTCTCAACTTGAAAAAAGAGAGAGCTCAAGACAACATAGAACGAGAACAGGAGGTAAAAAGGTTATAAGAGATTCATAAAAACACAGGTTCCAAAAAATGTATCGACAACTAACTAATATTAGGGGAAAATTGAATATGTTGATGACAGATGCGCTGAAAAAGCCTTTAGTCATTCAAAGCAGATGTGTTCTGAAAAAAGAAATAAAAGTGATAAGCTATTGTCTCAAAAGTTTAAGAACATAAAAGGGCCATACTGGGTCAGACTAATGGTCCATCTAGCCCAATATCCTGTCTTCTGAAATAAATCAGACGTCCTAGAGGGAATGAACAAAACAGGACAATTCAGCCCCAGCTTCTGGCAGTTGGATGTTTAGGGACAGCCAGAGCATGGGGTTGTGTCCCTGACCATGTTGGCTAATAGCCATTAATGGACCTATCCTCCATAAGCTTATCTAATTCTTTTTTTTTTTCAAAGTTAAACATTTGGTCTTCACAACATCCCATGGCAACGAGTTCCACAGATTGACTGTGGATTGTGTGAAGTAGTACTTCCATATGTTTGTTTTAAACCTGCTGCCTAATTATTTCATTGAGTAACCTCTGGTTCTTGTGTTATGTGAAGGGGTAAATAACACCTCCCTATTCACTTTCTCCACACCATTCATATTTTACAGACCTCTATCAAATCCCACCTTAATCATCTCTTTTCTAAGATGAACAGCCCCAGTCTTTTCAATCTCTCCTTGTATGGAAATTCTTCCATACCCCTAATCATTTCTGTTGCCCTTCTCTATACTTTTTCCAATTCCAATATATCTTTTTTGAGATGGGTTGACCAGAGCTTCACAGAGGATTCAATGTGTGGGCATACCATCGGTATGTATAGTGGCATTATGATATTTTCTACTTTTACAGTCTGTCCCTTTCCTAACAGTTCCTAACATTGTTAGCCTTTTTTGACTGCTGCTGCACATTGAGCACATGCTTTCAGAGAAATATCCATGGTGACTCCAAGATCTCTTTTAGAATGGTAACAGCTAATTTAGACCAAATTATTTTGTATGTATAGTTGGCATTATGTTTTCCAATGTGCATTACTTTGCACTTCTCAACACTGAATTTCATCTGTCATTTTGTTGCCCAGTCACCCAGTCTTGTGAGATCCTTTTGCAACTCTTTGCAGTCAACTTTGGACTTAACTATCCTGAGTAATTTTATAATCTGCAGATTTTGCCACCACATTATTCACCCTCTTTTCCAGATCATTTATGAACATGTTGAACAGCATAGGTCCCACTACAGATCCTTGGGGGGAACCCTACTATTTATCTCTTTCCATTCTGAAAACTGACCATTTATTCCAACCCTTTCTTTCCTATCTTTTAACCAGTTACTGATTCAAAACCATCCCTCTTATCCCATAACTGCCTAGTTTGCTTAAGAGCCTTTGGTGAGGAACCTTATCAAAGGCTTTCTGATTCAAGAGCAACTTATTATTCCACCAATTAAAAACAAGCAGAAAAAGAAAATTACACATCCTAATGAAATATGTTACTTTTGCTGTGTATTATAAAAACCTGTATTCCTCAGATACTCCAAGCTCTGAAGTTATTACAAAATATCTGAGAGTAACAGATTTTCCAAAGATAAACAATATCGATAAAGAAACTTTAGGTAAAGAAATAACAGCAGATGAAATCTTAGAGGCAATAGCAAGTATGAAAAGTGGTAAACTCCAGGAACTGATGGCTTTCCAGCTGAATTTTACAAGATATTTAATGGGTCCCTTGAGAGGTACCTTCAATACTATTTTGTTAGGGGAGACAACCTATGAAAGAAGCTACTGTGTTTTCCCCCCCTGAAGTTGGCAAAGACTTTACCCTGTGCAGCTCTTAAAGGTCCATATCACTGTTGATTCATGTCAAAGATTTTAACAAAAATACTAGCTAGCCATTTGCAATCCATGTTCTCAGCTTATGCAGATCAAACTGGATTCATTAAGGATAGGTAAATGTCAGACAACAGTCATACAGTACTTGGAATCATCCATAATGCCAAACCAAAAAAAGATTGATTTCTTTCGTTGTCACTTGACGCAGTAAAAGTCTTTGACAGAATAGTCTGTTTCAAGTCCTGCCCCACAGGGACATCAGCCTCCAGTTCCTTAAAAGGATAACTGCTCTTTACACCAGCCCAAAAGCCACTGTGTGAATTAATGGGGTTAAATCTCCCATTTGAATTACACAGAGGGACTAGGCAGGGATGTCCATTGTCTCCTTTACTTTTTTGGACTATTCATGAAGCCTTTTTCATAGAGGATAAGGAACAATGAATCAATCAGAGAAATTAAACTTGCAGGAACACATCAGAAAATAGCACTATATGTAGATGAGGGAATATTATTTTATCTAAATTAAATATTTGCCTAAAATTGATTTCTAAAGAAATCCATGACTTTGAGAAAGCCTCTGGATTTAAAGTAAATTATGTCAAATCTAGAATGCTAGCTATACATTTTCCAGGCTCTGAAAATGTATTTCTACAGCAAACATTTGAGCACAACTGGGCAACGAATTCTATAAGATAACTGGGAATTCAAATCTTAAACAAGCTAGAAGAGTTCTGTGATTTAAATGTCAAACCACTACTTCAGCAAATTAAAATAAAAGATCTGGTGTGCTGGTGGTAATATGCAATTTCTTGATTGGAAAGAACATTTTGCTAAGGATATCTTGTTTCAAAATCTTTCTGTGGTCATCCCAGATAAAACCCTAACAAGAATATAGAAAATGTTATTAGAATTTACATGGAATAAGAGAAGACCAAGAGTGAGTGCAGATACTTTGTACAGACCCATTAAACAAGGTGGACTAGCTATTTTAAGGGTATGTCTATGCTACTGGATTATTCTGATTTTACAGAAACCGGTGTTTGGAAACAGATTGTATCAAGTTGAGTGCATGCGGCCACACTAAGCACATTAATTCGGCAGTGTGCTTCCATGTACTGAGGCTAGCGTCGATTTCCAGAGCATTGCACTGTGAGTAGCTATCCCATAGTTCCCACAGTCTCTCCCACCCATTGGAATTCTGGGTTGAGATCACAATGCATGATGGGGCAAAAACAGTGTCGTGGATGATTCTGGGTAAATGTCGCCAGTCAATTCTCCATCCATGAAAGCAACGGCAGACAATCATTTCGTACCCTTTTCTCTGGATTGCACTGGCAGAAGCCATAGCATAGCAACCATGGAGCCTGTTTAGCCTTTTTTCACTGTCACCGTATGTCTACTGGATGTTGCCAACAGATGCGGTACTGCAGTGCTACACAACAGCATTCACTTGCCTTTGCAAGTTAGCAGAGACGGTTACCAGTCCTATTGCACCATCTGCTGCTTTGGAAATTGGTGATGACAGTTACCAGTCTTATTGTACCGTCTGCTATTGTCCTGGGTGCTCCTGGCTGGCCTCGGTGAGGTCAGCCGGGGGCGCATGGACAAAAATGGAAATGACTCCCCAGGACATTCCCTTCTTTACATTTTGTCTAAAGGTAGAGTCAGTCCTGCCTAGAATATTGGGCAAGCCTACTAAAGAACCAGAGAGGACAGCCACTCCGAGTCAGAGCCCCAGACATCCCACAGAAATGATGAGCTGCATGCCATTCTAGGAGGTGCCCCTGCAACAACCCCATCTATTGCTTCCCTCCTCCCACACCCCTCCTGGGCTACCGTGGCAGTTATCCCCTCATTTGTGTGATGAAGTAATATAGAATGCATGACTTTATTGAGATAAAATGAGGGGGAGGCAGCCTCCAGCTGCTATGATATTCCAGGCAGGACTGAATCTTCCGGACACAAAGTTTAAAGAAGGGAATGACCGGGAGTCATTCCCATTTTTGCCCAGGCACCCCCGGCCGACCTCACCGAGGCCAGCCAGGAGCACTCATGGGATGATGAGGACAGTTTTCAAGCCTATTGCACTGTCTGCCATCAGGAAGGGGAGGGGATGCTGCTGTTCAGCGCCGCAGCACCGCATCTACCAGCAGCATCCAGTAGACATACAGTGACACTGAAAAAAAGTGAGAAATGATTTTTTCCCTTTGTTTTTGGGGGGTGGGGGAGAGGGAGATTGATGACATATACCCTGAACCACCCATGACAATGTTTTTGATCCTTCAGGCACTGGGAGCTCAGCCAAGAATGCAAATGGTTTTCGGAGACTGCAGGGACTGTGGGAAAGCTCAAGTCCTCAGTCCCCCCTCCCTCCGTCCATGAGCATCCATTTGATTATTTGGCTTTCTGTTACGCTTGTCACTCAGCGCTATGCTGAGTCCCTGCTGTGGTCTCTGTCTATCATAGCCTTGGAGATTTTTTCAAATGTTTTGGCATTTCGTCTATTGGAATGGATTTCTGATAGAACAGATTCATCTCCCCATACAGAGATCAGATTGAGTATCTCCCGTACGATCCATGCTGGAGCTCTTTTTTGATTCTGGGACTGCATGGTCACCCATGCTGATCGGCACTCCATGCTGGGCAAACAGGAAATGAAATTCAAAGTTTGTGGGGCTTTTCCTGTCTACCTGGCCGGTGCATCCGAGTTCAGATTGCTGTCCAAAGCGGTCACAGTGGTGCAGTGTGGGATAGCACCCAGAGGCCAATACCATCGAATTGCGGCCACACTAACCCTAATCCGAAATGGCAATACCGATTTCAGCACTACTCCCCTCGTCGGAGAGGATTACAGATACCGGTATTAAGAGCCCTTTATGTCGATATAAAGGGCTTCGTTGTGTGGACAGGTGAAGGGTTAGTGTGAATTAAAGCTGCTAAATTCAGTATAAACACGTAGTATAGACCAGGCCTAAATATTCTGTGGTACTATCAAGCAAATCAGCTCAAAGCAGTAGTGGATTGGAGGCACTCTAGCTCTAGCCAAACACTGGGTCTTTATTGAACTAGAAAACAACAGGAATGTAAACATCACTAGGCAGCCAAACAATAATAATAATAAAAAAAATCACACCCTCCAGAAAAGTAAACATTTCCTTTAGCAAAAGCTATGCTTTGGGTTGGGATAGAACTAAAGACAAATTATTTTCCCTTGGAATGACACCTATTGCAAATAATTCAAATCTTAACCTCTATAGTGCCCCAGACAGGTTGAAAGGCTGGGAGAGTCATGGAATACATATGGTTGGCCAGGTATTCAGTAAAGAAACTTTTCTAACTCAAATAGCTTTACCTGGACCATTCTCCCATGATACGGATACTTTCAAGGTAGGCATTAAGTTTCTCAACTTTCTAGAAAGACTGTTTTATACAGGAAGTTAATTTTAATAGAAATGATGGCATCTGGTCAAATTAAGAAACAAAAAAAGATACATATGACTAATGTGTATCAATCTTTGAAGGCAACTTTCCTAACAAAAAAATGTCCATATGTGATATGTTAGGAAAAGGACCTGGATAAAAAAATTACCCAAGAGGAATGGGGTTTGACCTGGAAAAAAAGAGTACCAGCAATCTCATTCTGCAGCACAATAAAATAAAATTTCTTTAAAATACTGTTTCAGTCGTGCCTTACACCAGTCAAGTTACAAAACAGAGAGAGATTGAATGGGGATAAATGTTGGAAAAATTATAGTGAAAGAGGAAATGTTATGCCTATAGGGTGGTCATGAGCACTCAACAGAGAGTATTGGGATGCAATCCATAACCAAATCTCACAAATTGTCAGATGTTTATTACTAAATGATCCTTTGGTAATCCTCTTGGGGCTTCCTGGTGGATATGGTCACACAAAAGGAAATGAAGACTTAATCTCTTGTCTATTGGTAACTGCTTGGCTACTCATCGCTGAGGGGGAGCAATAGCCTAACTGTAGATGAATGGTTCAAAAAAATATAGAAGGTTGTCAAAGTAAAGCTAACACACCAATGACACCAGCCAATAACAAAAATTGACAGAAGACAAATAGATGCTTAGATATTTGGTTACCTTTTACTCCATAGCTATTTCAAAAGCAGTAGCCACGAGACAAGATTTTGCCATCAAACGTTGAGGTGTGGTACCCAATGAAGTCAATACAATTTGTAGACTCAAGCAGAATTTGACCCATACAGTTCCTAACCTAAACTCATCTTGGGCAAAATTCCCCCTGTGCAGAGGGCTAGCACAGAAGCCAATGTATAACCCACTCATTGTGGTACTCTGATCCTCTCTAGTGGTGGGTGGGATTAATGAGCTTGCTACAGCTTTGGCTAGCAAAGCCTAGGTCTTTTACCTCAGGTAGTAGGGGCTCATGGTTTAGAACCAGAGTAGAGCTGGGCAAACTTTTTTAGCCAAAAAAATGCAGATTTGGGGCAACCAAAACATTTTGCAAATTTGTGTCAACTTCAGAAAATTATTTCATCAAAAAAAATTCTGATATGTTGAAACAGTTCATCTCAACATAGTCAAAATGAAACATTACAATTTTTCAGGCTAGTTTCACAAAACCATGGAGGAGGGCCCCTTGTCAATCTAGCCCTTCATTTCCAAATTTTCTTTGCTCTTATTTTAAAAATGGTTAAAAATACCTAGAAACTAAATGAATCATTTTGTTCAATCCAAAATGAGTTTTTCCTGACTTTTCAATTCACTGAAAATTTCAGTTTCAGGTTGACCTGAACTGAATTTTTCTTTTCAGTTTTTCATAACTGCCAGCTCTAGTCCAGAGGTCCCTCATTTAATCCCCACTGCTGACTACCATTGCAGGGCACAGCAGAACATATGCACCACTTCAGTCCTGCTTAAGATTTATGAGATATAATTAGTGCTTAGTCACAGAGTTTAGACATTCTGCTGGCCCTCTGTGAAGGGGGAATGTGATCCTTAATGTAGGGCTACGTTTTAATTATAGCAGAGGCAGAGGACAGATTATTGAGCAAATCACATATCCACATGCATAACTTTATGTGTTGTATACATTCCTACTGTAACTATTCACAGTGTGTAAAGTTAAGCAAGTGTGTGTGTTAATCTTTGCAAGATTGGAGCATTATACTCCAAACATCTATTTAAATGGTCAGAATAAAAATAATTTTCCTGCTAGGTTTTAAACAGCCTATGTGAAAAAGCAGGTCATATTTGTTGCTAATGGAAGTCTTCTACATTGGACCACCTGGAATTGATCAATTACATTTAGACTGTAAATAATTGTCTATGTCTTACAAGACAAGGGAAGATTCACACAGCTACATGTAGAAAATTTATAACAGGATTTCTTTTGTCTGGTGGTGCAGTTGATTAAATAACTCAAAAACTAATATGAACAATTTCTCAGTCTTTGGTCCTTTCTATGCTTCATACACTTCTTGTTCTGATTTACCTATAAATAAACTGAATTGATTTGTAATTAAAAGAAAAATTGTATGGAAGTAAAATGAATTAAACTTATATGAGATCTATAAAGTTGAAAAAGGTAACATTTCAGCTTTCTCTATTAAAAATTAACCTTCTGAGCCTATGTAACAAATAGAAAGACTATCTATAAAACTCCACTAAGAATGATAATTGAAGATTTCAAAATTAGGAATACATCTAAATTTAGGAGCAAATATTGTACATTTCAGTTGTAGGATTGTATACTATATGTTTATGTCATATGAAACAGAATTATTTTAAACAGAAAAGTGAATAAAAAAATTACAGTTGCAAACAAATAGGTCATAAAATTATGCAAGATGTCTTTACATTCTGCCTTTGTAAGTTTTCAAAACATTAAAAGGAAAATTGAGATAGAAGTGGGATGCAGACCTGTTGAAAGTCTCTGGGTGAGGATAAAAGGGGTAAAAACCAAGGGTGATGTCAAAATTATATGTTTTCCGAGCTCATGCAGTCCTCCCGCACTGATAGGGCACAGCTTAATGCACGGAGGCATTCAGTGGCAGAGGCCAGGAAAGCATTAAGTGAGCTCTTAACTTTGTTTATTTTGCTCCATTATCTTTCTGGGTATCAATCAGTTTGTAAGCACCTAGAAGATGATAAGGTGATAAGTAAGTGTCAACACATTTGTCAAGAACAATTCATGTCAAACCAGCTTAATATTCTTTTCTGACAAGATAAGCTTTGTGGATAGGGTTGAAGCAGTAGATGTGATATATCTTGACTTTAGTTGGCTTTTGAAACTGTCTCACATGACCTTCTCATAAGCAAACTAGAGAAATATAGCGTAGATTAAACTACTATAAGGTGGATGCACAACCGAACTCAGAGCATACTTATCAAAGTATCACAGTCAAGCTAGAATGGCATCCCTGGTGGTCTTGCAGGGATGAGTCCTGGGTCCAGTACTATTCAATAGCTTCATAAAGGATTTGGATAATGACATAGAGAGTACACTTTTCAAGTTTGCAGATGACATCAAGTTAGGAGGGATTGCAAACGTTTTGGCAGACAAGATTAGAATTGAAAATGACCTTAAATTGGACAAATGGACTGACTGAAATAAATAGGATGAAATTCAATAAAGACAAATGCAAAGTACTACACTTAGGAAAGAGTAATTAGTTGCACAAATGCAAAATGGGTGATGACTGCTTAAGAAAGAGTATTGTGAAAAAGGATCCGGGGGGTTATAGTGGATCACAAACTAACTATGAGTCAGCAATATAATACTGTTGCAATAAAGTGAACATCATTCTTGGCTGTATTAGCAGGAGTGTTGTAAGCAAGACGAGAAACAATTCTACTGAGCACTGATAATGTCTCAGATGGAGTACTGTGTCCAGTTCTGTGCATTACACTTTGGGTAAGATGTGAGTAAATTGGAGAAAGTTCAGAGGAAAGCAACAGAAAGGGTTAAAGTTCTAGAAAACATGACCTATAATGAAAGCTTGAAAAACTGGCTTTGTTTAGTTTGGAGAGGAGAAGACTGATGGAGGACACGATAACAGTCTTGAAGTATATAAAAGTTTGTTATAAAGAGCAGAGTGATAGTGCTGTACACTAAAGACAGGATAAGTAATACAGCAAGGGAGATTTAGGTTAGACATTGAAAAAAAAAAATTCCTAACTGTAAAGGCAGTTGAGCACTGGAAAAAATGAGCTACGAAGGTTGTGGAATCTCTGATGTTGGAGGTTTTTATGAACAGGTTAGACAAAAACCTGTCAGGGACGGTCTAGATAATACTTAGTTCTGCCCCAGTGAGTCCTTTCGTGCTCTATATTTCTGTGATATCTAAGTAAATTTGGCCCCAAAATTCAACTTTGTAAATGCAAGCTCTTGGAAAATCTAACACCAACAGTCTCTGTTTAAAAATTTTTAAAAAGAATTAAAAACTTCTTTTAAAAGTCCCTTAGTGTTTGTAAGCCAAACATTTCAAACATGAGCCAGAAAGTGAAATTGACTGTAAATAAAATTAAAACTACATTAATTTTTATTGCCTTCAAATTAGATGATTGCAAAAGTAAAAAAGTAAGAAATACATTGACTAAGATGTTATTAGTAACAAGAAAACTAATAGTTTACACAATAGGATTTTTTAAGTTGATGCTATCCCTTCAATCCAACTGTACCTACTTCAGATAGTGTCAAAGCAAAGGGTAGGATCCTCAGCTGATACAAATCCATGCTGCCCCTATAAAATCAACCGAATTTCATAGTGTAGACATACCCTATGGATTTTACAGCAGCACAGCTATATCACTGCACTTCTGTAAGGTCTCCCCGTATCCTCTTTATGCTGATGGGAGAGCATCTCCCATTGACATGGCACTGTGCACACGAGTACTTATGCCAGCAAACTTGTGTCACTCATCAGGGGAGGTAGGGGTGTTTCTTTCACATCCCTGAGTGACAAAAGTTTTGCCAATGTAAGTGCGAGTGTAGATGTGGCCTTAGGGAAAAAAGAGTTCAGCCAAGTTGGCAGTTTTTTAAAGAGACATTATTAAGGCAAACTATCCTAATGTGTAGGAAAGATAGGACATATGGTAAGAGACGCCCTGACTTAACCAGGAGATTTTCAACAACCTGGAACTCCAAAAAGTCATAATAAAAACTGGAAACTAGGTCAAATTACAAAGGATGAATATAAAAAAACAACACAGGCATGTAGGGCTAAAATTAGAAAGGCCAAGGCACAAAATGAGATTAAATTAGCTAAGAACATAAAGGCCAACAAGAAAACATTGAACAAATATATTAGAAGCAAGGGTAAGATCAACAATAGGGTAGGCCCATGACTCAATGAGGAGAGGAAGACAGTAACAGAATGGACCAAGTGTTAAATGCCCTTTTTGTTTCAGTTTTCACCAGAAAGGTTAGCAGTGATCGAATAACTAACATAGTGAACATCAGTATAAATGGGATAGAATCAGAGGCTAAAATAGGGAAAGAATAAGGTAAGAATTACTTAGACAAGTTAGATGTCTTCAAGTCAGCAGGGCCTACTGAAATACATACTAGAAAACTTAAAGACTGGTTGAAGAGATCTCTGAACCATTAGTGATTATCTTTGAGAATTTGTGGAGGACAGGAGAGATCCCAGAGGACTTGAAAAGGGGAAATATAGTCCCTATAAAATGGGGTGTAAGGACAACCCAGGAAATTATAGAGATAATTTGCTTTAAAATGCTTACAACCTGACAGCAGCCCTGATTATATGTTGATTGGTTCAGTTCAGTTCCTAGTGGGCAGATGTTACCACCCAAACTGGGATACATACTGGCAGCCTTGTATTGAACAGACATGGTCCCAGATCTTCATATCAATGAGAATTAGGTGCCTAAATACTTTTGAAGACTTAAGCCATGAAGCCAAACTACTCTTTCATCTCAAAACATGGTTGAGGCACATTGGTGGGGATGGCTTTGAATATTGTATTGCTTTGCTATCCTTCCAGTCCCACGGCCAGTTCTCCTATTCCATGGATAACCAAAGGCAGAGCTGTGACCTGGAACTAAATTTATTTCAGTGGAGATCCTGCTTAACAATGAATGCCATAACATGGCCCATCAAAATTAAATTTTGACTATTTATATGAGGGCTGTTACAGCATGTCATATTTTGATGTGTAATTATAGAAAAAAAATCCCAGGTATTCCAAGGTTATTTATTATACAATGGGAGCTCATATGACACTGCAGTAGCTCAACAATGCTGTGTTTCCACTAAACAAAAACAATAAAAGCCAATAAAAGTGCATTCCTAACTGGTCAGTTAGTTAAATATACATGAATCTTAGTATTATTGAAATACGCCCTGATCCTGACAATACTTAGGCATGTGACTGCCCAGTGATGGAGCCAAGTTTTGCAACCAGGGGGAAATGGATCATTGGATGTGGATTTCAGAGCAAGTCCACCCAGCACTCATGTGCCCAGGGGCTGGACTTGGCTCCCCTCTTGGGTGTTGTGACATGGTGCCCAGGGTTACAGCACCATTCAGGTTTGGCCCTGCCACCCCCTTTGTCATATGGAGAGTTGAGCAGGCCAAATTTGAATGAATGGCATGTGATTTAGAACACAGGGTCACAGCACCATGCAATCCCATGCACCATGTCCTGCGGGTTAGGAGCCACAGCTGCCATGTGAGTGTAGGTCAGGCTCACTTTCCAGCCTTGGGTGAAAATTTATATCATAAATCTCCTTTTGTCAGTGGCATATGTTGAAAAGGTTCCACACATACACCTAAAGGCCACCCCTGTATTAGCTCTGCCAACTGAGACTGTAATTATGCTTTAAAATAATCACTGATTATTTCTTATTTCAATATTAAGAAATAATTGCATGTTAATGTGATATTATAGTTGAGATTTTACACAGAGGTGAAAAAAATTCAGACTGCTATTCCAATGATAGTACTCTGCTTTATTATAAATATAATCCATATTATATATACAGATGTTTTAACTGTGTGAATGGAAAATATTACCTATACCCAATAACAAAGCTCTAGACAGTCAAGCTATTTCAGCAGGTTAAGATTCAGCTGATCTTACACTGATATAACCAGTGTTACGTTAATGTATTCTCATATGTTATCATATATTCAAATAAATACACATTGTGATAATTGAAATTAATCCAAGTACATTTATTTTATTGTGTGGCTGTCTAGATATATGTATATATTTAGATAGCTTAACAGAATGGGGTACTGAATACATGCAGTCTCCTATTTTCCATCTGTTTACAGCTGCTTTATTCCTTAGCCATTTTTAATACCCTTAGCAAGACACACATTCCACTTTGGAGACCACATTTATAACGAGTTTCATCTTTTAAAATGAAAGTTTGTGTCAACTGAGCACAAAAAAAATCTCCATGCGAAATCTCTTCTCCTTTTCTCCATGCACATGCACTCTGTTTTTTTCCCATACCCTGATCATTCAAAAACAGTCAAACATAATTTGAGAAAACTTCCCAAAAATAACCACCTTTGGGCCGTAACAAACAAAAGAAATTAAAGCTTGTAATTTGAGGGGGAATGTAAAAGCGCCTGGCAGTTCGAAGGGAGAATGAAAGGCTTTTCTTAACCATAATTTTAGCCTCCCTGTCGCGGGACGCTATAATGAAGGTTATGCAAGTTAAATCTCTCATCATCAGACTTATTCAAACTCAGGTCTGCCAGTTTGAGGCGGGGGGAGGGCATCACTGGTCACCAGAGCTCCCCGTGGGGGTGGGAAGAATGAAATCTAGTCACAGAAAATTAAGAGGAACATGTCCCGCGTTACGCCTATTATCCCAATCTGTTGTTCTTCTAGCTCCATTAGTTTGCACTATTCTTTCTGGACAAGTAATACAAGATTTGTGTCTTCTAGGGACCTTCCACTCTACTTTAGACATAACACATCAAGAGGTGACTAAAGAAGGTAAGAGTGGGTTTATGACAATGAAGCAAACAATGAAGAGGCATGAATTTGGTTATGAACATAAATCCTGCATGATTCACTGGACCGAAATGGCCAGAGAAACTTAAAAGTTGCCAAAGACAACTTTTACCTCTGACCAACCTCCTCACCAGTCTGCTTCCTCATGCAATCAGTCAAAATCCTCCCATCCGTATCACTATTCTATTACTCACATTATCCACAAGCCTCTCTCTCCTTTAGCATTCAAAAAAACAACATAAGCAAAAATTTCAACCAGTAATTAAAAGCCCTGTTTAAAATGTGCAATATGTCATCAAGTATGCATAGCATAATTTTGCAGAATCTGCTACAGGGAAATCATTGTCTTGTATTTGATGTGGTATTAACGTGAAATATAAGTGAATGCAGGAAATATTATCAGTAAAAGAATTTGTACATAGTCTTCTATATTTCATTCTACTTCTTCTGTATTATCTATTTCTGAGGAAAATTTCTCTGTCATTTTGATAAAGCGAAAGGAGAGCAACTGCATTTATTATTATTTTTATACAGGAGCATTAAAATAAAACCCCTTTTGCCTGGAATATTAACACAAATAAAATTTAATGTCAAATTCATGCAATTAATTGCTGGTCTAAGAAATTCAGGAAAGGGGTTTTGCTTCAGATAAACTGAAAAAACAGCAAGTACATCATCATAAACACACACTAGGGCAAAAACTGTATACTTGCTATTTTTAGGTGAATACAAATATTTAATGTCAATTAACCTACGCTTGATATACACACTCGCACACCTGTAATATTATTTAAAAGATTGGTTTACCTACCTACGGAACGTAGTAAGCCTTTTCTACTTCAGTGGAACTTTTGATCTCAAATCTCCTGTAGAAATAATTGTGGAATTACACTATTAACCAGTTATGTACAGTAAAGCTTGTTTATGCAAACTCTCTACCCCAAGATGTAGATCAATCCCCAGACATTATTCATTTACTCAGTATCCCGCTAGATTATCCGAACATGTTAATATCCCTCAAATCATTCCGATAAGCGAGCTGGTGCTGTGTACAAAATTACTGTATATTTTTTAGGCAGAAGCTGCAGTTTATATTTCTGATTAAGCAAAAAGGAGATCGAGGTTTTACTGTGATCTTTAATTCGCTTTTGTTTAGTGCGACAGTGGGACAATTACGTTAAAAATTAATCCAGTATAACAACTGGTTTGGCTGATGGGCAATACCTGGAATTATTTCCGACAGTACTGTTAAAATATAGTTGTGTTGTTGCTGTGTCCGGGGGGGAAGGGGAGAAGGGGGGCATGAAATTCCACCCTTCGTTATAGTAACACAGTCACTTACAGCATTCTTGCGAAATGGTTTGCTGGTTACCCGTTGTAAATTCTAGGCAGATTTTCAAATGAAGGTCTGTGTCATGACCGAAAATCTGGTATTGGCGCAGGCAAGTGCCCCGGTAGGCACCTTACTGACGACGAGCACAAGAAACACCTGATTTCGTGAGCAAATTTGTGTGCACATGAATCAGGCGCTTCCAAGCATGCCCGGCTTCGTGCACCTGCTTTAGCAACCCTACCCATCGAACGCAGACGGCATGGCGGGGAGACTCATGCCTCTCTGAATTTAGCATTAGACGGTGAGCGCTTTGGGGGCGGGTGGGGGACTTGTTTATGCAGCTGTCTGCTCCTCAGGAGAGTCCTCTAGATTGCTGCAGTTTTTAATTTTTAAACGCATCCTCACTATTTGAAATAAGACTGAGATTGGAGGTTTAAAGCAAAATCTATCAAAACAACCTATGGAACATTTATGCTAGTGTTCAGCCATTGGGTTGCAATTCTGTTTCTCAGTTTGTGCCGCACTTGCCTTGAATCCAAGAGGCTGGATTAATCTTCAGAAAAGCATAGGCTGTTCACCACAGGCTATGGCTTTAATAGATCAGCTTTTTATACAATGCTCAAGACTCTGAACTCTTCCCACGTGGAGGTCAATGGCTGCATTCCGGGTTACAGTTAGAAGAGCTGCTGGATTTGATATTCGAGTGGAGACTGAAAGGGGGGTATAGGTAACTAGCGCATCCCTGAACATTTACCTCACAGCCAAAGTCAGTAAGAGATTAAAAGAAATTAAACCATTCCATTGCCTCAGATCTGTCTGTCGGATGGCAAAAGCCAGAAATTCGAGTCATCCTCACCCCTGTTTCCCGCCTCTCCTCTCTTCCCAGACCACTGCTGCCCCCCGGTGCAGGAGCGGATACGGAGCTGTGCGCAGCTCCTCCAGAGAGCAGGTGCTGGGACGTGGTGCAGATACGCAGCCGCTGCCTACCCCTCCAGCTCTCCCACACTCATTGGCAATGCGGCTCCACACTTCTGAGCCGCCGCTTTGTAACACGCTCCCCGTGCAGAGCGGTGGAAGTTCGCGGGCTAACGAAAGGCAAATAGGTGCGGAGGTTCCTCGCGCTCGTTCGGTCCATGCCGCAGAGAACGCGGCCTCCCTGCACCTGCACAGACCCGCCTAAGGCCGCCCCTCCACAGGGGTTACAAGACACGCCTGGAGTCTAACAAGCAGCACCTGGGCTGCAGACCACGTCTTGTCTCCGCTTTCCTCGAGGCTCCTTCCCCTCTGCCACTGAGCAGAGAGGACAGCGGACCCAGCGCCCGCACAGCCGCCCCCTTCCCCGAGAAGTTGTGTGGCAACCAGGTCGTGTTTCTATGCAGTCAAACAGCGGCCTTCGGGTGGAAAGGGGCTGGAGCTGGAGCTGATGCCACCGAGAACCCCCTAGTACACACGGAGCTCACCGAAAGATGGCATTTGGAGCACAGGCTGCACACACGGCCCACAATAACCTGCCATTTGGAACCATTAGTGTTGTTTAAAGTCCCTTTTTCTTAATATAAAAACAGGAAAAAATACTGTCATTTGTGGTAGACAAAATAAGGCTCAGCACAGAGCTGCCTAGCGGTGACTAGTGGTACAGCAACAGCCTCGGGGTGATGCTGTGGCTGGGTCTCTATATATTACTTTCGATTTTTCTCTGCATTTCCTTAAACTTTTCTTTTAACCCTTCCTCAACATTTAAGCCACTGGGACATAAACGTGGCGCTATTAACGGTGACTGAAGAAAGCCCGTTTTCAGCCGACGCGCGTTGGCTTTGCACACCTGCAGCAAGCAGGGAAGGATTTTCGGCACCGTCCCAGGGCTAGAAAGATGCTCGTTCTCGCTGTGATGAAAGGGGGGGGAGGTATGTTTACGTTTTCTCTTCAAGGTGCAGCCCCTCCGATCTCCACAGAGGGAACCACGCCGGCGCGGAGCTCACAAAGCCCACACGCCTCACAAAAACACCAGAGGATACAAAGCTACTTAGTCCCCAACTCCTATCGCTACTAGAAAATGGGCAAAGAGAGTGGAGGAAAGCCTAACCCAGCACACAATGCAGGCTCTGAAATGCGTCTGGCGTCCTGCTCCAAAGCTCCAGCCAACGCTAAAGAACTCAGCCTTTAAAGCGAGTGGCACCTCCTGGGCTCGCGTTTCCAATAACCTCACCTCAGGGGACACTGTGTCAAACCATTGCTATAGCCACAGATTCTGTCCCGTAAGCGCTCAGCCCCTACTCCGCACACAAACGTAAGACAAGGCTGCGTTTCGCAAAATGCTTTTTACGTGTAGAGAATTGTTTAGGTATAAACCTCTCAGCTCCGAGGAGACTTCAACCCTCTCTCCCTTTTCCTAGTGCAGACCTCAAGTCAATACATTTGGTCAGGCGATCGGAAAGGAGAAACCACCACCCCCCTCCCACGGGGAAGCAGAAATGCAAACCTGGAACAACATGACACTATAGGACAGGAAAACAATAGAATCACCGCATGTTTTTAATCTAGCACTCGAAACCCATGAAAAGGTTATAAAGTGAGCTGCCACTAGTATCCAGGGGATTTCTTCCCCCTAGTCAATTCAGAGCATTTCAGCTGCATCTTTGTAAAACGTAAACTGCTTTCAAACACCACGTTATCGTTTTGCCAGGTTTATTTTACTTGTTATACACAGACAATACAAACGGGCAAAAACAAAACATCTCAATGGAGCTTGCACTTGTATAAATCATTCAGTTCCACACACATAACAGAACAAATATAAAAATCACAACATTAGATTTACAGAGAAGCCAAAAATATACACACGTTTATGACCCTGAATTTCTATTAGGAAAATTTTCCCCGTCGGCTGGAATCTTGGCTGACTATTTTGCCTGATGCATATTTCACTTGATTTTTTTTCCTTATAAAAAAGCTTTAATTGTATAGATTTACTACTCAGAATTCAAAGACTTACTATTCTACTTCCACGGGGGAGAGCTTGGGGTTTATTAATGCTCCTTCTCAAACGTAATGAGACGTAGAGGATGATAGATCACTCTTACTCGCAGTACTTACTGTATCCCCCAGAAAGTTGGATTCAGTTATCTACTTTATGAAAAAGTCAATTCCAAAACTAAATGCAGTAAAATATACAGCTCACAATTCATCTTCACTGGACTACACTATAATTACCAACAGTTCAGTCGTCTATATCGTTTGTAGGTTATTCATTACAACGATTTACAGAAATATAAATAAAGGGGGAGAAACTGCAAAGAAATGTGGGAACTGTTTCTCAGTATATTTTGCACCTGCACAGGCCAGTAATGGACTTGGCACTTGGAGGGGTGGGAGGAACAAATAGGGCAAAATAATGTTGCTGTCGAGCTACTCCTCTTTAAGAAAAAAAAATTACAGATGCAGTTACTTCGCTGTTTGAAGGAGTCCCGCTACTTAATCGACTTCCCAACTAGATAGATTTCTATTCTTTTGAGGGGCAAGCACAGATACTCCTTCGCTGTGTCAGCCCAGGGCACAGAGTAATTTATTCCATGCGAGGGATTGCAAGGAAGTGTGAAACCCATTATTCAGTGCTATTTCTATGGGACGTTTTGTGTTTCCAGAGGTATTTAGAACAGAGAGTGAACTTTGGGGGTTGGGAAGGGAGAAATCGAGAAAGTTAAACATGATCTTCCCATTGCGAAGTTTTGGGACTTCACAATGGGAACAGAAAAGTATAGGCATTCGTTACAATAAATTAAACACTATGTACAGGCGTTTCACAGGCTTTGTTCCACTAAGATTACTAATATCCCCAACTATCCATCCATGGAAAAGGAAGGAAGCGCTGTATGGTTCTGAGAGTCAATCATCCTGCTCATCAATGGAGTTAGGAGAATTAGAAGGAGATTCAACGGCAGATTTGCTGCTTTCCTATATCAGCGCCAGCACCGGGTGCCAAAGACTGTCAAGCTCTCCTAAAGGGCTTGTAGGGTTTCTTTACACTTCAGAAAGGGAAACAGGGAGCGAGGATTACAGCTAAAACTCTTTCACGGGAGAAATAAAAAGATACAGCTCAAGTTGGGATCAGTGCGCTAACTGCTGAGACGTTGTTGTGCAAAACGACTGTTGTGTTCACTTGAGATCGTGGCGGTGTGAGACCGACTATAGAGCGAAGCAAGGGGACGGGACAGAGTCTAGCTGTGGGAGTAGAAGCCATAGTAGCCGATGTCCTTGGCGCAGTTCTTTTCACAGTCCCTTTGGGTCAGCACTTCGCTCTTGAGGGGAGAGGAGCTCTCCGACACCGGGGTGTCAGAGGGCGAGATCCGCCTCCTCTTGGCCTGCTCGTAAATCCCAGAATCGGTGGAATCGATGGACTTAATGGACGAGGGGGTCTCGATCCAGCTGGAGTCAGACAAGTCTTTGGGCTTGGAGTCCTCGGCGCCCGGCAAGGGGGATCTCTCGGTGACCAGGCTATCCGCCTCCTCCCCTAGGTAAGGGTTGCTGGTGGCCATCCGGGCAGCGGCTGCACTGTTGGGCCAGCAGGAGAGCATGGAGCTGGATTTGCTGCAGTACTGCGGGGGGCTGCGCGCCCCCCATCCCGAAGGGTCAGTGTAGTAGCCCAGCGGCCGCCCAGTGCAACCAGCCGCCTGCAGGGGCAGCGCCTTGACCCCGGCCGCTGCATAGGACAGCAGGGTGGCGGCATTGCCAGCAAAGTCAGTGGCCGTGTCGTAAGCGGAGGCAGCGAAATCTAAGCGGTTGTTGGCCGGGGTGACAAACCAGCGCTGCGGAGACGGGGCCCCGGGGTCCTCGGCTTGCTGTGGAGAGAGCAGCCCGTTGGTGTGGGGCACGCTGCGGTCGCTGCCTGGTCCCGGGCCAGCACCAGCGCCGGGGTGGAAGCGGGACTTGGCGTAGTTACTCACGAACTGGTCCTGCAAGAAGGAGCCCGCCATGGCGTAGCGGGCCCCGGGCACGATCTGCGAGCGGGGAGAGTCATTGGGGGAAGGCGTGAGCCGGTCCATGTCGCAGCCCGTGTAGATCCTGCCAAAGAGAAGGGCAGAGTTCTGGGTGTCCTGAGCCAGAGCAGGGCGCAGGCAGGCACCCTGCATGGATCTCTGGGTCCGCTGGAGCCAACGGGAGTTTTGTCATTGACTTCAGTGGGGCCAGGATTTCACCCAGTGCACTCCCTGGCAAGAGAACCCAGTTTCAGAACTGCTCGGCAAGCAGTGACCGGAGTAGAGAGAGTGCTGTTCGGACTTCATAGAAATACCCCGAAAATGCATTACCCAGAAACACAATAGTTTAGCACAGGTGCAGAAGCGGGACCATTCAGTGATTTAAAGAAACCAGTTGACCAGATTGACGTGACAATCTGAAACATACCAGGCAGATATCCCTACAGTTCTGGTTCATCTTTATATTGAATACTGCGGAGGCTATTTAAGGCCAGAAAGGTTTTTAAAAATCAGATTTTACACACACCGTCCGCAAAGTGGATCTAGCATTTTACTTTTTTTTTTTAATAGGCAAGTACAAACTGAAAACTAGTTTGCTCTGTATAGATTTAGTAGGGGCGTAATTTAAAGGCTGAAGTTTCTTGTTTTTATTTATTTAAAATCCACAAGTCAGCTAACATCCTACCATCTTTCATGGTACTTTGGGAAATCTTGCATTGTGGAAAACTGACCAATCCCACAATATGCTCAACAGGTAACCTTGTCCATTTGTAGCAAACAGCGTGAATGGCAGACTGAAAATTATCTCTGCGGTTTGACACTTACTGTTCAGAGTCACAAACCAACTATCCAGATTTTATTGAATTTAAATTTAATTAATCTTCAAACACTTACTGAAGGAATTTTAAAAGCAGATGCGCCCATTTTTTTCCCAATATAGCCTATATATAATCCTTCAATCTTGGACTACAATTTGTGTTTATAAAACCGTTAATGGATGAATAGTTAGTGTGTACGTTTTATTCAGGCTAAAACAGTGCTTTAATTAACCCTCCACGCCTCCTGAAATTACTTATCCAGAACACAGTTGGCCCTTAAACAAATACGATGTGCTAGACAGCATTTAAGCTCTTTTTAAAGCGACATACATGTCTTTATAATTTAAAAGAAGAGAAAGCAGAGACATTTTGTGGTTGGAGAAGTCCAGAAGGTTTTTCATCGATACCCTATATACAAAGAAGTCTTATTTAAGTTACAAAGACCATGTAGTCTCTGCACAGCACCAATGACCTATTTTGTATGCTCGAATACTCAGGTTACTTCTCCCTTGCAGGTCTTACCAAAATCTCCAGAACCCCTGTGTTTTCCCTCTGATCACTTGTGGCACATTCCATTTCATTTTTGGGAAGGGGAGTGAACCAGAGACAATTACATTTTCCAAACAAGAATAAATGTGTGTAAGATTTAACAGTCAGATACTTTAAATTTAAGCAGAGTGGTCGCACTAGGAGCTTGATCCCAGTTTTAGGCCCTGATTTAGAAAGCATTTAAGCACTTGCCTAGCTTTAAGTGTGTGCTTAAATCCCATTATCAATGGGGTTTAACTGATTTGCTAAATATGGATAGATTTACTCAACTGCTTAAAATTAAGAACATACTTCAGTGCTTTATTCAATGTGGGCCTTACTTCGTGGCAAATCTCCTACTGACTTCAATGGGATCCGGAGAAGTCTTTATCTGGGGGGCCGTTTCCATTTCCTTAAAACACATATACGCTTCTCTTACTCAGAAGGAAAAAAGAAAAATGTTCCCCTTAGACACAGAGCCCGATCCTGGCAGGTGGTCAGCCCACTCTGTTCCCATTGAATAGGAGCTCAGGCAAAAATTAGGAGAGCAAAACCCGTGCGCTTTCTCATGATGTTTGAGTTCCCCACCTCCCACCAGGTCTCCCAGTAGCACTGGGTCAGGAGCTCTTCTCACTTATTCTCTAGATGATTCCCCCTTCTAGACTCCAGTGCTAGAGAAGTTTGTTGATTTTATTGCTTTATAGTCACAGCAGTGGGAGATGGGTGTGGGATATCATTAGTCTCATTTTCGTTTTTGCTCTATCTCCACTGTGTTGGGGGGTAAAGGGAAGCAGAAGTACTCAGAAATAGCACCTTGGCTTGGGTACTGTTAGCTATTCTACCTATTACAAACCTTCCTTACAGGGGCCATTGCTCAGTGTACATCGTGGCGCTAAGATTTTGGGCTGCTCCACTGAATGCGGGAAAAGGAGCATGGGGCAAACTTCTAAAGTCAAGTTTGAAGTCCGTATCACAAACATCCCATCGGTCAAAGATTAGACCAGCATGTACGGCCATGGTCTTGGATAAAAGCATAATGAACTCTATGTATATTTGCCTTCCACGAAGACATTTCCCATTAGATAGATAGATAGATAGGAATAGCAAAAACGCCAAAATGAAAACCAGAGTGAGAAATAGAAGATATTTCCTTTAAAACTCTCTGTCTAGTGTCCAGGATGATTTAAAGAATCATTTATATTCAGTAGTTTAACTCTCATTCAAGAGGTCCTTAATTCATAGCCTACATACACAGCTTGAATAAACGGGAACTTGAAAATGGGTACAAAGTCATATGCCAGAAAGAACATCACAACTGCCAAAGTCACACGCAGCCTCAGATGCAGGCAGAGGGGGTGAGAAGAGCATCTGTCCCCAAACTGCTCAAGGTTATATTGAATGGGCTAGCCAGCCTCTTCCAGCTAGCTCTTCGGCACAGAAGATTTGCCTCTTACTAACACAGGCGTACAAATTAATGCGAAAACCAAGAGTTTTCCATGAAAAATAAGGGAGACAACTGAATTTCATTTCTATTCAGTCACCCGAAATCCAGTCCCGAGTTCAGGAGCCTGCATTCACTTTCTCTTCTCTGGGAGAACTTTTTTTTTAAGCTTAATACTGAATATTTCAATGTTTAAATAATTAGAGAGATTTTTAATCCAACCTCCAATACTAAACCAAATAGAGTCTCTACTGGCCTATGTGGGCGCATCCGATAAGATGGATAATAAAAATACAATTTACTTACGTGTCATAATTGTCTCGAAAGCCTTTTGCAAAAGGGTTGTGATCTATTTTCAGTTGTGTAATCTGGGAAGGAAAATAGAGGATCGATGAGTATTTTCTCGTACCTATACATAATGAAAGCATGACAATGGGCAACATACAGGAGGCACATTTTTAAAGCAGGGCTGTTCGATCTTTTTTTCATTAGTTGCTCAAATTGCCGCTCTTCAAAACATAAAAACTAAGCTTAGCGTATTTATAAAGGTTTTAATTAGAGGAAAATTGATGAGTCTTACAATTACTGATCAAAATGTGAAATAATGTTGACAGTCTATTCTGAAAAGTAATTATTCACAATTAGTTTAAATTTAGGATAAGAAATTAATATTTCAAGTATTTTTATATAACATTTTAAGAGATTATTGTATCTGTGCTTGGTTTATCAATCGAAAACAGAATACACCGACTTTTAATGCGTGCCATTTAAAGTGAGAGCAAAAAATGTCTATACGTTAACAGGATTTTATTCTGATTAAAATGTACCATCACCCCCAATACAGTCAGCAGCATCAGTGGCTCTTTGCAGTCTTGCTTAAAAATCACTTCAGATTTAATGTGTGCTTTTCAATGGGAACATAACAGCTATTGACAAATATTGTACTCTAGTTTTAATATAATAAATGCCAACCGGGTTTCCGCTTGGCCTCCAGAGAAGATGTTCACTCTGGAAACTGAAAGTTATTGCTCCCCTATGAAATATTCACTCTGTAGACCCCACGCCAGAGTTGCATGTGCTCGTGACACTAGAGGGCAAATGCAAAGATACAGAAATCTGATCCACACATTTGCTCGTGTTGCGGATTTGGGGCTCACAATTCTTGACGGTTTCAGCAAAAGGTACAGAATTGCAACTCCAAATATATTACACATCTAGGTCCAGCCCGCACGGATGCTGCCAGGGGAATACAAAGGTGCCGGCTGGATTCAATCACCCCTTTGCAGCAGACACGCGCGCGCCAGCACTCTGCACGGCGTGTATCTGCTTCCCTCTTCCCGGGCACCTACGCGGAGCCCCCACGAGCCGGCCTCGGAAGCTCTAAAGCGCTGCTGGCCGGTTGAGAGTGAGGATGGCCGCGAGGGAAATACAGCGCCAAGCTCTTTACATCGGTGTTCTGATAGGCGGTGACGGCTATGAACTGAGTCTCCGGGAAGGTGAAAGTCTGCACTCTGCCCGGCTGGTTAGTATCCTCCGTCCCGTCTTCGTTCACCTCCACCACATGCAAACGGGGCTGGTACTTGTGCAAGGACTGCAAGACCACCATCTGTCAGGCAGAGAAAAGGGAGGGGGACAAAGGGGCAGAAACGCTAAATTGGAGCGAGGAGAGGGAGAAAAAGACGGATGTTTACTGGTATTTTTTCTTATTAAAGCGTTTGAATAAATAGCCGTGGCCGAGCTGTCAGAGGATTACACTCAACAAAAAAGGCGAAATGCACCCCTAAGACACCACCTAGTCATCGCTCCTTTTTAGCAGGACAGCTACAGATTCACTCCACTTCAGAATGGATCCCCTTCAGCATAACCCATCTCTGATCAGGGTCTGGGTTTTGTTGCTGGGTTGTGCAGCATTTTTTTTTTCTTCCTCGGAAGTCCTGTACAATCCTAAGGCGTTAGGAATAGAAACTTGCACGTTTTACCCTAGCAGTATGGTTTACCTAAGAAAACAGGGATCTGAATTTTCAGGATTTTATTAGAAGCAACAAAGAAAAGCGTGTGTGCGTTTCACTGACCTGCCCGTTGTTGTTTGATGCTCCTTTATTGTTTGTAAGTTTTAATTTCCCAAAAGAGATTTCCTGACGCATCCAGTGGGCTCCTGTGTTGGGGGAATCGGGGTGCATGTACACTCGGTTTCCTAAGGAAACAAATAAACACACCACGATTCTTACATACACACCCCTTCCTGCAACTGTAGCAGCACACACAGGGTTCCTGTGAATCGTATTAAACTTAGCCGCGCTTTACCGGCGATGCTTCCTTCTTTTTAACTGAGGATTAAAATAGCATTTTCTGAACACCCTTCACTCCCCCCTCCCTCTTTTTATTTTTTTTAAGCATCATTGGCCCATTCTCGTTTAAGAAGTCGCCTGAGCCAGTCCACAAAGGCTTTAATTAACCATTCTCACCTAAATATGTGTCGGGAAAAGTGTTAATTGGAAGAACTTGCCTTGTACATTGGTGTCCGCCTTGCCGCAAGGAACCCATTTGCCTCCTTGAAATCTCCAGTGGTTGGGATCGGCCAGAATTACATCCACAAAAATATTGTAATGAGCCGTGGGATCGAGACCAGAAATATTAAAACTCAGGAAAGGGAACATGCGCCTGTTAACAGAAAACACACACACAAAACAACCAGTTTAGTGATAAGCCGAGAACCACAAGTAACAAGGGGGAGAACTTAACGGGCTGTATGAAAAGGGGATGAGGACAAAGGGAGGAGGGAGCCGCATTAGGGGTCCTCTCCGGAGGGACTGCTGGCCAGGCAGGGACCTGCACCCTATCGCTAGACAACTGGCACAAGCACATCACGAGCCCCCCTAGCAGCTGCCACCCAGGCGCGCCCTGTCACCTACCCCGTTCAGCCCCCCATTTTCACGTTGGACTTTGTGAGTTGCATTGTCAGTCACCCCCAATATTAAGCGCAGCTCGCCCCCCTCAAAAGCCTCCGTAAGGAAGAGTTTGGAGTCCCAACCCCACCACCTAATGTCCAATCGCTCCATGCAGCAGCAGCAGCTAATGCCTCTTACCTCCCTTGTTTGGTGATGATCATCTCTGTCTGGTGCCGGTGAAATTTCAGCCAGAGTGGCCTGTTGCACAGGTAGACCTGAGCTTTGCCGGGCACCAGCCCCGGCTGGGTGGAGGAGAACTGGTAGAAAGGCGCCCCTTGGTAGGAATGGCCATACTGCTGGGGATAAGGGTAGCCTGCCGTTGGGTAACCTTGTGGAGAAGAGTTGGACAGGAGGCTGTTGTAAGCTCCATTGGTGATCACAGGATGGTGAGCCATGTAGCGGCTTGGACTGGCGATGGAAAAGGCTGGGTGAGCGGGTCCATGCTGGCTGGGGTAAGGAAACATGGTACTAGGAGCAGCGGCAGCGGACTGGGGTTGGCTGGACTGAGAGAGCAGATAGCGATCTGCAGCAGATCCATCGAAACTGTGACGAAGCTCCGAGACCCCGTCCAAGACGGGGGAGAGTTTATTTCTCTGGACGTCCCCTGGTGTGTCCTTGGAGTCAGGAAAATTGTCTGTATCTGACTGATTCGTCATCCCCCTGGTAATTTTTTTCAGAGGTGAACTTCTCTCCAGGTTGTCAGTGGTCGAGATAATGGGATGATCATGCAAGGCAAGCTCAGATCCGCCTGCATGTGGGTAACTGCTGCTCACATTGAGAAATTTCTTGGAGAGCATGATAGAGGGAGAAAGACAATGCTCCAGCTGCATAGCTCTAGCACCAATGTAATAACCCTTCAGCCTCGGGTTCTAAAGGGCTCCTCTTAATATAAACTAGACATCCTGGGACCCTCACGAGGCAGAAAGCACTTCTCCCACCAAATGCTTCCCCAAGGTTTGATTTACTTTTTTTTTCCCTGGGAGATGAGATTGGCCAATTGACACTATGCAGCAATAAGGAAAGACTCACTTTTGATCTTGCTGCTTGTGGAGCGGATGAAACGGCTCCTGCCATTGGTTAACCGCTGACAGTAATTTAATTAGATAGACATTAATTAGGATAATCACCTGGCTCCTGGTCGCTACGATCGTGGCAAATTGAAGGAGATGATTTTATTGTGGGATAGAAGGGAAGGGGGGGGGGACACTGTGTTTGCTATGAGTGCTCATTACCGTGTGACCTTTCGAGCTTTGTGACTACGGATAGAAAAAAAAAATCAAAGACCTGCGATTTCCTAATTTTTTCACCTTTTTGTGAAGAAGGAAAGAGATAAGATGCTGGAGACTTTGGGGTTCAGAATGAGCCCAGGTGTCAGCATTCACTCTTGAGTGTAACGATTTCAATGTGCAAAGCATACAAACCATAAACTGGAGGCCCTCTCACCTTAGAAGTTCCAGAATTTAGCTTCCCTGCTAATATGAAGTGCACAATAACGGGACGCAATCCTTTATAAGACATACTCCCCCATCATCCAGTGTAACCCCCCCCCCCAGGTAAATGCTGCGATGGAAAAATAAAACACCCCTACAACTCAGTTCAGGCAGCATACGTACACAGGAACAATGTATCGTCTCTTTTGAGTTTTGAAATAATTATAAGCTGTACAGCTGAAGTGCCCTAATGTATTTGCAGTCATGTTTACTGTTTCTCCAGTAAATAAATATTTGATCTGTGTGCTGTTATGCGGGAGATTATCAGAAAAGCATGGCACAAGGCATCCATCTCTCCATCTAGCTCCAGCTTCCCTTCCACTTGACAAGTGTTTTCTTTCAGTGACTGAATCACACAGGCAGTGAGTGCTAGGAGGGAGATATCTTTTGTAATAGATTTGTCAGAAGCAGTTAGCTCGATTCATAGAAATAAATTAACGTGTTGCTAGAGCTCCTGTCAGAGAAAAGATTTAGGGCGGGGGGGACGATCCCAAATAATTATTTCATTAAACCAGGGAAGAGCTAGACACCCACGTTGACAGGCGCGATTTTCACAGTGTAACAGGCCCTGTTAGGCGGGGAGTGCTGAAGGTTCCGTGGATAATCCAGGTGGAGCAGTGTGTGCGGGGCATCCTCTCCTGTCTTCCCGGGCATCAGGGGGGCGGAGGCTTCCCCCATTGCCCCGAGCTCGCTGCTCCTACCTCAGGGCGCGCCCCGCGGGAGGCAAGTGAGCTTAAAGCCACTTCTATCCTCCGGCGGCAGAGCGGATCTCTCCTGCCGGCCGGCGCTGTGGGGACTCACAAGCAGAGGCAAGGAGGGAATGAGGGAGGTTGTTGGACGGCATCAGCCCAGCAAGCCCAAATGTTTGCAGCTCAGGGGGTGCCTGCTGCAGGCCAGGGGCCTTGGTTGGCCCCCACCACGCCCCTCAGAACAGAACAGGCTCTGTTCTGTCCGGACCCAAAGCCCCTCACAGCTGGGCAAGGACAAGACCAGCCACTCTCTAAGATCGAGGAACGAGCTTCTTCCCCCAAGGAAAGCAGGCAGGATGACCTGCTAGCAAGTGTGAAATACCAGGACACTTTTTTTGGAGGTAGGGGGTATAGTTGCATATATAAGACAAAGTCTCTAATATCAGGGTGGTCCCAATACTGTTGGGACATCTGGTCACCTTAGGAGAGGGAGGGACAAGGAGGGGCAAAGAGACCCCTTCTTCCCCCAGGCAGCAAGCCTTGGTCTTCTAGGTAGGTACACTGAGCCAGTGAGCATATATGCTCCCTCTCTGCCTTCTGGCTGTTGCTGCTCCTGTGGCTTCAGAGGCCTCACTCCCACCTGCAGGGGAAAGTTTGTGAGGTGACAAGCCGTGGCTGTGCCTGTAGGTTGCTCATAGCAGAATCCTCCCCCATTAACACATGCTTTCATGTCTCTTTTGGGCTGGTGGCTAGTACCTTGTAACCTCACCTCCAGGAACAACTGTGTTACACCTAATCTGACTCCTGTCCCCACGCACAACTTCTAGCTCAAGGTAACCAGTCCACTAAGCTTAACATAGCTACTGGGTGCTCAAACTGGTGATGTAGTGAACACTTGGTTTGTCAGTTGACACCAGGATTCCGAGTGTGGTTTTCCATGAAGTAGTATTTCAGACTAGATTGCAGGTTTGCATCATGGAGCATTGCTCTCATCCATCTGAAACTGGAATTAAATTTAGATAAGAGACTGGAACCAACAGGGCCTTCTTGGAATCGTGGTTTTAACAGTTCTGCTTCAGATACCAAAGCAACATGGCATACTTTTCACCTTTGTTACATTAGACAAAGTATTGGGGAATAGTTTTTGCACCTGGACCACAAGAAAGTGGTACATTTAACCAGAAAAGCAAGTTGGTCTCATATTTCTTTCTCAGGACCTTTAATTCCAATTTATAAAGTATTTGAAGTAGCAAATCTGTTTTTACTTTATAAAGTACCAAGTGAAACTTTAAATCAAGACTGGATGTTTCTCTGAAATATGCTCTACGAATTATTTGGTGAAAGTTCTATACCTGTGGAGGACATCAGAGATGATTGCAGTGGTCCCTTCTGGCTTTGGACTCTATGAATTTAACTATTATTCTTATAATTCCCTTTAAAAGGATAGACCTGAAAATCATATTTTTATTTGAAAGTACACATAATAGTGTTAGGATTAACCCTTAATATATTAGAATGGAGAACTGACAAAAAGTTGGTTTTCTCTGTGCATTTAATAGTTTTGTTTATCATCACCATCACCATCTTGCATTTTGTCTCATATACTAGCATGATAACATAGGACATGTGATTGCTGTTTTCCAGGCCTTGCTCTGTTGGTGAAGCTCACTGCCAGCTCTTTCCTCAGGCTCCACAGGAGCGTATTTAGCAGTAACATCAGAAACAAAGCTGAAATTAGGGCCACCAGGCAAGCTTAGGCAGAAAAAGACAAGGCAAAAAAAAATGGGACTGTGCAAATTTAAGTCTGTTGCCATCAGGCCCACGAAAAGGACTCTTCTAAATAGATGGGATCCAGAAAACAACTGTTTTAAATAATTTTTTAAAAATTCAATACTATTTTAAAAAGTGCTTTTTATTAAATTGATTTTTTTTATCAATTTGAAAAAAAGTTGATATTTCTCCAAACTTTCCAAAACCTGAACTAAAATCTATATTAATACACAAACCATAAAACTTTAGGAAACTGGGGGGTGGGGGTGGGGAGAGAAGGGAAAAGTAGTTAGCAACAATGTATATACAATGAAGGTCACTGTGCATCAAGACTCTTTAATGCTACAGAACAGGAGCCAATAGCTACATTACTTAGTAGACAGACGCAAATGCAGCATTCAGTAATGTATGTCAATTTTTGGTTTCATAACTTAAGTATAAGATTGTGGGCAGAGGCATCTGAGGTAGCCTATTGTGCACTAGTTTAGGATTATTTTAATAAAAACCGTGTTTTAGAAGGGAAACTACCATACATCATCTCTTTAAGGAAACGCTTCTAATGAAGTTTTTCATGAATGTGAGTCATGCACACTGCTGCATTACCCATATTCGATGGTTTAGTGCATGCCATGCATCCTCATTTTCAACAAAATACAGATATAATTCTGTGAGAAGCAGTATTTCATGCCAAGCAGCTGTAGTGTCTGGTGCTTGTTTCACTAGCACCATCCGCTCCAGTGTGAAATTGATGGTTTGGCTGGAAGATCTGGAAATGGGATAAAACTAGAGACACAGGGAATGGTTGTACTATTTAGCACATTAAAAGCCAATTTATGCAGCAAGGTACATTTTACATGGCAACTTACTGCACTTAATTTTGTTGCAAACTGGGAATCACGCAGAAATGTTAATATATATATTTTTTTAAATTGTTAGCCTGCATAGTTCCTAAACTAGGATAATTGGAAGATATGCACTGGCAGGTGCAGACGAACTGTCTTAGAGGAAGTGTTTGTGGGTGGTGGGGTGTGGGTCTTGCAGAAGGCAAACTATCCATCCAGCTCAGCCCCTAATGAAGCTGTGCTCTGCTGGGGCTTAAGAGGCCCAGACAGTAACTGCCTAGAAACCTTCCCCTGCCCTTTCCAAGATAGTACTTTGCTTAAGTCATCGCATGCACCACCTTCCCAAACAGCCATACAGTCCCTTTCCTGTGGAGCACCTAAAATGCAGGGCAAAGTAAAGAACTAGAAATTGGCTTTTGGGGGTTTGTAAAAGGAAAATTGTACAGTCAAGCTGCATTATACTCAAGAAGCTGGTTACAGAGCAGGATGCTATGGTACAAGCACAGGCTACAGCAGACATGCTTCCTCCTCATCATGTCTATTCCCCTTCATCTATGCTCATCTCCATTGTAAGACATACCCTCATTCCCCAGATACCCTCCCAACTTCAGATGGGCTATGCAACCCCTTCAAAAATTTATTCTCACGTCAATTGCTATCAGCTATCCAGGAAAGAATCTGCTTGAGTTAGGGTGATTGGAGATATGCTGAGCATCAGTGTATCAATGTGTGTCATTTTCATAGGCATTTGCATTGGATGGAGTTGTGTTGCATTATAAAAAACCTGTATGGCAATAATGTTCTTTTTTACTCATCACTATTTATGAAAAAAGTATGTTTTTCTAGAATACCTCAGTGATTAACAGCAGTCATATTTCATTTGTGAAGTTTTGCTAGTTCATCGATGTTTCACTTAATATGCACTAAAAATGCAAAGGAAACCACATATGCATGACTTTTCTACAATGTTGTCCATTCTGTATATTGACAAAAAACCTTAAACAAACCAGCTAGAGTGTAAATGTATTTTTATTATGTAGCAACAATCAAAATATATATGTACTACTGATTTTCCCCCAAATATTAAATGAAAACTTAATACAATTTGTCCACGTTGTGTTCTTGAACTGCTTTGGAATCTGCAAAGACCCTGACATAAAGAAACAGAAGTAATTGCAACACAGAGACTGAAAGGTGTTATAGTGCTGCTCTTAGATGGCAAATGATGCCAGATGTCTTCCATTTAACCAAATATACTTTCCGCAGTCTCTGGTTTCCGAGTGTTAGAAACAATAGAAGAATATACACAGAAAGCACCACAATAACAGTAAATTCATTATTTAAATACAACTGTATCCAACATTGCTGCTAAACACTGGACAATATTTGAGGTCATCAGCACATCCACATGTTCTTCTAAATGACGTTTGGGGTCCTGAAAAATAAATATTGAAGTAGGCTATTAGAGGAATCACTAAAAAATGAACACTTCAGAGATGACAGATTTAAACTATTTGAGAACAAAGCAAATTAATGGACACTGACAGCCTATTAAATCCCCCAAGGTTTCCTTCCTTCACCATACTGCATGTAACTTTGATTCTAAATTTCTAAGACTCTGTAGCTCTTCATATTATTCAAAGATGTTATATGTAGGTTAATAAGCAAATCGGTCTCTTCAGATTCTGGAAGGATACAGTGACAGCAAATGTTTTTATGCAATTCCAAACATGGGGTGAAATCCTAGCTCTAATGAAGTCAATGACAAACTCCTTTTGATTTCAATGGGGCCAGGATTTCACTCACAGTATCTTAACTGACTCAGACTTTAGAAACTAGGTCAATAAAAACTATACTGTAGACAAACACTATTTTAGAACTAACTGCAAAACCTATACATTGGGGGGGGTGGGGAGGAGGAGAGAGAGAGTGTGTGCGCGTGCGTGTTCTGGCGGCATGCAGCAGGGTTCAGGGCAGGGCATATAAACCCTGGTAGAAATGGGGGGGCACACTGCCGTCATGTCCCCCCCCCCATTACCTTTGGGTATTATTCTGTAAACTCAGCTATAGCTAAACAGAATATGCTAGGTATGCAATTTGAGTCATGGCTCTAACGCTCTTGTTTTTGTAAGGTTAAGACAGACCTTACAATTTATTTTTGTGGTTATCCTCATTCCCCGTATTAAAAAGAAAAACCTCAAGGAAGTCTGTAAAAGTTAAGATAAGAGTACAACAACTTCTTCTGAAGCTATTTTAGCCTATTATTTAAACAGACATTTCTATCACTCAAATATCCATTTCTGAAGCCATATTTGTGGAGGTGAGATTCATACTATTTAAAATGAAAAAATGGAGGTGTTTTCTCATAGACTTCAACAAGGCCAGGATGTCACCTTAGCAATACAAACATGGTGCTCTGTATTTTCAAAGCTTATATAATCTTGGGTCCCCAATCCTGCAAAGATTTATCCATATGCTTAATTTTAAGCTTGAGAGTAGTCTCAATGGCTTCAAGAATATTACACAGTGTTTACCTCTTGCGGAGTTCCCAGGCTTTGAGGGAACTACTTAGTGCAGGGGTTCTCAAACTGGGGGTCAGGATCACTCCACTCCAAACCCCGCTTTGCATCCAGCATTTTTAATGATGTTAAATATATTAAAAAGGTGTTTTAATTCATAAGGGAGGTGGCGGGGTTGCACTTAGAGGCTTGCTATGTGAAAGGGGTCACTAGTAAAAAGGTTTGAGAACCACTGACTTAGTATATAAAGTTAAACATATTCTCAAGTCTCCGCAGAATTTGAGCCTAAGTCTGTACAGTGCTTTGAAAATATTAAGTACCATATAAGTGCTAAGTATTATTAAATTACCTACATAAAATGGATCCATGTGATGTATTCACACAAGTTTACTCTCAGTAGTAAAGTTAAGCACATACATAAAACTTTGCAGGATTGGGGACTAACTACATTATCCTCATAGTATACCATGAAATAGCACATTTCCTCAATCTACTATGTCATTTGGTTGTACAGAGCCCATTATACAGATATTATAGTAGTGAAGACAAATTAAAAAAAAGAAAACGTGTACACAGTAAAGGATCTATTTAAAATATTTATTGAGCCTACACCACATACAAAGTAGTTCTGATTGCCACAGCTGTCACAAGTCTAAGCTGCTCTTTTTTATAATCCATTTACAAAGTCCTGTAATTCTTTATGATTTCTCCATTCAAACTAATGACCTTTCCAAATAGAGAACAAATATTTACATCAGCAGCTGTGTCTATAGAACTTGGTGCATAATGACAGAAGGGGAAAAAAAAACTAAAGAGAAAACTATTTCACTGAATGATTTTACAAGATACCTTTAACAGTTTCTTTTAGAAAAAAAGTTTGATGTGTGAGGAAAAAAATCTGACTTTTTTACTCTGTATTAACTTAAAAAAATTCTGCACCTGCTGTTAAAGAATTGTTTAGATTGTAGATTACGCATGGGCTCAGGCTCACGAAGAGATATTTACAACTGTTCTAGATCTTTGAAAACGATGGTTCTTCCTATATATTTATTTTTGATTGTTTCCTGCTACAGATCCGATTGCGACAAAAGTATATGAGTGGAAGAAAATTACAGATAAGTTATAACATCAGTTTGTTGGAAGTTGACACAAAAATATTGCATAATCCTCTGAAATACAGTTCATGTTCTACTACAGCCTGCCATACAAATAAATCCTGCCTCTCCTTTAAGGGAAAATAGTTTGGAGGTTTTTTTAAAGCTATCCATTGTTCCTATTGCTCTCCGAGTCCTACTGAACTCGGAGAACAATGTTTTCTTAACAATTTTAATGTTTTTCCATTTCAACAGATTTCTTTCTTTGGCTTTTAGGCTAAAATAAAACATATCACTAATTTAATATCTGTCAAGTCCTCTGTCAGGAGAGTACATCCTGTCATGACAGAAAGATGGACTTAATGTAATGGCCTCCCCTCTGCGACCCCAAATCTCAGTTATGGTCCTAGACTGTTTTTCTTATGAAGCAAAAGGTAACATGAAGGTGTTTAGTGTACTTGCGTGTGTATTGGCATCAAGCATCAATGTTTCTGAATAGTGGGTGAACTTAATGCCCTTCTACTAGCTCTTCAGTCACAGTGTAATGCACCAGACTGACTGACTTGCCTCTTTAAAAAATAGCATGTCTTCTCCAAAATGCAATAGTGTATTTAGTTTTTTTGTTTGTTTCTTTTTAAAAGAAGAACCATGCAGAAATTACAGGATATTCCCCAGTGGATTATAACAATTTATCCAGAATATATCTTTAAACTTCATTATAAGAAATGTTGTGGCAGACACTTGCAACCAAAGGACAATTTTGTAACCACTTTGCAAAATTACCCCCAGACAGAGGCCTAAATAATAATACTGTCCATCCGGTGTAAATTCAAGACCTGTAGGGAATTCAGGATAGCCAGACTATAGAACAGAAATCACTTGCAATGCATGTGACTAAAATAATATTAAAATATATTTTAAAAAAAATCAGGTTATTTCACCTCACAATAATTCATTACACCTCACCTGCTTGCCAACATTTTTTATTGCCAGCTGTTCAGGTGTCATCTTATCTTCTTCTTCCACAGCCTGTGAAAAATACAAAAAAGGTCAGTGTTTCAGATTTTGTTTACTTTTTCCTAGAGCCACAAGATTATAAAAATATAATTCCTTCTTAAAAATCAAAAGGACAGCAGTATTTCAAAAGCATATATTAAATCAAAAGGAAAGGCGCTTCAATTGCTCAGCAAAGGTGGCAAAAGATTAAGGGGAGTATTCATGTACAGCTTTATTGTCAGACATTTTAGATTTATTCACCAAACGATATTAAAGAAAAATACACTTAGAATTTATAAAATGTTACAGAGGGGTAGAATTTTGCACCTAATAATCACATCAACAGCTAGATAAAACAGGTTAAAAAATATAATGCCCAAAGTACAGCATTAACTTTGTTGTTTCTAACTAAGGGAAGTTTGATTTTTTACTATGAATTTTTGTATTCTAGTTTAAGTAACTTTTATATATTTCTTTAAAGTTTTTTTTGTATGTAAAGTTCCTTGTTTATTGGTGTTTAATGTTAAAATGTCTGATATGGAGGGTTTACATCCTTGATCAACTATTAAATAAAATATTTGAGTGGAATATTTTGGGACTACCAATAAGCAAGTTAAAAATAGACTTTTTTAAAAAAAAAAAGGATTTTTAATACATACATTTTCCTAGTAAGCATCTACACAAGCAGAGCAAGTCTCAATCATTCTTTTATTTAGGAATGTCATAATTACTTGTTATGGATAAGTGTGGGCCTGATCATTACGTTGGCATAAAAAGTGAGTGAAGAATCAGGCTGTATATATTTAAAAAAAAAAGTTCCAAATACACACTATAATGGAAGTACATATTTTTTGAAATCTTTGATCTAGTAGTCTTTGACTGCAGCAATGAAATGAGAAGTCAAATTAAATCCAAAATAATCTGAATTAAGGCTCAACTACAGGAACTCAAGACCCATCTGTGACTCAGTAGGGAGAGGGGCGGATTGACCTGGGAGTGTCTGCATGAGGGATGGGAGAGCAGAGAATGACTTTAGGTGAGGGGAAACTGGACAAAGGGAGAGGGGGAGAGAGCGCCTGCTGGAGGGGTTTTTGGTTTCAGTTTTGGGCTTACTGGGAAGAGGCAGGGAACCCCGAGTCTGGGGTCCAAGATCCTTGCCCCTCAGAGGGACCTGACTGAGGGTTCCTGGTTGTACCTACAAGCCCTGCTTGGGACTGCGTTCCTGTTGTCTAATAAACCTTCTGTTTTACTGGCTGGCTGAGAGTCACGGTGAATCGCAGGAAGTGGGGGGTGCAGGACCCTGACTCCCCCACACTCTGTGACACCATCCACTTCAAAGAGTTAAATACAGTCAATGGGACAGATTACACACATCCTTAAAGTACGAACAATGATTAATCTTTAATTGTAAAAGCAGCAAAGAGTCCTGTGGCACCTTATAGACTAACAGACGTATTGGGGCATGAGCTTTCGTGGGTGAATGCCCACTTCGTCGGATGTATTCACCCACGAAAGCTCATGCCCCAATACATCTGTTAGTCTATAAGGTGCCACAGGACTTTTGTTGCTTTTACAGATCCAGACTAACACAGCTACCCCTCTGAATCTTTAATTGGTTAGCAATCAGGAACTTCATGCTCACAAAGCTTTGGTCTATAATTATAGCCAGTTATACCTTATTTGCCAAATCCACTGAACTCCCTTAAAAGTTACTCTACTAAATATATAGATTACAAAACATGTACATTCCCATACTGCCCCCAAAAGAGAGTGTTAAAATATTAGTGATCACTGAAGCCTCAAAAGTTATTTGCTTTCAATTATTCATTGTTCTAGTTAGTGTTTATTTTCTAAGACATTACCATGAGCGAATGCAAAGAGATCTGTAATCAACTTCTTATGCAATGAAATTTGCTATTGTCAGTTATTTCATTAGAGCAATTTCAACTTTATTGTTGGACCTGAATACCTTGTTATAATTCTTAGCTAACTCCAGCATCTCTTTCACTACTGTTTCATTGAGTTTGCAATGTTCACTATAGTCCTGAAGTGTCAAACCTTCCATCCAACTCTTCTTATGCAAATTTAACAACATCTGCAAAATAAAGTCATACAGTTTAACATCTACATCAGAACATAAATTTCCAGCACTATAAAGGTCCACTTGATAGAGAAAGTTAATTTACTACACGTACTTGTGGAAGTGTATATAAATGATTCAATAAGATTATAAATGTTCCAAAAGCATTTTTGATCTTGAACGGTTAGAATATGATGTGTACACAGGAGTAGCTTCTAGCTGGTGTCTATACTCAACATGACTGGATTCTGTAGTATTCTAGTGCAGTAGACTAGGAATTTTGCAGCAGTTCTTTTAAAATGAAAATCTTTTAAAATGAAGTATGAAAATTAATAATACTCAATCAGTGCAGTAGCGCGTCATTTAATTTTTACAATACAATCTATTTTACACTGTTCCATATTTTCAGTTTGTTGTAGATTTTGTTATTGACAATGCATAACTGCATTATAGAAGTAGTCAGGAGAAAGAAGGCTGTTTTAACAGCTAGGTAGAGGACATATGAAGCTTTTGGCCTCCAGGCACACTTGGGAGGAAGTTTGGTGTTGCGGACTAAGCATATTAGGTATGTATTCTGCACTCAGAATCCCTGTATTGGAGGACAGTAGGCTGTTGTAGTTGAGATGGACTTTACTAGTAACCAAACCAAGTCATGATTATATCTTTTATAAAACAAATCATGGCCAAAAATGATGGGACACATGGACTTTGCATTTTCCCACATCTTGGATATCTCCATGTAGCTGTCTTCCTAGGTTTCAAGATAACCTGTTGCACCTTAAAAGAACATTCAGTTTCCACATCTAATAGGCTGCCAAGATCCATGCTGTAAGATTAAGATAGTTTGGGTCTGGTTTTGATGCAAGGACCAGAAGATCCAGGCATTTAAACTGACAAGCCTAAGCAGGTGCTGTGAGAATTATCTGAGGGCTTGTCTACATCAGAAAGTTGCAGCGCTGGTGAGGGAGTTACAGCGCTGCAACTTTGAAGGTGTACACATCTGCAGGGCATCACCAGCGCTGCAACTCCCTGTTTGCAGCGCTGGCCGTACTCCCGTTTTGTCTCGGGTGTAGAGGATCCAGCGCTGGTGATCCAGCGCTGGTAATCCAATGTAGACACTTACCAGCGCTTTTCTTGACCTCCGTGGAAGGAGGAAGCCTCTGGTAATCAAGCTGGTCTCCTTTCCCGGTTTGCTCTCTCGTTCCCGGAACCCCGAGCAAGCAGGTCTCCTTCTCTGCGGTTTGCTGGGTGGCTCCGGGAACGCGAGAGCAAACCGCGGCGAAGCTGGTCTCCTTCCCCGGTTTGCTCTCTCGTTCCCGGAACCCCGAGCAAGCAGGTCTCCTTCCCTGCGGTTTGCTGGGTGGCTCCGGGAACGCGAGAGCAAACCGCAGCGAAGCTGGTCTCCTTCCCCGGTTTGCTCTCTCGTTCCCAGAACCCCGAGCAAGCAGGTCTCCTTCCCTGCGGTTTGCTGGGTGGCTCCGGGAACGCGAGAGCAAACCGCGGCGAAGCTGGTCGCCTTTCCCGGTTTGCTCTCGCGTTCCCGGAACCCCCCTTGAAGCCGCCCAACAGCGCTGCAGTGTGGCCACATCTAACACCACTTGCAGCGCTGGTTGCTGTAAGTGTGGCCACTCTGCAGCGCTGGCCCTATACAGCTGTACTAATACAGCTGTAACAACCAGCGCTGCAAAATTTTAGATGTAGACATGGCCTGAGTCTTGTTTTACTTTTCTGAAAACCTGAAGAAGCAGAGGAATTGGGAGGAAAGGCATTCCAATACACAAAGAATGCCTGTATCAGGGATCCACTGCCCATCACAAATCAGTACAGGAGGTATCTGGTATTCTAAGCAAATGGATCTATTTTGTCCCCACTTCTTCAATATGGGGTTTACTGCTGAAGTATTGAAGACCCTGTATTTTAACTTTAATGCCTGAAATTCATATCTACAAAGGAGCTGCTTTTTCATGCCAGGTGGCCATGGAAAGACATGATGAGGCATGAATCATTCCCACAGAATCCTCACGTTGGAAGACAGCTAAAGGAAAGAGACTCATCCCTACAACAATTGAGGTCTTTGGCTAGAATGTCTGTCAGGATTTGTACCATTAAGTCCTTAGTGACTAGAAACCTTTCATAGTAGCCAAACTACTCTGAAAACTTTTGTTTTGTTGTGAAGTCTAGATTAACCGGGCTGCCACAGATCTTAAACTCTGAGACTGTGAAGATGTGCTCCCCAACCAGGCTTGGAATATTTATACCTTTCATTACAAAGGGAGATGGTTTGATAAGAGACAAAAGTGGACATTACAGACAACCATATGCAGGATTTTGGAATGAGTGGCTACCTTATCAGAGACCCGTGAAGATTAGTTAAAGCACTAAGAATTATTATTTACTTGCTCAGACAAGTTGAGGTATGCTTGCAGACTGACAGTTTCTAGTATGTAATTGATACTTAATCAAGGTTGCAGAGATGTCATTCTCAGCCCACCAAACAGTCATTTATGTACAGAAAACCCTTAGATCAAAGATATTTGAACTTTAGGATGTTTGATCATGTTGCATGGTTGTATTGTGAAGTCTTTTGAATATCCATAAACATGTCACAAAGCTAAAAGGACAATCACCCCTGAAGAATCTAGAATTGTGTTTCTGAAAGTATGCCTTTGCATCAGGATGAAGACAGATTAGATTACCCAAAAGCGAGAGGCCTATTGTGGGAATCTGGTTCTGCTGGACCCGTCATTCAAATACAGGTAAACAAACATACTGAGCCCTTGAAAGTGTGATTCTGCTCTGAAAAGGAACGTTAGGCTCCTAAGTACCTTTGTGGATCTGGGCTAAACCCCAGTTTTAGGCATCACTGCAATCCACAACACCTCCACTAGGCCATCACCTAATCCTATAGACAGCTATACTCACTCAACATCTAATTTTTTGCTGTAAAAGTATCCATGGTGCCTAAATTTCTCTCTCTTGGCATATGCACTGCTCTCTCACTCTAGGTGTCTGGATGCCTATCTCCCACCTATGCCCCAGTGCAATCCACGAATAGGGGGAAAGAAAGGCAGAGGAAACTATCTTGCCCACAGGGCCTGATCCAGTTGGTGTGCTCAGATGCTCCTTCCGGAGCAGATCCCATTCAAAATCAGAGGCTGCTGGATGAGGTGGTGGTGCCCACTTTATGCCTTTTATCCAGTGGTTAAAGCACTCATCCAGGATGTGCGAAACTCAAGCTCCACTCCTCCATCTGCCTGAAAGGAAGAAAAGACTTGAACAAGAGTCTCCCACCTCTCAGAAGAGTGCTCTAACCAGTGAGCTATGGGATAGCCTGAGGTGGGGCTCCTTCACTCTCTCCTGTTGAATCTGTTCCACTTTGGATAAATACTTAGTCATCGAGTAAAGAGAGAGCGAGCGCAACACACACACACACACACACACACACTAGCCTGGTGCTAACAGCACTCACTCGGAGGAGAGAGACTCAGAGTCTAGTCACCCTATTAAAAGATTACTTACTTATACACACTGGAACAGCTTCAACAGGAGAGAGTGAGGTAGCCCCACCGCAGAATATTCCATAGCTCAGTGGTTAGAGCACTCTCCAAAGAGGTGGGAGACTCCTCTGCAAATGCTTTCTTCCTCTCAGGAAGAGGGCAGAAGGGGGGGGGGGGCAGCAGGGGCAATAGAACCCATCTCCCCCGTATTCCAGGTGACTGAGCTAAAAGGTATAATGAGGACGTCACCTCTATCTTCTCCTGTTTTTTGTGGAATGATGCAGGTGCCTAACTCATTCTTGCATGAAACTACTTAGGTGCCTAAGCTACCTCCTTCCAGGAGAGGAGTTCCTGGCTGTGGATAGCTAGCAGAAATAGGTGCCTCCCTGCAACCTGGACTGAGACTCTTATCTCCATCAAAATGGCAGGGCTTAGAACACACCCCTTTCATCAGCATCTCACACTGGCTAGCTTAGGTGGCTTCTCACATAGCATGCTGGCTTTTGTGGCCTGCATTCTCAGGCACCTCTCACCGCATTCATTGTATAGAATCTCTAGGTGCCTAACTCAGGCTTTGTGGACCGCACTGTTGTTCCTGTGATTGTCTAGGTGCTTACTTCCTTTTGCGGTTCTGGGCCTATGTGAATTTAGCAGCCTCTATCTAAACAGATACACTTTCTGAACTGCATCTTTCATCGTTCTTTAGTGATAAAACAATTACTTTTTATTTCTACTAGCCAAAGAGCCACTAATCAAGCTGCAGTCTGTTTTGACTTATGCATCTTCAGCAGAACTATATAGTTCCAACTGTAGAGTCAAACTCTGGCTTTAGTTAAACCCAATCAACTCCAATGCAGACAATAAGCATGTAGAAGTGTAAATGAGGCAGGAATATGGCCTTGAGACTTTAGACTACTTTTGATTATGAATAAACCAGGAAGAACCCAGCTTGAATTTCAGATCCAAGGCTGAGTTTTTGGGACTGGAAGTTGAAAAAAAATCTTTAACTGAGCAAATTTGACGTAGAATTCACTGACACTCAATGAGCATGGAACTGCACAATGCCACTGCTCCAGAGCAAAATAAGTTAAGCAGGCCACCACTACTAGATATTTAGAGAAGATTTGAGGAGCTCTATCCAGACCAAATGAAAGCACCTTGTATTGGAAGCTATTACAGCCTATGCACACTTGAGATACTTTTGATGTATCGCTCTGGAATTTGGAGGTAGGTTTCCCCAAATTCAAAAGCCTCAACTTACTCCTGCAAATCTACAGAAGGTATAATGGCTGCCAGACTCACCATCCAAGACTTGAAACTTACGGTAATCCTGTTCACTTTTCTCAAGCACAACACAGAATGAAGGTATTTTAGGATTAAATACAACTTTGAAGTATGACAAATGTAGATACTATAGACCAGGGTGAGCAAACTTTTTGGCCCGAGGGCCACATTTGGGTGGGGAAATTGCATGCAGGGCCATGAATGTAGGATTGGGGCAAGAGGTTGGGGTGCGAGAGGAAGTGCAGCGTGTGGGAGGAGGTGCACAGTGTGGGAGGGGGCTCAGGGCAGTGGTTGGGGCAGAGAGGTGCAGAGTGCAGGGGGGGCTCAAGGCAGGGGGCTGGGGTGCAGACAGAGGGCTCAGGGCAGGGAGTTGTGGTGTAGGGTGCAGGAGGGGTGTGGGCTCTGGCCCGGCACTGCTTACCTGCAGCAGCTCTGGAATGGCAGCACCGCGCACTGGGGCCAGGGCATGCTCCCTCCCTGCCTGCCTGCCTACTCTGGCCCCATACCGCTCCAGGAAGCAGTTGGCACCACGTCCCTGTGGCTCCTGGGGCAGAGGGCTCCACGCGCTGACTTCGCCTGTGGGTACCTTCCCCCGAAGCTCCCATTGGCCGCAGTTCCCTGTTCCCAGCCAATGGGAGCTTTGGGGGAAGGTACTCACAGATGAGGGAAGCGCACGGAGCCCTGTCCCCCCTCCTCCAGGGGCCACAGGGACGTGGTGCCGGCTGCTTCTGGGAGTGGTGCAGGCCTTGCAGCGCCACGGGGGTGGCAATCCCGTGGGCCGAATTCAAAACCCTATGGGGCTGGATCCAGCCCACGGGCCGTAGTTTGCCCACCCCTGCTATAGACAAAAAACGTTATCAAATTATGTGTGTATGAGATAGACTTTTTTCTAGCTACTTTTCAGATCCTTCCAGAGGAGATGTAGTTTGCTCAAGAGAGTTCAGCCTAGGCTCACTTTCTGCTTTAACACATCCATAGCATGACATGGAGAAAAAAGTGTTAGGGAATCATAACTCAAGATATCAGAACTTAAAATTCAAATTACAAAACTGCAACATGCCACAGGTCAGTTTAAACAGTTTGTAAAGTGGTTTCTTTTACTTAAAATGGAAATATATATGCAACCCCCCCTTACCTTCTGTTCTAGTTCATTCTTCCTATAGTTGATAGTAATGGAGTAATAATGTCTGTTCAGTCCATGAATAAGAGCCTATAAAAGTTTGTGGGAAAATATGTACACTAAAGTTACTACCATAGATATGAAAAATATTAGTAAGAAAGTGACTATTTAAAGCAGTCAACTTGAAATAGTTTTGAAAACATGTTATAGGTAGTGTCAACCACTATACCTGCTAATAACAATCTTATTTTCCTATTTTTTTTTTTTTTAAAGTTGCTCTCTTCTCCATTTCCACATGAAAAATTCACACAAACAGGAAACAGTAAAACTATTTGTAAACTGCAGACATATTCAGTAAAACATTTTATTTTCTCTCCAATTTCTTGTTTCTGGTAAACTTAGGTCATACTTAAAACAGGAGGTTAACATTTTTCAGACATAGGTGTGATTCTTATGTTGACACAATATACGTTTTAAGGCATGGCTTGGATTAAGATGCAGTTTCTAGAAACAATTTGTGTATGAACACAACAAGTCCTTGTCAGTTGTTTTGTCCTCACAATGTAAAAAAGGATATGAAAAATTACACCATGCAACATTTAAGTAGAGAAATATTTGATATTCCAAATTATATTTTGATGATTTCATCTATTTATTGACGTCTATTCCTTAAAGCTATCCATGGCTAGCACTTGTTCCACAAAATGCAAGTGTAGCTTTTCATTCTAGTGCTTCAAAGTCCTACCGCAATTAAAACTTAAGAGTTATCAAAATTGAAAACAGATTTTTTGCATGCATTTGTATGCTATACAAAGAAATACTTAAACAGTTACATTTTACATGAACTATCTATATGTTAACTATAGTTTAACTGCTGATTTTCAAAGAAAGACTCACATTTAGATTTACTGTAGTCAACAGAATCTCAAAACCAAAACACTTGTCTATTTATTGTTAGAGTAATTTCAGCCTTAAGCTACTGAAAAGTTTTGTAGTTTCATTTAACATTCTCTCTCTTCCCCTCCCCACCCCCAATTGAAAAAAGGTACCCTCTTGTTTTAACTCAACTGTAGATAAGGGGAGGCTTTTAAGAGCTCCTAAGAGATTTACGAGTACAAGTCCTAAATAGACTTTGACAATTTCCCCTGAAATCATTGCGCTTCTAACAGCAACAGTTAATTCAACTTAGGTGTTATCTGAGCAAAGCGCAAACCCTTAAAAAACCCTGCTCCACTACTCCTCTCAACAATCTTGAAACTGTAGTTAGTCACAACAACAGATTAACTGGAATCTCTAAAATATACACCTACTTGTGGTCTATATTTTAAAGACATTGTTCCTTAAGTGTTTTGTTTCACTGAAAGATTAATGTGTGTCATGCAGTACTTAAGTCCCGTAATATTAAAGTCTTTATAAGCTTGCCTTATGCGTCACAAAATGACTTTGATAAAATATGGGGGAAGGGGCATGTGAAATCCTAACCTCACTGAAGTCAATGGGAATTTTGCCATCAATTTCAATGTAGTCAGCATTTCACTCAGGGGCTTTATAACACATGTGTATCTACATTTGTTCTCTGTGAAAAGAGTAAGTCTTAAGAACTCATATATGTATACACTTAATTTAAAACTGCAATATTTTAATGTAATAATAAAATATGTAACTGGTCATTGCTGCCTTGCAATTAGTGAAAAAACTTATGTCTGAGATATGCCATGCTGCAACAACAATGATCTTAGACTGTGAGGTATTACTTAACCTTTTGCAAAAAATAATGAAGCAGTATGATACTATGGGGGTTTACAAGAGAGGTCATTACATACAGCCTAAAAAAGCCCAGTAATATATTCTCTTGAAACAGGCAAGCATGGGCTTGCCTGTATCCACTCAAAAACATTAGTAGGTTATTTCATACTCATTATACTTTGCAGTTTTCACAGACTCAAAAAATCAAAAGCAGAACATTTCAACCTTTTAAAACTAACTATTTTACTAGTATGAATATTTTTACTCATTTTTTCCCTCTATAAAAAGTGTTTTAATGAATAAAATAATAAAGCTACCAATGAGGTTTAACAATGGCTAGCTGGTATCTCCCCAAACATAGCTATCTGATAGTAAAAGTTGAAGCATATAATTTCAGTTCTACTGTGGTTACTAATAATGTCTTTCAGTAGGCCGTATTTAGCAACATACATTAGTATTACTGTTCATGTAAATAATCTTCAGAGAAGTAATTAGGCTTCCTGGTGGCAACTATTCATGCCTTTTACAATACATTTAAAAATAAAATACATTTTTCTTCTGGGGGGGGGGGGGGAACTGTAAAAAAAAAAAACAAAAAAGGCAAGGCACAAGATAAGGCATTAATCACTCAGGAGGATACTCCTGTTTTAGAACAGAAGAAGCTTCCTGCAATGAAGGTTTGGCTTCACTGAAGACCAGAGTATTGACCTTAATAGTCAATACTAGAAACCAAACAGAGTAACTATTCAAGAGAGATTCAATGTTTTAAATTTATACATTCTTACAAAGATATATAAAAACATTACACTCAAGTAAAGAGGATTACACTTGAAATGGTCAATTATACATTCAAATGATCTATTCCATTCCCTCCCCCCGGCCTTCATCAAATTACAAGATTACCAATGTAATAACCAGAGTTGGAGATGGAATATTTGTTTAGGACACATTAAAAAGTTGAATACATATTAAGCAAAAAACCTGTAGCAGTAAAGCAAGTGGAAAGAGACCATAATGATTAATGGATAAGGCATTTTTCAATGGTTGCTTGAAGAGTATTTTATTCTTTTACACATATAATTGGGATGCTTACAGTAGATAATAAAACACCATTTACTCATCCTGGCTATAGGAAAGCTCAAGTCTATGTTAACAGGAGCAGTTTTAACACTGCAATACTGAAAAAGGATACCATTTGCCCTCTCTTGTATCACTATTATGATAAAGCTAAAAAAGCTAGAGTATTGTGCTCCCAAATTCACACACAAGTTTTTCATTTTATAAATCTGTACTAAATCTTGACAGTATCTACTTAAATTCTGTGTTTACATCTGACTAATTTAGGGCTCAGTCCTACACTCATAAATTAGGAGTAGACCTATTCAAATATCAAGTTAATTTTATATGCACATTAAAATACTGCAAGGAGGGACAACTATAATTTGTATGTTATAACATTTTAAGATACTTGTCACATCATTGTGATTAAACACCACTCAATACAAAACAGCGTTTATCATCATCAAACACTGAGTTTACCTGGATAGATGGCTTGTTTAAGTGACCCAGATTTGAAGTTGTTTGTCTTGGTTCATGTCCCAAGACCATCATATTAGCATTGATCAATCTGAAGGCATCAATAACAACCTGTAAAAACAAGACGTCAAGTCAATTCTTTTTAGAAAATGCAAGCAATGGTGCCAAGCAACAGTGGACAAGGCATGATCAACTCTCATCTGTTTTTGGCCTTTTTCCAGAAAATCTTTTAATTATAATATTAATAAAAAAGAACCTCCTGCTGACTGTGCTATCAGCACACAATTCTTTACATTGTATTGTAAGGTGACACCAATTACTACACTTTTCATGGAACTATTAAGTTTTTATGTACTTTTTATCATACAACGTTGAAAAGATCAGTAGATATACATACTAAAAACTTCAAAGGTATGTATATGTTTGTCACCTAAATCTTATCTAATCAAAATGAATGACAGAGAGAGACTAAAACTGAAAGTGAGCACAAGCTAAGGGACTGTGTCTAAAGCCCAGCCCTGTCACATCAATTACAACACCACAATACTTGAAATGACAACAAAATTATAGCCAGCAAGGAACTTGCCCTATGTATTCCCTTCTAGTCAGATGCTTTTTGCTTCTTGCAACTAAGAAAGGGTCTATAAACTGTCTGATGGATTAAAAAGTCCTTGTCAGTGTCATGCTCAGGAGTAAGAAATAGAGTAAAAGACGACCAAGGTCATTTATGATTTAAGGAACATGGAAGGTAGCATATCCAGTTATTTCATTACAAATGAAAAAAAAAATAGAGCTTCCATCTAGCCTATTTCTATGCTTTCTCAAATTATTCAAGAAACCTTTGCAAAGAACTATTTAGTGGCTTCAGACAATAAAATAATCAGCTAACCTGCTGCTAGGTGAGGTGAGATATAGCTTAGAACACTGCAAAAACTGTCCTTGTCACCTCCATCCATCATTAGAGATTCATAACTACAAGCTAAGATTTTGATTTATTTAGCCCCTAATCCTACAACCACACCTGTGCACATAGAACCTTACACCTGTGCAGAGCCCCACTGAAGTCAATGGGGTGCCACATGGATGTTGGAATCTGCTCACATGGTTTTGATTGAAGTGTTGGAGCCTTATTTTTAAAGATTCTAATTTTGTCATGTTCTTAAACTGGATTTATGCTTCATAGGTTTTAAGAGCTTACATTAAAATGCCTGAGACATTTCCACTGCCGTTGTACTGTAATCTGTATTTCACAAAATACTACATGGCACCGAGACACCAAGGTCTAATATACTGAGAAGCTAAATATCCCATTATTTTATAATAGCTTATTCTAGGTAAGCAAGAATAGAAGAACTGTCCATATTTTAAAAATTATTTTAAGTGCTACTCACCAATTCAGGACTTCCCTTCAAGTTAAACAAATTAGGGTACTACCCATAAACCTACTTAAGTGGGAGTGTAATGCAATTATAATATCATGTTAAAGGGCACAGAGAGCTAACAGAAATGAACTGGCAGAGATTAATATGGAAATTAAAAAATATAATTTACAGTATTTTAAACTGAAGGTAGCCTAATAGCTATCTCGCATACTATACATGTCAAAGAAGCTGCTTAAGTCACATCAAGCAAAACACTGCCATGGTTGATATAAGTATCAAAGACAGATAATGATATACAAAGTAGTGGAAGATATTTGTACCATCAGAAGGACAATATTTGTTCACTTGTGCATGTGTGTTGACTGCATGGTCCATATCCAATTTAGGAAGAGTCCATGTCTACTGCTAAATGCATACAGCACCAAGTACAGCAGTGATGTTCAGTAAATAAGCAGTTATAAGTAGATTGGAAGTTATAAACTTTTAAGATTAAATTTCCCACATGGTCTATCCATTAAGCAGTTATAAATTAGTGACTTGTACAATCCTGGACTCTCAGCTAACTGGCCAGATCCTTCTGCATCTTGTCTCTTAAAGTTGCCTTCAGCAAATATGTCATGGTTCTGCACCTCTTATTAGAATTTCAGTGACCCAATTTATGCCAGATAGCATGGTGACAGATACCTTATAAATTCTTGTTAAAAATAAAATCCTTTTCCCTGTGACACACACACATACACCTTCCTTTTCTTAATTAAATAGATAGACTGGTTTAACATACACAATTATTTTAGCACATGAAATTTTAATCTTGCTAAAGAAAAGTTTAATTCCTTTAATGATTTTGTAAACCATTAAACTTCATTCACCTCTAAGACATCAACCATTCTCTAAAAGAGTTCAACGTATCTACTGTTTCATCCTTGTAATACAAAAAGATCAATTATCTTTTTAATGTTCACAGCAGATTTTACTTTAACTCAGACATTTTAAGCCTCGTGTTTGTATATATAAAAGTACATCTTTTCGTTTTTCCAACTCCTGAAATTACATTTTAACTAGATGTTCTATTTTAGAAACATCTGCAAATTCCCAGCTATAGTAAGTAAGGAGTACAAATAAAGTCTCCTCCAGAGACTTCTAAATAGGAAAATCAAGCAAATACAAATTTACTCTGAGGAGCAAGATGCATTAACTTGGCAGAATACCACAACTTAGTGCTTCATCATAATTTGACTTCCTAATGGCTACACTCCGAGACTGCAGTTTAAATGACTGCTCCACTAGAAATCATGGAACTTCTCCAAAAATGTAATGGCATTTTTGACTAATCATTTGCTCCAACACTTGGATTCCATGTTTCCTTTTCAAGGTACATTTTTGAAAGGAAAACTAAAAGTCCTAACATATTAGGCATTGCAACACTGCTTTGATAGTAAATCAAATATTTTAACTACTGTCCACAATGTCATATTTGGATAACTTTCATAGCAAAATATCTTAGACAACTAGCTGCTGAAATATTTAAGACCTATACTCAGTATGGGTTCAAGTTTGAAGTCCTTACTCATGCAAGTAATTTCCATCACTTCAGTGGCACTACTTACATTAATAAGAGTTACAGCTCTCTGTGCACAACTCCGGAGAAAGGAAACAAATATTTGCTAAACTGTTCGCATTCTACTTGTTCAAACTCCAGTGTGAAATCCTTAACTCACAATTCTTATTTGTTCCAAAAACCAAGGGTATCTAATCTAGACAGAATACAGAAAATATGAATTGAACGACATTTTTTCTTGTTAGTTGCATTATGACAACCAATAAAAAACTAAATACTTTAGCTACACCAAGATTAAAGGAATTCTTTGCCATCACTATAGCAACTGTCTTAAGGAAACCAACATGCTCAACAACCTGCAATCTAAATTTAGATCTAGTACGCAACAAAAGCATAAATACAGCAATATACCCTACATTTACATTTCTGTGAAATCTTCTAATTGCTTTTTGCACAGTGAGAACAAATCGGCTCCTCCTTTAGAGCATCATATCAAAATAAATAGACTCATTAATGTCCAGTGCACTAATGAGCAATGGGTGAACAAGGTGTTAATTATGCCACAGTAAGATTCAAGGAAAAAGCCCTGGTGTGCACACCTCCAGGTGCTCAAACTAAAGTCTTTTTTCTGTGTTTATTTTGAAGTACAGCATGATGCAATCAAATAACAGCAACATGGTCACCTCATATTTAACAATGGAACTTTAGAGAGACAGTAATCTGAATAGAGAACCTCCCAGGATTAATTAAAGCAGAGCAAAAATCCATTTTTCAGAGTTACTTTAAGAATTTAAAGGATTTACAGTAGTTCCAAATTTATAGTTTTCATTGTACTTATTACCTCATGACAGCATGCACTGTATTAACAAAAACAGTAACATCTTTACATGAGGCTTTTAGACTACCTCTCTGAAAGCCCAACTCAAGCCTATGGTAGTAGGACGTTTTCCAGATTATGATGGTAGCAGTTATAAATATGCTTTTTTCACACTGAAACTCTTTCACCATTCTGACCATTTAATTTCTTCTGGCACAAAGTGTCTCAAGATTCTTCAGAGGTCACTTCAACAGTAGACATCTTATAACAAAACCATTAGCAGTTTGGCTAGTTTAAGAAAACCTCTTACTTTCCTTTTTTGTTTATTATCACTGCATGAATCTGCGGCATATGATAGTTTATAATTTCTCAGGCTTGTTAAATTCATGTTAAAGGTCTGTTTTCTTGTTGAATAAATTTTGTTCATATAATGCTGCCTATTTCATACACCGAGTCTTTAATAGCACCTTTGGTCTATGCACAACTCACAGATCAAAACAGAGGACTAAAATAGGGGTTGATGATGCTATTTACATGTGTGATTCCTGCTGTCTTCTTGTTAGTAGCTTTAATATAATAGAAGACCTTGTCTGTTTTGTAATTAACACATCTTTACTGGAGAGATATTTGGAAGTGATTGCTGTGAATATACTGGTTAGTAAAATAAACACAATCACACACCACTTTCTGTTATCAGACAAATTTGTGAATTGTACACATTATACTCCAGATCAACAAACTGTGATATAACAGCCAAGTAGAAGACACATTTATATAACCCTTTATTTTTCTGAAAATATGTATTCAATCTGACCTTGCAAATATAATTAGCTTGTGGGATGTGTGGATTTCAGTACCATGGATGCTTTACTAATTGCAACTCTTGGAAATAGATACTAAATATTTGGAAGCTGCCAATACAAAATAAAAACTGTATCTTTTTGTACATCTGTCTTAGCTACAAGAACCATAATAATGTGAAAAACAATAAAGATGGCATACTTTTCGCAAGCATGTCGCTGGGTCAATGACCAGCAATAGTTTGAGTAATACATTTTACATAGTCAAAATTCAAATCATCTCTAAACTCAATGTCATCTGTAATTTTTTGGCTGTTTGTATGTAGCTATGCTTAATATGATCCAATGTTATTCACTTTTTTCATACTTTTATCCTGTGCCTGGCCAATGAATTACAGAGAGCAAATTTTTGACTGTGTTTGTTTAAAAAAAATCTTTTTTTTTTAAACTTTACTTCTGTATACTTATTTGAAAAGAAACTTTAAAAACTAGATTGATTAAGATGTTTCATGTTTAATACAAGGACTTCAGTCAATTCCGTCTCTGTAAATTAAAGAACCATAGTCACATAACTGAACATTTTTTAAAGGAACAGACATTTTGCATTGCAAATGACAATCTAGTTTACACAGTGGGGCCCATTTGAGCACAGCTTTGGGGGGCTGGTTTTTGGGGTGGAATTTTTAGAATATTTTATATAGAACTTTTTGATTAAAGAATGACATACTTCAATTCTACAAGTTTTTGCAACAGCAAATCTAGAAACTCATTTTACGAAAGCATACCTGTATTTGGCATGCCGTTCTACACACAGTGACAAACTGCAGACAGACAGAGATAAATCATCCTCGTTATTCAAACAAACTTTCCTGACATCAATATTTGTGCCGCAAAAAAAAAAATAAAAAAATAAAAAAATCTATGCAATATGAAAGTTTGTCTTTAAAAACGCATTGTTACACTGAAAATCAAGAATCTTGTTATTATTTGTGGACAAACATACAGTGCATAAGAAAAAATTCTGCAAAAAAGATATAACGTGGCTATGCCAGGTGTGGAAAAAGAAGTTATGTCCCATCTAAAATATCTTTTATCACCTACAACTGACCTGTTATCAACTGCTTAGTTTGTTTCTAGATTCTTTAAAAATTAAATGGAACATGTGACCTTAGAAGTGCAGCTAAGGTTTATGACCATTTCGTTATTCATGCTGCCATGCACTGTTAGACAACCATAAGTGAAGAACATCTTCTGTCCCTTGTAAGCCCACAGCATAAAAAATTCAGAGAAATCTTACTTTTTATGCCATTTCCAATGAAAAGCACTAGGAACTGAAACTGACTCATGCCAAATTCATATAGCTGAATTGCTGTGATTGTGAGTTTCAAGTTTGCAACATGGAAATTATTTATAAAATGTCAATTTTATCTGTGGAAAAGAGATTCCTAGGAGTATGTGCATTTTCTTTCTTTATCCTTGGAGAATTGCTTACTGTGGTCAAAACTCCTGCACAACTTGAATATCCACATTGGGAGGGGATACAACTACAGTATAATACATTTATCTTGACAAGTGAGGGCATGCATCCATAACTCACAAGTAGCAAAGCCACAAGTTTTAAAGCTATATGTCTTAATGAAGATAAATGGACTATTCTACATCCACCATGGTAAAAGGTATTTAAACATTTAATACTTTCCAATGAAAAGTATACTTGAAACTTTGTTGTTTCAGGAAAGGGAATGAACTGAAATAACCTACAAAAACAGTTTACTGAGCATTTATCACCTGATTTAGAGCACAGCATATCAAAAAAATCAGAACACTGACACCACTTTAACAATGAGGTCTGTAAATGCAAGTTTTCTGATTTGTAATATTCTGTTCAGAAACTACATTATTTGTGCAGAGTACATGATGCACTAACATGAACAAAAATGTTGAGAATGTATAGTTATAACATTTTTGCTGGCTTTATAATGAAACAGGAAGGAAAAAGGTGATGAAGTTGGAACAATAATTTGTCTAATTTTGAAAATTTTATTCTGAACGGAAGTACAAATATTAACCCAGATATCTATATCATAATTAAATATGCAGGATCTCCTACTACAAAAATGTGATTCTAAGAAAAAAAAGAAAAAAAAAAAGTAGTTCTCTAATAATTCAACAGTTATCAGCTTCCTGCATTTCTTACAAATCAAAACCAAGACAAATTCCCATTTCTCTGTTCTGCAAGTCAGAGTTCAAGGCTGAAATTTCGCTTAGTTCAGATTAGGATGCCTCAGTCTTTCACCTGGAGATCACTGCAATGAATCCACCTTTCACTCAGTAGTGACTGAGTTGCTACCATTTGACAGATCTTTGTTGGTTATTTGGCTATCTGTAAAATGAACTGGTGATCCCATTCTAGCTCATAGCAGACGGATGTCCACATCACAAAACACTATCACAACTGGCATTCTTGCTGACAATTTCACTGGACTTGGTCAATGATTGATCAGGCATGCAGACTGAACTACTCTGACCTCCAGGGACGTCACTCTAGATCAGAGTTGAAGTACATTTGGTGTGACACTGTTGGGGAAGCTGGTACCAAGAGTAAATGAATGACTTCAGTTTTAAATTCTCATTATCTGGCCATTTATTGAACTAAAAATAATAGTTACAAAGCAGACAAGATCTTGTGCTCTGTTCATTCTTGTGATTATTTACTGCAGGATTTAAAATAGTAAAGATCATCCAATAAGCAATGCAAAGGTAACTCAAGGATACCAAAGTTTTTCTTCTTTGGCTGGTTTATTTCTCAACCATTCCATTTTTCTCTCTTCAGTCTCTGCAGCTATAAGACTATGGGTATGTCTACATCTACAATTTTGCAGTGCTGGTTGTTACAGCTGTATTAGTACAGCTGTATAGGGCCAGCGCTGCAGAGTGGTCACACTTACAGCAACCAGCGCTGCAAGTGGTGTTAGATGTGGCCACACTGCAGCGCTGTTGGGCGGCTTCAAGGGGGGTTAGGGGAATGCGAGAGCAAACCGCGGGGAAGCAGGTCTCCTTCCCCGCGGTTTGCTCCAGTGTTCCCCGAACAGCCCCCCCCCCCCCAGCAGGTCTCCTTCCCCGCGGTTTGTTCTCACGTTCCCCGAACCCCCGTGCAAGCAGGTCTCCTTCCCAGCGGTTTGCTCCGGTGTTCCCCAAACCCCCGTGCAAGCAGGTCTCCTTCCCAGCGGTTTGCTCCGGTGTTCCCCAAACCCCCGTGCAAGCAGGTCTCCTTCCCAGTGGTTTGCTCCGGTGTTTTTTGAACCCCCGTGCAAGCAGGTCTCCTTCCCAGTGGTTTGCTCCGGTGTTCCCCGAACCCCCCTGCAAGCATGTCTCCTTCCCAGCGGTTTGCTCCGGTGTTTTTTGAACCCCCCTGCAAACCGCGGGGAAGGAGATCTGCTTGCACGGGGGTTAGGGGAACGCGAGAGCAAACCGCGGGGAAGGAGACCTGCTTCCCCGCGGTTTGCTCTCGCGTTCCCTGAACCCCGCTGCAAACCGCGGGGAAGGAGACCTGCTTGATTACCAGAGAGGCTTCCTCTGGTATGCTGGGATACCTGTTTATTCCAGGGAGGTCAAGAAAAACGCTGGTGAGTGTTTACACCTGATGACCAGCGCTGGATCACCAGTGCTGGATCCTCTACACTCGAGTTTCAACGGGTGTACGGTCAACGCTGCAAACAGGGAGTTGCAGCGCTGGTGATGCCCTGCAGATGTGTACACCTCCTAAGTTGCAGTGCTATAACTCCCTCACCAGCGCTGCAACTTTGTGGTGTAGACAAGGCCTAAAAATACTCAAGATCTCTGCAGATTCTTTTCTTTTCAAAGGGACTATTGGTTCAATAACCTTGCATCCAGGCACCTCTTTTTCAGTCTGTGTGGCGATACTTAAAAAAATGGCTTAGGCCCACTCAGTGTGGCATTTTAAAGTAATTTTTACTGAAGATATAATGGTCTGACAATACAATATCAACAGAATTAACACATGGTCATCGACAATGCATGATAACACTTCAGTGGAAAGGTCAACAATACTTATACTCCTATAGTGCCCCAAATGTGTTAGGCACTGTACAAACATATTGAATATCATAATCCCTGCCCTACTACTAGTAATAGTTTCTACCAAAGTTATACATTATCATTATAAGGACTCAATACTTGAGTGGTATAAATGAAAATTTCTAAACAGCAATTTTAGTAAGTCAAACATTAATAACGAATGTTGCATCAGGAAAAAGTCTTGGTGCAAAAGCATGTATTTTTAAAAAGCAACAGAAAAGTAATTTACTGTAAAGTGGTATCAGCATAATAACTCACAACAAATAGCCACAGTACAAGTATTACCACTAGCAACTTGGCTGTAATGTGTTTGGGTCTTGATTTTACTTGGTTGATTGCTTTTTTAAACTTTGGAGCGCCATGGGCAGAGGAAAAAAACCAGACTGCTAGATTATTGCTTCCAAATTGTATTTTTAATGGCCCATAAGGGGACCAAGAACATAACATGGATGTATTCTTAATTTTATTATTTTCTAAATGTATACATATAGACTACCAAAAACTTACCAGATGGTTCCAGACCAGTTACCAAACAAAAAACCAAAACCAAAACAACCCCCAAAACAAACAAAACAAAAAAACTCCAAGACATGATTTTAAAGGGCCAATTACAATTTCAAACTTCAGGTACTACACCTGTCCCTCCACCAATTCTAATTTTACAGTCATATTATTCTGACTTAAAAATACTCTCTCTCACACTGCTGTGTGGACAATCCAAACAGACAAACAAAGGGGAAAGACACTGAATATATATATATAGGAAATGCTCATCCTTACATAAAATAGTGAAGAGCCCATTGAAAACTAAGACAGATAGCTGTAGCTAAAAGGATACAGCCTTTAAAGAAATTAACAAAAACTAAGCCTTTAAAGTCAGCTGAAGGAGAACTCTATTGGAATGGTCTTCAGTGCCCTTATTTTATGTAAGGAATAATTGATAATTATTTGACTGGCCTTCATTTGACTCCATTAGATCACTGGATAATTTTTCCAACTCCCAAAGAAAAGTTGATCCCTTCTGAAAAAGCAGTTTGCTCTTCTGTTATAGATATTTTCTGTAACTCACTTTGATAGTGTCATTACTAAAAGGACTATTACAATCCACTGGACATTTAAACCATTGTTTTCAGAGAGATTTTTATGTGTGCCCCTATTTAATATATGAAGAGTACAAAAAACCCTATTTTGATGTGAGAAACAGATTTCTCACATCAAATATAAACCTAGTAACTGAAATACTTGGTAAAATATCCTGGAATAATGTCTCAAAGTATCAATCACGGAAAACCAGTAAAGTGCCTTTGGAAAAAAAAAACAAACTCACCAGAACTGTTTTCAGTGGTGCCATGACTTTTAGGTTGTAATTTAAAAAATACACGGCAAGGACTGTATTTACCAAACTCTGAGGAAAAGAGAGACCTGGGACCTGTCTTTATCAAAGACTAATTTTTTTGGGGGGAGGAGAGGGGCAGAGGAGAAGAGGAATTGATTATGTTGGATGTACTGTTATTTTTTGGTTTAGGAATGAGGAACAGCTGCTGATTTTGTATTTTTTTTTAAAAAATGACAATTTTTGGCTAAGACATAGTGAGCTCTGGAAAGACTTAAAAATGTTAGAAACTGAAATACAAATGTCAATATTTAGCAATTCTAACAGAGCTTTTAATCCATGTATTACAGAATACTCTATAAAGGTGGTTAATCATTGTTAGCCCCATTTTACAGATTGGAAAACTGGGGCAAAGAGAGGTTAAGTGACAGATATACAGTCACATAAGCAAATCAGTGGCAACAATTAGGAATAAACCCACATGAGGTCACTTCTCCCACATCCTATTCTGGTGCCTATGTGGACTAAAATGAATTTATTTTCAAATGAATTCAACCCCAGAAATGAATGTAATACTTTCTGAACTCTGGTAACAGTAACCAGCCAACTTTAACCAGCTAACTCAACCTTCACTCTTGTGCGTCATGTTATGATAAACCTGCTGGGAATTATTGTTTTAGACACAGTGTACCATTAGACGGTACATTAGAATTGATAGTACACAGTTCTGGAGAAAAGCTGTGATACCAGGTTTGTCATGATCCACTGTGGGCATTACACTAGTCACACTCCTTTCTCAGAGATCTGGAGAGGAATTTTTCCCTCAGCAACAGATTGGCAGTTTAGCTGGTGTGAACATTAAACAGGGGTTAGGGTATGATGTCGCAACTCATTATGTAAGTATGGGGCAAATGTCCAGTGCAGGTACACCATAGGGAAAGAATGCAGTGATCAGATAAAATAGATTGGTAAAGGGGTGGAGGGTTCATGCACCTATGACTGGTATGGCAGGGAGCCAACCCTTTCCACCCTTATTCAAATGGGGAGTGAAGTCCCAGTAGCTGGTTGGCTGGCAACCAGAATGGGTAAAGGGAGAGCGCTGCCAGTAGCCTGCCCTGTACCCTTTTACCTGCCAGATACTTCTTGACATTTAGGAATAAAGTTGCATAATAAACCACATCCAGTGTCTCCAATCCTCCTTCTGGCACAGACAGACAATGGTCATAAGAAAAGTTGTGAACTATTTTTATATTTACAGAAATACCAGACTACACTTGCACTTACTCATATTCAAGATTAGGAAATATAAAAAGACAGCAGAAAAAGTCAAAGTCAAGTTTTTTCCCCAAAGATGACATTAACAGTTAGAGCAAAGAGTAGATAATACACTTGGTCTTAATAAGTGCTGTAGAACAGAAATGTTATTTAGTATGAAGATAACATTTTTAGCAATTAAATTAATATGAACTCTGATCTAATTTAAAAATGCAGCAATAGAATGCATGTTATTTGACTTTGATACAATATAAAGCAACCTGTCCTGATTTTTATAACACAGGAAGAAAAAGGGAAAATACATAATGACGACTAAGGAAATCTAGTACATATTTTATCAAAATATTTCACTTTTCCCTTTCACACATCAGTTATGTAATCAGGAATTTAAGATAGCTAGGCCAATTTAATTCCTTCTTAGTATTTTCTAAAGCACCAGAAGCTTATTTGTTTTTAAAATCACTTATATTATGGTTTGATGAATACTTATATAGGCAACCTTTTTGCTTTGAAAAAACTAAGAATAGACTCCAAATTTAGAATGGACCCCAATTTTGCGCTGTTGTAATGATGTGATGGCAAAGAGTTCACATATAATTTTATAACAGATGAGCACTCTGAGATAATGGTAATATTTAGATAAGCTGGTTGGCAGCTTGAATGTAATCTTGCTATACAACTACTGTATTTCATATACAGAAAACAAATATTTTCAAACTATTTATAAATTTATACTAATGTCATACATCTATATTAGGATTTATTTTAAATAAGTGGTCTACAGTACAATGGAAGTGCATGCTCAAACAAAACACCTCAGCAGTATTTTAAAGCAGTAACCACCTAGCCAATTTCTGTACGTTCTGTAGTTTTTCTAATCCACTCTCCCTGTGGTTGAGCAAAATCGAATTGCCTCTCACATTTGCAGACAGCTCTGTGAAGGTGATAATAGAGCTGCTCCCTGCTGTCATGAGGCAGGAAATAGGAAAATGGCATATGGGGCTAGAAAGAAATAAAAAAAAGAACTAAACAAGAACAAAAGAGATTTCAACAAAGGACAACCATAACCCAATGTGCTTTGCAAGTTAATCATTTCATAATCATTTAACATACTTAATCATTCATCTGCATCTTTACTCAAAAATCTAAACGGCTGCGACCAAGTATTTAGGGAAGTTTTTATTGTCTAAAACATTTGGAATGCAGATACCACCAGAAACTGTCATGTTCAAGGCTTATAAAATAAAGCACTATTTCTGCTCATGTTAGAGGCTGAACCCATCCCAATTTGCAATTAGTAAGCTTTAACTATCTGTCCAAAATTTAATATCTCAAATTTTAAAACACTATAGACCTGGATTATCTGTTTATTCAAAAAAAGGCTCGAATGGTAGAAGTGTTGAATGGTTCTTGAATAACAAACACATGACTAGGTTAGAACTGATCATTCCAAATATAAAATATGGCTTAAGGCTACAGGCTTGCTCAGGGACTTTTGATGCAAGTATTGGAACAAATGAAAATGGTACACTTTCAGTAGAGCTTTTTGATTCATTTATAACCAGACAGAATATTAAATGAGTCCGTGAGATTTTTTGAAATGTGGGTCCACCATTCAAGAACTAATATGCATTTTATAGTGTTTTTATTTCAAATCTTAGTTAAGTAGATTAAAAAAAAAAACAACAAACAAAAAACAAAACAAAACAAAAAAAAAAAAACTTACTGTACCTTTCCTTTTACGCTCTGGATAGGATCCACCACCACAGCTACAGCTCTTTCCGATAGAGCTTCAAAGCTCTGCTGAGTATTGATATCCACACCAGACAGCCAACAGCCAAAGCCAGGATGACTATGATACCAACCAACAACCATCTCAGGCCTGAAACGAAGAGGGCATTTAGAAATTCCTAGCAATAAAAACATATGATATGAAAGAAACATTGAAGTAACAGGGTATCAATTAGGATGGAGGAGAGAGAGACACAGGTGTGAAAAGAGCACCATTAGAAACATTTAAATTACTCACCATAGTATGGTGAAAACATGGAAATGAATAAGTGCGACAAAGGAGTGTTATCATTAAGGGATGCACATTAGCAGTGGTAGATCAAGCTTTCAGTTTTTCACCCTGTTACCACACCTTCCCTGAACCAGTTTTTACCCTTTCAGCTCAAGTAAATATCTATTCTTTAACTCCTTGGAGTCAAGAGTTGAATTTTCACGGCAGAAAGTCCATTTCAGACATGGACGACGGGAACAAACGGCGGGAAAGGATTAAATATCAATTAAACCAGCAGTGGAACTAGGAACTCAGTCAAAAAGCAATTTGCACTGTTCTGCTCAGCTGCTGAGCCTTTTGCTAACATTAATTTTGAAGTTTTTTCCACAGTAAAAGAATTTGAGCAAGCAGATGACAACTGTTGAGAGGTACAGAGTGAAATAAAAATTTGTTTAAACATGAAGATGCTTTTAATCAAAATGTTTTTTCCCTTTCTTTTATATACTAAATGTAACCCTAGGCCTGTAAATAAAGCTAAAATACCCAACGTGATAATGCTTTCCTATTTTATAAAGTACAAACATTAGTTTCTTTAAACTGAGTTATTTTCTAGCAACTCCATATACTAACTAGAGAGGTATTCAATCCAAAGCTTACTATTATGATGATAATAGAAGGAAATTTATGATACTCATCAGGATCTGAAGTCTCTCTCTTGTAAACCATGGGGAGAAGTGGGTTGCATAACATGCGATAATCATCATAATACTGGCTCAATTATTACTGATTAACATTAACGAATTTACCCTACACATCACAAGTCTTGCAGGTAGAATACAGAACATGCAGCCTGAACCCACGCAGTACACCACTTAAACTTTTAGATGTTGCTTTGAAACATTTACCTTCCTGTCTGCTTTAGCATATCCAACATTTTGGCTTGAAATACAGGATCAACTGCCTCTACACTGACACCCTGATTTTGGAAGAGAGACAGCATTAGTGTATTTACATATAAAGTAATTTAAAAGATAAACATGCATGCAAACACTCTCTTACTGCTCTGACATAAAATGATCTAATAGCTTAACTAATAAAGAAACATTACTCTTTACAGTTTTATTTAAGTTTGTCTACTTGAATTTATTTTTGGAAATTATCTAATTTTTAAACAAATCAAAGTTCTAATAGAGCATTATTTAAATATAACAATCTATTCCTATAGTTCCTTGAAAAAAAATGCTAAGTTTTCTGTTTAAAAAAGTGTGTTTTGGGTGAGCACCACCACCAACCATGCAGAAAAATATTCATCCAACCTCCTCTCCATTTCTTGTTTGTGCACACTCCTTCCTGCTGCTTATTGTCAGCCCAGTTTTGGCTCTGTTGCCATTGTTAGGGGTATATACCCTCTTGCAGAGTCTAGCAAAGGGCATACACCATCAACAAAGGCAGTGAACTGACTATGTACAACATGCTAGCAAATGCATAAAATAAACTGAGAAAGAATTCTCCAGTGTTTCAATTATATGTAATCTTGATGGTAATTAAGGAAACTGCCTCTTTAATTAAGACCAATATTTCATTTGAGCTACACACAGCGCCACTATAAATTCCAATTCTAGCTTCCAGTTCATTGCCCTCTTTTAATAAAATTCAATTTCTTAACCTCAAGTAAAACCAATCATGTTTCCACACTAAGGAAATATCATCTAACAGTCATGCCACTAGAGTACAAATTCTGCCCCAGAGAAGCAATTCAAATTCACAGTTTCAGCAGTGCCACTACAGTTAAGGGCATGGCATCATTTCCATCAAATTCTTACTTTCCAGAGTTTGCAACATGGCCTTAATAATTCCATCAGTACTGCAACTGGACATACAAGGCCTTGAAGTCACAAGTTTACAAACTTTAAACACTGTGGTACTATACCTATGGACAGCATAATGGCCTTAGTTAAGGACTTAGTGCAAGCCATAGCTTAAACCACTAACCAAGTTCAACTTAAACATTATCTTAACAGACTTTAGACATTTAATATGGGCATAATCCAGACATTTATATCATTAGTAGTTTCTCATGCCTTGTGTGTGTTGGGGTGAGGGGAAGGAAAAACATAACATGATGTACAATTATTTCATGTGAGAGAAAACATTTACTTTAGTTCCTACTGAAAAGTACTCACTGTTCCTGATTGTGGCATAGCAAACACATCAATCACTCTGACGGTATAATCATCAACAAATTCTCCAAGCATCAGACCCATAACTTCCATAGGAACACCAGCACGACCATGTTTCAACATCTAGAAGTGAGACCAACATTACAGTGACATACTATGGTATGATTTACAAGAGATTCAGGGTTTGATTTGAGATAGTTCTACCTCTACCGAAGTGCCCCTGTTCTCATGTTTATTTTACTCATTAGTTAACAGGGTGTTGTGTGTTTTGAAAATGTAAAGCATTGGAATAGTGCTAATAATACAAGCAAAGATTGGTGGCAAGAAAATAACTGGAACATTTACAGTAAGATTCTATGACTAGATTTAAACAAACAATCCCAGTCAAAATTCAAGTTGTCAACAATACAAGTCCATAAACTTTTTTCACTTTATGGAATACTGGACAAATATAATGCTTTGTATCTTAAGTGCTATATACAGTAAAGAGTGTAGAATACTTACTTTCAGCAGTGCAAGGGAAGAGATATAAACCTGTTCTGCCGTATCCACCGCAGGAGCATCTGTAGGTGGCCCCTACAAAACAGAATAAATTATTAACTATTTACTCCACATTTATTGCAAAAATTTTCCATTACTTCTATTTTATTTTGCACAAAATTATAAGTCTAAGAACAAAGTGCATCTGACTGTGCTTTAATGTACAGTAAATCCATTAGTTGCAGTGTTTACAACAAAAACATACAGCACTTTTTTTTTACACTAACCATTTTTTGCAACTTGGTGGGAGGTACCTATGATATCTAGTTAAATTTAAAATCAGCCTAGATATCTAGCCAGAAATCAAATAAAATAAACTGGAAAATATTGTGCTGGGTGCAAACCTGTTACAAAATATACGGGATCAGTGATGAGTTTCCATTAGTCAGAGTTAAGTCTTTCAGCAATGCTAACCTTCCTCAGCTGTAAAATAGCTCCAATTCACCAATTAACTATGTGTTTCTTACAGTGGTGTGAATGTAAATGCTGCTGGGCTAGCATGATTAACTGGCACCAACACAAACAGCAGTTTCCCTTTGCTTCATCTGTTTTCAGTTAAAGAAGACTTGCAGATAAAGGCAACGGGAGCACTTTTGAGATACACTGGTACAATGAGCATAAAATGGACCTCCAATCCCTAGGTGGAAAAGCTGTGAACAAAACACTTTGCTCTTTGCTTTATGAGTTGTTATTCAAAAATTAGCACAATAGTCCCAGGTGTGAATGATTGGTTGAGGAAGGTATTGTGTTACTGCTGAAATGGAAAAAAACTACAGCAGGCTATTTGAAGGCAAAACTATGCTGTTCTTGGGAAGTGAGGGACAAGATGACCTTCTCTAGACAACCACATCTCATTTTATCCCTTTACCACCCAAGTCACAGTACTTCATTAGTCAAGTGTGTTTGTATTATAGTCTTCACAAAAGGAGGCAACAGGGCACATTTGCTCTTAGTAATGCTGTGTAAATGCAGAATAACTAGAAAAAATTCAAGTGAGGAAAAAAAAGTCCAGTCCATGATGAGTGAAGAGAAAAGAATTATATGAGAATTTATGTTATAATTTTTGAAGGCACTCTAATGCCACAGTGATGAATGCTGTTTAAGACTAGATTTAGACAACTTCATTAAATAACTCCTCACTTGTAATGAAACAGTAAAATTGGAACAACATGCTCCCAACACAGGTCCAAGTGAGACCTATTGACCAACATTATAGGCCATAAAATCTGAAGATAAAGTCAAGAGCTAAAACTACTAGTAAATTCAATTTGTATAAAAACCATTTACCTACTGTATCTATTTTCATTTGTGTATGTACACCTCTTTCTCTCACACACACACACTCACACCCGCCCCCCACTACCCAGGCATGATATAAGGTAGTTATACAACATGAAGGATTTTTATCTGTGTAACATTTTAATAATAATAAATCCAGGTGACTTCCTGCACTACAAATTAAATTTTACTTTTTACTTCCGACATCTTTCTGTTCAACCAGCAGTAGTCCTATACTCCTTGACTCCTGCATCCACAATTCTATATATCTATTTGTCACCTTTGACTCTTTACTCCAGTTTCCAACCTTCCAGTCCTGGCTGGCATTGTTTCCCAGATTAAAGAAGGTAGGGTCCTGGCCGCATTACTGCACGCAGCCAACTATCAAGACAGCTTACTTCACAATTTCATCTCAAAGCCACATCAGAAAAACCAGCTAAAGTCAAGATTCTCCTTTTCTGAAATAGTGGAGCTTCTCGGGCAGTATATCAGACACCACTTTTCTAAGGAACAGTGGCAAAGGGTGGTCAAAGACTTCATTTTGGAGTGCTGACGTATATCCTGAGAGACAGAGTGTTCCCCACTCTCTCCCGCTCAGCTCTCACATGCTGCTCAGAACAATCACAGGGCATAAAGATCCATCTTCATTACAACCAGGATACGTAATGGTCATGGGCAGTTTAACTTACATTTTTATAGTTGAACTTCTTGACCTCCCTGTCCTGCCCTTCTGGAGCTCAAGAACAAACAGTGTGCCACCTGGTAATGGACTGCCATCTTTAACACCTTGACGGTGGATGAATGCACTTGACGTCTCTGGATGATGTTGCTGTGATAGAGTGGCTGCATCACTTAACCAACATCTAACACACTGTTTGTGCGTGCCATCAGAAGCCATACACCAGAAGAAGTCTCCTTCCTAAAACTCTCAACTCTCTCTCTTGACTTCTAGCCTGTTAGAGGCCACAGCCAACAGTGTCATTCTTGAAATTTTGTCCTCCATTTTTCACAACTCCATTCTCTCCTTTATTTTTGTCTGTTACCTCTCTGGCCATTCCTTCATCTTTCAGTGAGTTTTCCCAAGGTCACCCAGTGAATCTTTAGCCTAAAAATTATAGTTGAAATTATGTGAATGGGTGATCTCACTTACAGAGAGGGGTGCAGAGGGACAAAAGGAGTTGACTAATACAGGGACCCCAACAGAAAGTGAGGGAGTAGGTATATTTGGAATTAGTGGGATGAATATGAGAAAGGGAAAATACAGCTTAAATAAATCTTTTGCAGTACGATTTATTAGGCTGTGGAATAATAAATATCTAGCTCTTATATAGTGTTTTCACCAGCAGATCTCAAAGTGTTTTACAAAGGTCAATATAGTTATCCCCATTTTATAGATAATAAAACTGAAGCACAGGGAGGTAAAGTGATTTGCCCAAGAACTGTTCCAACAATACCTTCTCTGTCTCAACCCTCCCACAAAAGACTAGCCTAAATAATCTGCCACACCACAGGTATAAACCTAAATATTATTTAGCCTCTCCTTCGTAGTCATTGCTTGGCCAAGTTGCACATTAACATTCAATCTTTCTCCAGGAAGGTCCCGATTAGCAAGACATATGCTTAACTTTAAAGTGGGGCTGTCAATTAATTGCAGTTAACTCGTGATTAATTTTTGAGTCAATCGCAGTTTTCATTGCACAGTTAAATAATAGAATACTAATTAAAATTAAATATTTCTGGATGTTTTTCTACATTTTATTTCAATTATAACACAGTATACAAAGTGTATGGTGCTCACTTTATATTATCTTTATTACAAATATTTGCACTGTAAAAATGAAACAAAAGAAATAGTATTTTTTAATTCACCTCATACAAGTACCATTGTGCACTCTTTATTATGGAAGTACAACCTACTAATGAAGTTTTGTTGTTGTTTTTTTTGGTTATTTAACTGCACTCAAAACCAAAACAATGTAAAATTTTAGAGCCTACACAAGCCCACTCAGTCCTACTTCTCATTCAGCCAAATCGCTAAGACAACTAAATTTGCTTAACTGTACAGGAGACAATGCTTCCCACTTCTTATTTACAATGTCCCAAGAAAGTGAGAACAAGCATTCGCCTGGCACTTTTGTAACCAGCACAGCAAGGTATTTAACATGCCAGATAGGCTAAACATTCATATGCCTCTTCATGTTTTAGCCACCATTCTAGATGACATACTTCGGTGCTGATGATGCTCGTTAAAACATAATGAGTTAATTACATTTGTGAGCGAACTCCTTGTAGGAGAATTGTACGTCTCCGGCTCTGTTTTACCCACATTCTGCCATATATTTCATGTTACAGGAGCCTCAGATGATGCCCCAGCCCATGTTGTTCATTTTAAGAGCACTTTCACTGCAGATCTGACAAAATGCAAAGAAGGTACCAATATGAGATTTCTAAAGATAGCTACAGCACTCAACCCAAGGTTTAAGAATCTCAAGTGCCTTCCAAAATCTGAGAGGGACAAGGTGTCGAGTATGCTTGCAGAAGTCTTAAAAGAGCAACACTCCAATGCAGAAACTACAGAACCGAAAACATCAAAAAAGAAAATCAATCTTCTGCTGGTGGCATCTGTCTCAGATGATGACAATGAACATGCATTGGTCTGCACTGCTTTGGATTATTATTGAGCAAACCCATCATCAGCAGGGACGCAGGTCATCTGGAATGGTGGTTGAAGCATGAAGGGAATATAAATCTTTAGCACATCTAGCACATAAATATCTTGCAACGCCAGCTACAACAGTGCCATGCAAACGCCTTTTCTCATTTTCAGGTGACATTGTAAACAAGAAGCAGGCAGCATTATCTCCTGCAAATGTAAACAAAGGGTATGTCCACACTACTCTCCGGATCGGCGGGTAGTGATCGATCTATTGGGGAATCGATTTATTGCGTCTTGTCTAGATGTGATAAATTGATCCCTGAACGCACTCCCGTCGACTCCGGAACTCCACCAGGGTGAGAGGCAGAAGCGGAGTCGATGAGGGAGCCGCGGTCATCGATCATGTGCCGTGAGGACTGGAGGTAAGTCGATCTAAGATAGCGTAACTGAAGTCGACCTATTCTCATAGCTGAAGTTGCATATCTTAGATACATCCCCCACCCTAATGTAGACCAGGCCACTTGTTTCTCTGAGCAACTGGCTGAACAAGCAATAGGACTGAGTGGACTTGTAGGCTCTAAAGTTTTACATTACCTGAATTCAAAAATAAAACAGTTTTTTGTACATAATTCTATATTTATAAGTTCAACTTTCATGATAAAGAGATTGCATTACAGTACTTGTATTAGGTGAATTGAAAAAACTCTTGTTTTTTACTGTGCAAATATTTGTAATAAAAAAATAAAGTGAGCACTGTATACTTAGTATTCTATGTTGTAATTGAAATCAAAATATTTGAAAATGTAGAAAACATCCCAAAATATTTAAATAATGGTATTTTATTAACAGTGCGATTAATTGCATGATCACAATTAATTTTTAATTGCGCAATTAATTTCTTTAATCACTTGACAGCCCTACTTTAAAGTCAATACGACTTCAGCACGTGCTTAACTTTAAAACACATGCTTAAGTGTTGCCCTGAGTATAGATGTTTCCTTGAATTAGGGACACAACAAGAAAAATCATTCTGCCAGCCCCTTATCCATTTTCGCTGTTCTTCCCTGATGTCTCTCCAATTAGTCTAACCTTTTGGAAAGGAGTTGGCCAGAAATGAGCACAAGATTCCAAGTGTAGTCTTACCAGAACCATTTTTACATCTTTGCTCTGTAAATAGCCCAAATCTGTATTGGCCTTTTTGCTAATATATTTCATTGCAAACTCATGTCTAATTAGGTTCCCACCATCCCTAAATACTATTCAGCATTATTGCTATTTTCCAGTTATCTGTATTTTAGCTTTATTTGGCAAAAGATGTTTTACCTTGCATTTTCCCTAGAACAAATCTCATGTTACTTTCTAATCATGTTTCTAATCAGCGATGGTCCCTTTGCACTATTTCTTTGTCCTCAACGGTGTTCAGAACTCCCCCAATTGTACTATCATTTGTGAATTTCATTAATATGGTGGTTACTCTCTTCTAAATCATTAAAAAGATGTTAAATAACACTGGACCTAATACTGATCCCTATGGTACTCTTACATGTGGTTCTTCAACCAACTAACAGTGTTCTGATTCAAGTGATTCTAATTAATTTGGGGAGCAGGAATTAGTGATAATGAGCATCAAATACTTTATTAAAGCACAAATATGTAGCGTCTACTTTAATTTCATCCTCTAACCTTGTAATTTTATCACTTAATCTGGCATAATGTATTCTTAAATCATGCTGCTTTTGCAAGCAATTCTTTTATCCACTAGATGTTGTGGGAGGTTTTTTGTTTTAAAATTACTACATATTCAACTACTGCATTAATAAGGGAAAGGCATATGACATGGTAACTGCAAGGAATACTTCTAAAAAAATTGGAATAAACTAATGAGATACTAATCCTCTGGAACAAGTAACTCTTCAGTTCACTGACTATTGAAAAATAGCCTTTAGGATTTAAAAGTCTGGTTTACTAATTCTCAATGTTTCCATATGTTGAAAATTATGTCAATTCGGAAGCCAGAGTATGATCCACAAGTGGCTGCCATTCTAGCCTATGCACTGGAATAACCGTCACAAGTCCATTGCATCTGGTGTCTGAGTGAACAGTACAGATTCCAAGGGACCCTCCTCTGGCCCATTCCCACTGCAGCCTTCCAGAGGCCTGTGTACACCTTCTGTGACTCCAAGAAGAGACTAAGAGCCTTACATGACCCTTCATACCAGGTGCAAAATGTCACCCTTAGTAAATTTAACTGCCTGCCAGCTTGGGCACTGTATTAATGAAACTTACTACTAAATTAAATGGTGCATCAAACCTGAACTTTTAGATATTTACCTCTTCAATACACCTTGATTATATAAGCAGATAATCAGCAAAAGAAAAAATATGCTTTTGCTTCATTTTGATGTTTAGAGATAGTCAGAAGAGTCCCTTCCTAAAAATTCTTTATTGTATTTCACATGAGAAATAGGAAATATTACCTTCCCCTATTCCTACTGGATAATTTCTTGGGAAAACAGGAAAGTGAATGGGGATTATAGCATCACAGGAGACAAATCTGAGAAATTCGTTCCTTTGTTCTTTTATAAATAAGGAAAACATAATAACTATAAAAAGTCAAAGGAAAACTCTGTTTTAAAAAATCTTTAGCAACCAATATATACGGCAAGCACAAAGCATTCAGCAACATTAAAATCAGTCCCTGCGGGAGGGAGAGGGGAGGGAGGGAATAGATGCCTCTAAACTGAATCAGTGAACTGACCTGCCCTCAAGCCAACCATCTCATCCATAAGCATAACCAGTCTTTTTATTTATTTATTTTAATAAAAGCTATCACTTAGAGAAATCAGGATTACTGGCAAACTTGCATCACGAACAAGTATTTGTTTTGTCTCTTATTTAAGAGACGCAAAAGTAAGTTTTCAATAAGTGTTCTAAGGAGTAAGAATCCATGAACAGAATGTGAGGATAAACTAAATGAGGGGTTATTTTTCTTTCACATGCTTAAACTATGATCCAGTATAAAAAGCTGTGACTTTTACTTGGACAGCCCTTGTTGATTAAGTGTTACATAAGACATTTGCCATTATAACAGCAAGAAAACTAATGCCTCAAAGTGTTATCTATTCAGGCCTTTTAGCAAATTTGTTAACACTTTTAGGTATATTACTCCACCTTTCTCTTAGTGTGAACTGGTATCAATTTAGCCAATTTTATTATGTTATTAAAATACCTGCTGATTAAATGTGAACTAAAGTGTCATTTTCGAGCACTGCCTGTCACTTGCACTATGTGTTTTATATTTCTTTAAAATATGTATATAAAAGTGGACTTGAGATAGATAGCAACGGTGAAAGAAATATTTCAGACATTTTCTATTGTTTAATTCTACGTCAATACTGCTCTATTGTCATAATAATTGTATAAAAGATTTTATACAATTTTATGTGTCTCATTTCAACAAAGAAGGGATTTCAACAAAGAAGCCCCATTTGACCAAATGGGAACAGTTGTAAAAAGATACAATGAGCTAACATCATGATGTACAATATATTTCTTTGTGGTGATATCCAACAACAATGAATTCTTACATAAAATAGAACATCTGAAGTATCCAACATCTCAAATTTTTAAAACTGGCACCATTTAAAATACAAGACAAACATAAGCAAACACATAAATATCCAAAGCTACAGTGTTTATTTCTTAACCAGCAAGGTAAGAAAACCCTTTAATACTTTAATTTTGTGAGTATTAAACAAGTAGTGTGAAAAACAAGCCGCATGTAAACTATTTCTACTGCCTCTGCTTCAATGACTAGCTGAGGACACCTGTTATAGGAGGTGTTAATTGGCAATAGGAGTACAAGTCAGAAGCATGTTCCCCATCGTTCTAACCCAGCAAGGCTAGGTCATTAAAGTGGAAATGAATTCTTTCATGCTGACTTAACCCTTTGAGTACATAATTTCAGCTGTTACACCTAAAGACAATTGAGGGAGATTAATTTAAAACTTGTGTTACTTCTGAATGTGGAAAAAATCATTTCCACCACTTGCTCCAAAATAAATCCTCTGGACAAAAATCACTGTGCACTGTGCACGGAAAAGTCACCAGGACACAAATGCAACACCCATTACTGTGGAGTAAGAATTATTTTGCTTTACATATTGAAGAGACTCTTGAAAGAGTAAGCATTTTAAATGATTTGGAATTATTAAATTTTCTAAATGTAAATCAAAGACTAAGATTCATAAACAGTGAGTAAAATGTAACAATTTGTAGACCATTACCTGATAAAAGTGCATAGGTATATGACAATCTGCAGAGAGAGATACTAGTGATAGTACAAAAGCTACATAAAATTGATTTGTTGGACTTCATAAATTCCTTTTAGGTCTGCTAATGTACATTGTATACTCTGATGACCAATTGACAAAAAAAGCTAGGACGCCTTTAATGGTGTGGTCTCACTTACACAGCTATTACTAGAATTAAAATATAAATCCAAGGAAAATAAAAATGGAGCTATGAAAAGGTAATAGAATATACTTGAATTAAATATAGATGTTTTATTCAGTCCGCATGATAAAAGGTAAAGTTTCTTCAGATTTCAACAGTTCTCTTCATTTAATGCACCAGAACAAAAAAAACATACTGCAGATTCTGCAGCATAGCAAATTAATAGCTCTCCAACAGCAGGGAAGTCACAGAATGATGAATTCTGGACTGAACAACAAATCAGGAAACAGAGGAATTTACAGAGAGAAAACAAATTTTAGAAGTAAAATTAAAATTTTCATGCTGAACCGCCCGCACACAGTCTGCATAGTGGCCATTCAGAATATTTTATTTAGCTTTCTAGTTTCTTGCAAATACTTCTTAATTTACCAGACAACTTCTGCAAGTAAGCACCATGTCTAGAACTGTTTGCAAGATTAGGTCCCTACTTGTACCAAATATGCAAACAAACATGCTATAGCTACAAAATAGCTTAGATTTCTACGAACACTATATATTTATAAACAAACCCTGGTCTCTCTAGCTGGTTCACATACTATCAGAAAGAGAAAATTATAGAAATTTTTGCAGTTAGTCATTTATCATATATTAATCCTCCAGTTGAAGCACTGATCTGGGCTAACATCAAGGCCTCTGCTGGTGTTTTAAAGCATGTACTGTGATGAACCCAAAACTAGCTGGGATAAGATAAAGCTGCACAAGAAAAACCAATGTCTCTCAGTATATTTGCCAATTGCCCATCTCCTCCGCAAAAAGATAAGCTCAATAATTCAGGTATACCCCTAGAGCAAAACTAAGGTAACTCTAATCAATAGCAACTCTAACTGTATTAGGAATAAAAAGAGTGTCTCACACCATCAGTCTTGCATGTAAGGACTGTGGAATGGGGAACATAACATTATGTCAGGAAGCTTTGGCAGGCTTCAAAACAACACGAGCGGTTAAACTGGCCTGCGACAGTAACTCAAACTCATAGAAGCTTTGGGTCTAAAACTGCAGCTTCAAGAATATTAAGGAATTTTTCCAAGTGTGCAGCCTCTCTCTCTTACAGGGTAACTGCACAACCAGAATCAGCTCACACTTCTTCCATAACAGAAGTATAAAAAGGTTAAAATGATCAACAAAGAAAAAACATGCAAATTATTTGGTATCAGGTGCTAGCTGATTGATCCAAAGTTTTTAATTTTGACTAATTCGCACAAAAATTCTTCTTTGCCTCTGCCAATAATATCTTCTAAATGAGACAGTTTTAAGGAATTGGTTGAGCTACCCATTCAGAAAGGCCTATGTACAGATTCTATTTCCTATAAACCTTAAGAATTCAGTTATGTTCTGTTCAACTGTTAACCAAGAATTTTTCTTCTTTTGAATAGATGTTAAAATTTTATCTTACAAAAAATAGTGTTCATATCTCCTAAAGCTGCTAGACAGACAAGATCTAGAAGACTGAAGTTCAAGCTCCTGAAAAATGATTTCACCCAGGTGCTTTTTATTCTTCATCACAGTTTAAATTACTGCCTCATGCCCTTCTCACTATAGACTAAACACTAGGGGATCCAAGGGTCCAATCAGATCAAGCAATGCCTTTGCACCTATGGGATCAAAGTTAACCTTGAAATTTGATCTCAGTACAATTTATTTTAAAGATGACCAGCCAAAATCCTAATTAGCATGTTTTATTACAAACATCTTATTTCCATCATTAAAAATATATCTACACATATGTATAACTAATTCTGCAGTCTTACTTTAAAGGAGTCTATAATCCTTAAAAGGTATTTTAGAATGTTAACAAATGTATTAAAATAAAGTGTCCACCTGAATGCAACTATTTCCAGTTTTTTTGTTTTGTTCAAATCAAAAACTCAAGTAGTTATTAAAACCACGTAAGGAATATGAGGCCAGACAACGGTACTTGCAGTCAATACTGCCTCCTACTCATTTTCAAAAATGTAAAACAAATTTTCAGGATATAATAAAAAACTTCATTAAGATGGAAATAAGGCCGTAAATATCAGAGGAGGGTGGAGGTGGAAAGAGCCCCTGAAAATGCTGTAATTCTTACACAGAAAAACAAGATCATATTCCTCACCCAAAAATGCTAAAAAGCCTGGAAAATTCAGAGTTGAAGTTCTGCTTAAGGAAAATACAAGCAATCTAACAACTGTTAGAAATTCATTTTGCAAAGTTCCAGTATTCCTGCCTTCAAGATTCTTCCCTCACTGCCCAAAGGAATTTTGGATTTATTTCTTGGCTAGAGATCACATTCTCAGTAGGTATGGGGAAGAGGGAGCCTCAAGGCAGATAATGGAATTTAGGATGTATAAACTTATACTCATGCAAAATTTCAGTAGGTAAACCCAGGTTCTCTTCTACCCTATCTGGACATCACACCTTAATTAGGGGAATCTAGTGCTCTGCGAGTACTGTTATTGGATACCAAATCATATTCAGTGCAGTGACACATTTAAAGGGATTTAAGACAAAAATATAGCATTCCTACTCCAAAGAGTTTACAGTATGAAAGAACAGGATGCACTTGGAGACTCTGCAAGAATAGCTAGTAATTTTTTTTTCTGTTTTTATTTCATTTGTTATGACTGAATGCATTGTGGAAGAAGTGCATCTTCAGGAAGAATCTGAATGAAAAGATACTTCAGGCAGGACATCAAAGCACAGAATAGGTGCACCACATCTCACTGCAACTCTCAAAACAAAAGAAATTTGTCAGTAGGTATTTGAGGAATGTACAGCAAGGAAGAAGTAGGACTGGATAACATTAAGATGACTGTTTCCTCAAGCACTTCTGATGTCTCCCAATCACCTGTGCTGGAATATCTGGAGAAACAGTAACTCAGTAGTGCTAAAACAAATGTTAATCATTAAATAAGAATATTTAATCCAATCTGTGGATGCAAAGTAGTATGGGAAGCTTCAATTACATGACTATTCCAGGCTCACCTCATGGAAGCTGGATCAGGTATATACAACCTAGATATTTATTCTTGTTTTAAAGTCTTCAAAGCATAAAAGACTAATTTAAGCAATGTGATGGTTGCATCTTTGGCAGTACTTCCTGCAATGAATTAATGCTAATGTTTTCAAAGCAACCGGATTTAAGGGGTGGAAAAAATTAAGTCCTATTCCACTCAAGGAGAATAATCTGTTAAAATTGGGAATCTGGGGACATGGGTTTCAATGATGGTTCTGCAACAGATAAGTCACGTAAGCTATGCACCTTGGTTTCCTCATCTTTAATATAGGTATAAAGGATATTGAGAGAAGTAATGTTTGTAAGATACTTGTTTGCCTTTGTCGTCAAAGGTTTGTAAGTACTAATGAATTAGTAATAAATAGATCTCTTGAACTACAGCTACAACCTACCCTACTCACTGAAGCAATGCATGTGATGTTCCCTAGCAGGAGCGTCCAAAGCCCCAGGTGGGAAAAAAATTGGAAGGCCACAGAGTGGCACGACCCTTGCCATGAGAAGCATACAGACCCAGGGAGTCAGGGGTGGAAAAAAGATGAAACTGCTTAAGTGCCTGTGGATACCAAATCTGAGCAGATGGACATTAATCTAAATAGGCAGTGGTGCTCAGTAAAGTTGCAGACTTCCTCCCATTTAACTGAAATGTGTTATATCCCTAAAGTGTGCTATTAACTAACTAAACTTCCTACAAGGTGTTCCATTACATATGCATAAATATCCATTAGCATTCAGAAATGCCAAAGCCAATATGCCGTTTACTCAGAGATGCAGGCATATCTATCAGTTGCTCTAATTAGTATAAAGGAAACTTGCATTTAATTTGCAAATTGGAAGGGATCTACACTGAACCTCACCCACCTGTGCCTGCCAGATCACTAACCCTCATTCTGAAGCTCATGAAAGAAACTAGTACCATTGTGTTTAATCCTTGCACTGATTACATGAGCAGATTATTCAGAATTTTAGATCAGTGGCAGGTCTCCCAAATTCCCCTGGTGCCATAGATTTCATAAATGGGATCACTGTGTTCTTTAAAAATAATAAATAAAGTAATAAAAAAATAATAATAAATAATAATAATAATAAGGAAAAAAGGTTCCACAGCATCAAATAGTGCAATGCATGAAACCTCATAATCAAAGTGACAGTTTTCAAGTGCCATTTACAATGCCCTAATCTGGAAACATCCCAGCTAACCCATCTGATCAACAATTTCACAGATGGAAGCACTTGATGGCTAATTGGCAAGTCCATTATTCAAATAAACTAGCTATCTGCACTTCTATTTTCTTTATTTCAAGTCAAGGTGCAAATACTTTGCATAAGACACAGGTCACCTCCCAAAAATTGGATTACTCTCTACCCTTCCTCAAATGGGTTACTTTAAAGCATCCAGTGAGTATAATGATTGTTTTGTTTACTGCAGTGAAGCACTTACACCCATGAAAAAATAATGAACAGTCAAATAAAACTGAAGTTTTTAATAAAACATTAAAGTAGTGAAAATTGGTTAAGAACAATAAGGTATATTTTTAAAATGATCTCATTGCTCTCTGCATCAGAACTTAAAGTGTAGCACATATATACAACAAGAAACGAAGGCCTTTCTTAAGTGTTACTGATCACATTTGGGTAGAGAAAATAACTGGACAGGATGTGTCAGCATGGATAAAAAACAGCTCTCTTGGTTACCATTTTGAAAGCCTCACAGGGAGGAGGACACCAACAAAAGCTCTTACGAAAGTCATCTTGTGTACTTTCTGGGACAACAGGAAGAATAGTGAAGATAGTAAACAATACGACTATCTAAAACATGCATATGCAGAATTGACTTCACTACATATCCTGTGGCATGGAGGACAATGACTAGTAAAGATGGGTGTAATGGATTCAACCAATATTTCAGAAAACTGTATGCAAAATGAAAAGGGGTATTCCTCCAAATCCTGGTGACACTGATTCTCTTGCTGCCTCAATAAAACCTAAAGCTTGAGCTGCACTCCCTAATTTGTCTTTTGCACACAAACTAGGCAGAACAGGGAAGTGGGGTACCAATCAGCTGTGCTGCAGGCACAGCTCTCCAACACTACAGAATGGGGCGAGGGGGAATAAGCATAGATGGAAGAAAGGAATAGGGAAAGGAAAACAAGAACATGAGAGGTAGGAGAACAAGGTGTTAGGACAGACTTTTTATTATTAATATTATTATTATTTATTAATTAATTTTTCTACCTCCTGAACACAGATGTATACTCCACAAAGGTGGCTTTGCTTCTTGTTGGGTCCGATACCACTTTTTTGATTGAAATCATGCTTCCAAAAAGGATTTATGCCATATATTAGCTTTACACAACTTATAGATTCTTTTACCATATCTAAAGTTAGGAATGTCTTCAAATTCTAAATAATCTCCTTGGTATGCAAACAACTAACTAAAATTCTTCAGGGTGGTTCTTTTGCCCTCACAGGCAAATGATGGGAAAAGTGAGATTTAAATAAGAGGATTCCTGTAAATCAATTCCTTGGTCTCATTTTTGGTCTCAATTCATTAACTGATACAGAGAATTATTTATTCCAGATATCCTGTTTGCACAAAGACCCAATACTGGTAAGATTATTTAATTGTAGCAATTTGTATTATGTAGCACCCAAAGGCCCAACCAGGACTGAGACCCTCCATGTGCTGACTGCTGTACAAACACAAAAGAGACAATCACTGCCATGGACAGTTTACAATCTAAAATCATGTACACACAGCAGAGACTAGAGATAGGACATACAAGCACTATATTGAAGAATAGGCAGTTTTGTTAATTACATGTATCGTAGTTTGTTTTAAATAAGTGCAGAGAGGAAAGGAGTAGGAAGAGTCACAGCTAGTTACCTGCCTACCCATGATCAGCAGAGGTGATTCTTAAGGAGAAATCTGACAGAAAGGATTCATTTCATCAGGGAGTTCTTCCCCTGCAAAAGGTGCAATGTGGAAGAAAGCCCAGAGATGTTTGAAGCCGAAGCTGACTAGGGAATGTAGGCAGCATGATGGCAGGGGTTGACACTGCAACATGTTACTAGATAAGTGAGGTACTGCAGGTAGAGATTGTCCCCCTCCTCTTTTCCCTCCTACACAAAGACAAACCCTTGAGGGATACTTACAGAGAAAGAAAGAGGGGAGAAGAACTGCCCTCCATATTAGAGACACAGAGCAATCAATGAGGTGGAAGGAGAACCATAAGGAGACAGGACGACAATGGAGAACAAAATTTCAAAAAGTAGGTATCAAAAGAACACCAAAAGGTCAAGGATAATGGAGTACAGATTGTGAGATTGGGCCAGAAAAAAGAGGTCATTAGAGGACTTTAATGAAAGCAGTTTCAGTAGAACATGACGGCAAAGCCAGACTAGAAAGCATCAAGAATAGACTTAGAGAAAAGGAACTCAAAACAGCAGTTGTAAACCGCCTGTTCAAAGAGATACTGAATGACAGTAGAAGTGGAAGGTAGGGTTAAGAGTTTTGTAGTTGTGCTGTTTGTTTTTTTGACCACCACCTGCTTATACTGGTAAGGAAAGTAATCTGATGATGTCTGTGAGGTGAAGAAGTGTGAGAAATGGGATAAGCAGAGCAGCAAGAGAAGTTAAGAGATGAGAGAAGATGGCGGTTACTTGATCATGAAGGGCTGGAGTTGGACAACAAGCAAAATTCTCATTGTCAGTGATGTTGGGGATGTTTGAAGAAACCAGTAAGATCCTACATGGAAAGGGAGGAGAAAACAGAGAAGCAGCAACTGGAGTTGAGCATAGGAAGTAGGGGCTGTTGGCTAAGAAGATGACAAAGTTATAGGAGGAAAGAGTGAACTTGTAGTTTGGACTCAGCATAGGAAGTAGGGCTGTTTGGCTAAGAAGATGACAAAGTTATAGGAGGAAAGAGTGAACTTGTAGTTTGGACTCAGCATGGTCATGAGAATTGCTCAGCAGAAGGAGAACAAGAGTGTAAAAACATACTGAGGGTTGAGGGAACACCCTTGTGATGGGAGAAAATATCAAAAGAGTGGAGTAGAGGGAATAGAAATAGAAAGACTAGAGGAAGGGGCTGAGAGCAGAGGAGCGGATGTTGATGGATTGAAGGTTATGGAAGGAATAGGTGGCAGGGCACGGTGGAGTGGAGAAGTGTGCAATACTGAAGGAGATGAAGTAGTGTCAGAAAGAGGGAAATTTGTGATGGAGGCAACAAAGATGTAGCAGTGCTTGGTTGGTAAAGATTAACTGAGTGGCAATTTGTTGACTAAAAGTGATCCACTGTTACATATCAACTGAAGTGGGCTATTGTCATAGGACCATCACCCATTTCAACTGCCAAGCAATTAAATCTCAAAGAATAGTTCAAGAAAGGAGTTACCTATAGCTATTTAATACTGCCCTCAGAAAATGTATTAAGTTTGCTCTTCCTTATACAGAGGAACAAACTTGAGTAGTTGACCTGGACAGGCTTTTGTACTATGAGGTTTAACTTTTAAAGTAAAGCCAGCAAAAACAGAAGTCATTTGTATCAGAATGATTAGATGGAGGAATGTACAATAGTTTCAAAACTAGTCAGTTTAGGGGCATTACTGGCAGTGAGATCACTAGTTCTGTAACAGAATTAAGTATTTCCAGGGAATACCTCCCTTTGTTCTCAGTTTAACAACCGTCTGATTCTGTCTAGAGTTTCTCTGCTACCGCCAAAAATATCCAAGATAAAAACTGGTAACTTTGTCCATCTCTAATTCAAATTCAGGCATATGCTAATACATAAACTATGGGCATAAGTGATCTCTTTTGCACATCTCTCCTACCAATTTAATCAACCAGAGAGCTGCAAAAGTAGCCATGACATTACTCAGCTCAAGCTGCAACCAGCAATAGCAGCAATGTAGTTCTCCTGAGATTCACAGATTTTTTTTTTTTTAATCCTCTTACTCTTGTCACAAGTTTCTTCAGGAGACACAACCATGTTTAAATATGGATAGAAACTCTGCAGCCAGGTGCTGGAGCGGTTTGTAAGGCTTATTGTGAATACCATTTTCTTGTCTCCTACATTTTATATTTGGCTTCAGATTAAAATTGGGAAATTCTAGAGTCAGGCTAGAGAGTTAACTTTAAATCTGAAAAACAGCTTTAATGTGCATCAAGTTCAGAGAGGATTAAGAAGTGAAAGCTTGAGTGATTAGACTATGCATATGTTAGAAAAATGAAGAGTCATGAAGCAGACTGGCAGCACAGAGTAACAAGAGAAATCTCAGAACTGCTTAAGAAAGTGAAACTAAAAATAACTGAGTACTGCTTGAAGATGCTCTGAAGGAGCATGAAAAGAATTTTAGCTGAAAAAGAGAAAACGGAATAATGTACAAAAAAATTAAGGTGATCTGGCCACCCAGCTAGCAGATGTAGTTCTACATGTTAGATAAAGCACACTGAGTGCTTTAACATGTTGTACACCAATGGTTCCCAAGCTTTTCACATGGTGCCCCCTTTACACCTACCTTTGCACCCCCTCCAGAGCTGGGGCCAGGAGCAAGGCTGAGGCTCTTGGGGGGGAGGGGAGGTGTGGATAGAGGTAAGGGGGCCAAGGTTGGGGCAGCAGCTGGGGGAGGCCCTAAGGCCGCAAGCGGGGCCGGGAGCCAAGACTGAGGGCAGAGTGGGACTGGGTGGCGCTCCCTCCCCAGCCTGTGGGGGCTGGCCCTGGGCTCATCCCATAGTTTGGGGGATCACTGATGTATAACTTTCCCATTTAGAGGTGGACTCTTAGGAACACATTACAGAAAACCAAAAACCTGTGAAAACGAAGGATTTACAACTATCAAAGGAATTATAGCAACGAATCAGGGACTTCAAAGCATGTATGTTACTGTGAACATTGAGGAGCCAACTATGGTTGGGAACACTAAGTTAATGTTTGGAATATACTGCAAAAGTCATTAAGGGGAATTAAACCCAGGCCACCATGCTAAGCTGAGTATCCTGGGCTTGGCCTAGGAAAACTCCACTGGGGTCACAAGAGAAGTAATCCTTCCAGTAGGCATAGAGACAATGATGTAGCTTTACTTATGCCAGTTTTCTTCTTAAACAATGTGGGTATCTGCATAGTAATGGTTCCACCAACATACCCCAAATACATTCTCCTTAGATTCCAGGTGTCCTGTCCACCCTCCCATGGCAGATCCTAACTAGTTCCACCACATCCAGGGTGCTAAACGCCCAGGACAAAGCTGCCCTCACCTCTCTGAAGAAAGGGGACAGATATAAGAAAGAGATGCACAAGCATCTACACAAACAATATTAAGGTATCTGGGCAAATCAGCTGGGAAAAAAACACAACAGGTGGTATCATCTGGTGAGAGAAAATGGAGGAGGCCACACATTAGTTGAAAAGTTTGTGATAGGAACTTGAAAGCTATCAGAGAGTCCCTTACTCCAGAGCAGAAAGATTACTGAAGAAAGCAACAATACTGTGTTTAAGAACTGCATATGTGTATGCAAAGGCTACTTATATCTGTGATTAACTCTTTTAGAAACTATTCAAATAGCCTCCACAAATCCATATGAGAACGCATCACCATGGTATCTCAGGTGTTATGAAATCTACTCATTCCCTGCATCAAATGAATGGTATTTAAAGGTATTCTTATTGACTAAACCAAAGACTGCAAAGTCAGTTTTACTGAACAGTTTAATTTGCAGTTCCTGTTTTATTCAGTGTTTAATTTTGCAGATATATCTGCATTCAGTGGACTACATTGTTTAGACATCACATGAAATATGGAAACAATCCTATATTTTTGTACACAGGATGCTTGAAAATTCTGTAAATTTTGAAAGTTCATACTCTGTGTCAATGCAATTCACATCATCAAAATTCATGCATAGACTACAGAAATGCTTTCTATATATTTACATTAGTACTAAACTGAAGTCAGCTGTTTGCTGCTAAAAGGTTGGGTATTTTGGTAATTATAAATTATGATTAATGTAAGAACAACATATTTACAAGTTGTATACTAACCTGTCCCAGCCCAGGCATGCCTCCTCCAAGTCGTAGAAGTCTGTCCATATTTCTAGAGAACAGAAACAAAGGAAAACGTTCCTAAGCTCTGAAGTATTTACTAAATTGCTATCTTTATAATTCACCTTCAGTCACTCAGTATGTCAAAAATATTGGTGGTAATTACAACACAACATCAGACTTCCTGTTAATTAACACCACATATTAATTCAAGAAGCTGTCTTCCTCGCTAATTAACAGACCTTATTTTATTGCTTTGGTTTTGGGTTATCCCAATATCTAAAGATAAGCATTTTTGTCATACTTTTCAAAACTTTATCATACAATAATGTTTAACGTACCTGGAAAGAGCACCTGCATGGGGGAAATGCCTGAAACATATTACAGGTATGACTGAGTTTCCTTCAATTTTGTCCAGCGTGTATCAATAAAACAATTTAAAAGTAAGGATTTTTTACATCCTCATTAGTAAGTTCTGTGCTAATTAACTTACAGCTTGTCAGTTATTGTAAAAACTGCATGTGAAAGACACTGAACAGATTATGGATTTCTGAATTAGCATCCAAAGCTTTTTTTTAAATGAACTCATTATACTTAAAGAAATACTGTAAAGTAAACATCAAATGCATTTAGTTTGAATACATGGGGCAATACAGTCATTTCATGCATTTAAAATGCTGCATATAGAATACCTTAGAATGAGACTATTTCAGCAACAAAACTTAACAGTTCTTTCCATTAGAGTATTTCAATAACTGAACTTCCTCTCTTTTCTGATCTCTGACAATAAGATAAATCTTTGACATAGTTTTATATGGCCTCAACAGACCATTACACCATGCCACTGATGAAGACTTGAGCTACTATTCATTTCACTGATCAAATCATTTTCTTGTTCAGAAATAACATTCATATTTTTAGATATAATATATATACACACACAATTTCAACATAAGTGTACTGTCCCAGATGTAACAGTCAGGAATCTTTCATAGCTTGCCTTACCTTATAGTTCTTATTTGCAAGCACTAAAATCCAGTTGTGGGTTGGCATTCAATAACTAAGAAAAGCTCAGTTTTCAACAAGTTCTAAGTCTTAAATTTTAACATGAAACATGGTTTTCCTTTTAGAGTTTTAAGACAAATTATGAGTCTTGACTGATTTATCTCACTTCTTTGGAAGTGAAAGAAATAACAGCACAAGGCCAAAAACTGATTCCTTAATACCACAAGACTATTGAGCAAACCCCATCTTGCACAATTTTGGCTCAGTAGTACAAAGCCTGTTCAAGTTTACCATCAGACCCCCACATTATAAAAACAGAATGAAAACAGCAAGTGACCGTATTCCATAGCAAATGAGTTTGTTCCCACCACATGCAATATTTAATCACAAAACACCATCAGCGATCACAAACAAAACAAATTCCAGAACTTTCTTTATGCAGCCACAAGTACAAACAAAAAGGGATTTGAGCAAAGGTATATTTGAGAACTGGAAAAAAATGGTGAAGGGTCTTAAAGACTTGAGAAATAATTTAGTCTAAATATTGAAACCAAAACAAATTTGATCTTGAAGTTGTAGGAATGATGTTAGAGACAACACTATTCATCTTTCAAAAGATGTTAACATTTTTATTAACTAGCTATCTGTGGAGATCTATAAATTTGATTTATTCTCTAAAACCTAGAGTTTTATTTTGAATTATTTTTCTTCCAGCTTAAGAGAGACAGTCAGATTCAACTGTCTTTCCCTGTGTTAGTAGCACCCGGTAAGAGGATTAAAATAAAACTCAAGCATAACAGTTTTTACCATTTATGCCATTTACTTTTTGTACTTCAAACAACTTGGATAAAAAGAGTCTGGTCAGCATCACTCTTCTATGTAGTTAGTTCCACTTTCTAGTTCTAGTGCACCAGCAGAGTGGTGCTGTGTTTGGATTCCCTTTTGGTGTTTTTAAAATATTCTTTTTAAAGACAACACATAAAATCCTACATTTGGGACCTACACTACCAGAAGACATCCCTTTAAAGGTATCTTGGATAGAGACTACATCAAATTAAGACTCGGGAAATAAAAAAAGCCACAGATTAATGTCTTCATTTTCAGGTGTGAGTTTAGTGCTCATGAAAAATGTCTGACAGCCATGGAGACCAAAAGTCTCTATCTGCAAAAAGAAATTCAGCACAGGTATAAGCTCCTCTGTACTGTACCACTAATGTCTCAACCCTGACCTGGGGAAGCAATCCCAAAGTGGGTGTGGAAAGGATAATTCCCCATACATGATCATTCATCATTTGGTACTTCTGATGAAACTGTAGTGTGTGCCAATTAACGCCAAATGTGCTGGGTTTTTTGTGAGAAAAACACTACTTGTCCACTGGGACCTAGAACGACCACATCATTTATTTCAGGTAGGCCAGGCAGATATCAAGGATAACAATTTTTATTTCCTGCTAATCTGGGCTGGATAGTAACTTCCAATTAAGTGGAGAAAAGGCCCACTCCACGAGTTAATACAGCTGTAATCCCCCTAGATAATGCTTTTACAAAGTTAAATAAAGTGAACCTGTTTTGTTGTGGTGTTATTGATCAGAACCCATTATCTTAACAAGTAACAAAGTTTGAGATGAGTATATGAAGTGGAACAAATTTTAGTTTCTCACCTGGCACTCAACTAGAGTTTTCCTGGTCTTGTCAACAGAGTCAGATAGTAATCCTTATCCCAACTGCAGCTCCCACTTTTTGAATGTATATAAAGTTTATGATGTCTTCTTCCTACAAAATAACACAGTTGTAGTTTAGAAATAAGAGTACAGAGAAAGGAATAGTTTCATTACTAGAGTTTTCAAGGGACCATGCCGTTGGGGAGAGACAAATAAAAAAATGAGTTACCCCAGCACTGTGTTTTGAACTTTTCTGAGTTTTAACTACATAACCTCTATTTCAGATTTTTAATATGCCATCTGGAATCTCTAAGCTAGAGAACTCCATGTACTACATAAAGCCTACACAATTATCATATGGCTAGGAATTTCCCAGAGTCTTGCTGTAACATGGAAAGGTAAAATTCAAGTTTGCATTTTAATAGCCTCTCTTTGCCCCAGAAAGCTAAACAGGTTTAACCTTGGATGTAACTCCATAAATAGGTGTTAAATAATCATCTTAAACAAGAAAAGATTTGTCCCTAATTATTGGACTTAAACTTGGAAATATTACAGAGGCATCAGCAGTTAATGCTGCAACAAGTTTCTCAAATTTATAGCGGAACTGAAACCTTTCACCGATTACATTTAGTCTCCATGTCTAACAAATTTGTTCAAGATACATCTGAATTTTTTTAGGGCATTGTCCACGTAGATACTTTCTACTTAGTATAGCTAAATTATCCTCTATCATATTGTATGTACAGTTGGGGTTATATTTTCCAATGTGCATTACTTAACGTTTATCCACATTACATTTCATTTGCCATTTTGTTGCCCAATCACTTAGTTTTTGATATCTTTTTGAAGTTCTTCACAGTCTGCTTTGGTCTTAACTACCTTGAGCAGTTTGGTATCATCTGCAAACTTACCACCTCACTGTTTACTCCTTTCTCCAGATCATTTGTGAATAAGTTGAATAGGATTTGTCCTAGAACTGACCCTTGGGAACACCACTAGTTACCCCTCTCCATCTGAAAATTTACCATTTATTCCTACTCTTTGTTCCCTGTCTTTTAACTAGTTCTCCATGCATGAAAGGATCTTCCCTCTTATCCATGACAACTTAATTTACGCAAGAGCCTTTGGTGAGGGACCTTGTCAAAGGCTTCTGGAAATCTAAGTACACTATGTCCACTAGATCCCCCTTGTCCACATGTTTCTTGAACCCTTCAGAGAACTCTAACAGGTTAGTAAGACATGATTTCCCTTTACAGAAACCATGTTGACATTTGCCCAACAATTTATGTTCTTTTATGTGTTTGACAATTTTATTCTTTTACTATTGTTTCAATTAATTTGTCTGGTATTGACATTAGACTTATCGATTTGTAAACTGCCAGGATCACCTCTAGAGCCCTATGTAAATATCATCTTTAAGTGCTCCTTTTGTATCTCGATCATCCAGGGGCCCCACTGGTTGTTTAGCAGGCTTCCTGCTTCTGATGTACTTAAACAGTTTTTTGTCTGTTGATTTCAAGTAAATTAGCCAACGCCAATTCAGCTTTTCATCATTCTCAAGCACTCTTTAGTAGTGTGACTTTGAGAAGCGTCGCTTCTGCTCACTTACTGGAAATGGCATACCCTCAATTTTGTCCTGCCCATTGAAAATTGTATGATCAATATCAGCAGAGTTTAGGATCGCTGGCCATAAAAGCAGTATCTGATTTATCAATCTGTGGAGTGCAATTTTTTTCACTGCTGTTTCTGTCATCATCTGAGAAAGATTTTTCTTTATCATTTCTCTCCTTTTCATGTTAATCAGATTTTTCTTTGTCATTACTCTTCTTTTCATGTGAGCCACATTCTTCTTTATCATTAGTCTCCTTTATGCCATCAGGAAAACTGGATAATTCTCCATCACTTTCCTTTATTTTTTCCTTATCTTCAAGCAAATCTATAGGCCTGGTCTATGTTGTTCGGTTTCTGATATTTTGCCATCAAATTAGCCCATTGCTGCAAACTAGATTGCAACTGAGCATTTTGCTTCCTATAGTGAGCTTCTGAAGGCTTCTTTGGGAATACCTGATAGATAAATGTATCTGAAACATTTTACTTCAAACATTCTATTTTCTGTGCTCCAGCATCCCGATTCCAGCACTCCTAAGTGTGGCACCCCAGACGGTTGCCTGGGTCGCCTGCCCCTAAATGTGACCCAGCCTGCACATCATGGCCCCAGAGGCAGCAGTGGCTGCTGCACTGCCTCCTTTCTTCCTTTTTTCTTTCTCTCTCTTTTTTTTTTTTTTTTTTTTTAAAAGACATCCAGGCTTGTCAAATGGTACCCAGACACACAAGCTAAAACCCAGGCTGCCGGGTGAAAACTGGACATGTGGCAACCTTAGTCTTCAGGTGCCTAAAGTCCTTTGAAAGTCTGGCCCCATATCCTTCAAGTTTTTCAAAATGGTAGATCTCATTCTCTCCCATGTGGTTTTTATTCATAAAACTAGAAAAGGAAAACAAGCTTTCCTGCTTATTCAAGTATCAATCCATTTCTGAATTTTGAACTAACTACTAGGCCAAGTGAAGAAAAATATGCTCTCTGCACGTGCTAGCTAGACTGACACCAAAAGTAATTAAACCAAAAGCGTTTCTGCACACAGAAACTTACATTTGGAAAAAGGTAAATACCAGCATTTGTTTTACTGAGAAGAGTGAAAATAATATACTTAATGCAGTACATGACACTGTGACTTTTCCAAGCCTGATTTAAAGAATGCTTCCCCCATGATACTGTACATAATTAAAGCAGCACTCTATAACTAATTAGAATTTGTTGAGGGGTCATTTATGCAGTATGTTTTTATTAATCTACATTATTGTAATAGATTATAATAAATTTGGGCCGTAACATAGGTTGTCAGTTTCAAATTTAATTTTAAACAGACTTTTGTAAAGAATATATTCAGCTTAAAACAAAATCCAATTTAAATAAAAATATCCGCTTTTTAAAATAAATAGATTTTTACACACTCTGGGCAGGTCTGTCAGAATATGATACACTTCGGTTTTGGCACTGTGTTCCAGCTCTGCTCTTCAGAATTCCCCAGTCAGTCCCCAATGCTGGGGAGGCAGACAAGGCAGAGTACATAGTATATGGCCTAATCCTCCTCCCAAGTGCTGTTCCCTACCTATCCCCAGCACCACACTAAATTAAAAAAACCTTAACTTTTCCCACACAAAAGTATGAGGTCAAAGAAAAGTTGCACACTACACAGATTAGTAAAAATGTCAATGATTTGTTTTCCATTTGAGAGTGATTGTGAGGAACTAGATGAGCACACTGAATGATTCCAGGTTAGAAATTAGAATGCACTTGTGCGTTTGGGAAGTCCATTTACCTGGGAAGGTCTAGGAGTAGGTTAGCATGGTCGTGACTGCTGACTTAGCAAGCGATTTCTTTGATTTTTAGTAACTGCATTAGTTGAGTGTGTGCTTAACTGAACTCCTGCAGTTCAAATATGGTTTATGCATCTCCATTACTGCAGTTTTTTCACTGCCGACCCTGAGAGGGGAGGAATGGGACACAAAATGTACATCTTTAAAAATCTGCACTGCAGGAATTCACGAAAATTGATTATTATTGAACTGAAACTGGAAAATCTGTACAGAATCTTCAGTACAGTCATCTAGCAGTACCTCAACGGATAAATGTAACTGGTACAAGATACCAGCCACCAAGAGCTCTGGATTTCAATCAGCATAACCAGCCCAGTTTTTGGTTACGGATCAGTTAATATTTATAAAGTGCTTTGAAGATGAAGCACTGAGTGGTATTACTAAGAACTTTTTTCCACATGGCCTGGGGAGAACAGATATAAGCAATATACCATATATACTCCATCATAAGCTGGTTCATTTATAAGCTGACCCCCTCCGCCCAGATGGATAAATAAAAATGGAAAATTTTTATAACCTGTTCATAAGCCGACCCTATAATTCAGGGGTCAGCAAACACTGGCTCCTGGGCCATCAGGATAAGCCGCTGGCGGGTCGAGATGGTTTGTTTACCTCAAGCGTCCACAGGCACAGAGGTAAACCTAAGTAAACAAAGCGTCCCGGCACACCAGCTGCTTACGCTGACGGGCCGAGACAGCAACTGGTGGGGAAATTTTTGGGAGGGAGAAGCTGGGGGTCAGTGGAGTAACCCTGTGATCACCCCCCACATGCGCCCAGCCCTAGCCCAGGACCCCCACGCTCTCCCCATCCCATCCCTTCCCACCTGCTCCGGTAGGCTGGGCAGTGAGGCTGCAGTCTGCTCCAGCAGGCCAGACCAGGTGTTGCGGCCCAGAGTGTTCCAGCAGGCTGGACCAGGCAGCACGGCCACAGCTTGCTCTGGGGGGCGGGGCCAAGTAGCATGGCTGTAGCCTGCCAGCCTGGGAGCTCCAGCTGCTTCGGAGGCTATGGGGATGAGCAGCGTGGCCAGAAGCGAAGAGACTCTGGCCCCATCTCTTCCCTTCTGGCTGTGCTGCCTTTCCTTATTCCCTGTGTTGGGGGGTGTGGGGGAGGTGTCCCACCTCTCCCTTTCTATACCCGTTCATAAGCCAACCCCCTTCTCTGGCACTTCCCTTTTTTACTAAAATAATTCGGCTTATGAACAAGTATATACAGTAATCATCTCTCTAAGAAGATGGGAGTACTGTGTTTGTGCCTAAGACTTAGTGAATTTCAGATCTTTTAATTAATTGAAAAATTTATGATTTCAGTGTCTTACTATATACTTGCAGCTCAGAATGAGATTTCATGCAATAATCCTGGTTTCTTAGTAGAAATAATGGACACTATATGCTGAAGCAATTTCTTTTTAAAAAACTGACTCATCATTGGATCCTGGGATGAGCGGTTGGGTTCATTATGAAGACTGATAACTTTTTGAGATAGAGTGTCAAAATTAGAATTAGAGTTATTTTTATATACAGAAAAGAGAAAAATCTTAGCTACAAAATTTCAACTCTGTTAACTCAGTAATTAGCAGGTTTGAAAAGTCAGTTTGCAGAGCGCTTTGGGATTCCTAGAACATTTAGGAAAAAGGTACATATTCAAAAAACATAATAGCAATTAGGAGTAAATATAGGGACTGGACAAGTGGTCCCCAAACCTTTCCTCTCATGCTCCCCCTCCCACCCTTACCAGTAATAGAATGCATCTCACACACACCCCAGGCTGGGAGGGGAGGTGAGGCCAGGCTGTGGCTGGGACCCAGCAGTTGAGAACGGAGGCTGTCAGCTGAGCTGCAGCCAGGAGTGAAACCAGGGTTGTAACTGCAGCCAGGAGCTGGGCAGAGTGGAGCTGGAAGCAAATCAGAGCTGGGAGGCACTCCTTTCACTGCCATCTGGTGGGGGCTGACCCAGGCTGTGCTACAACCCACCCCACCCCAGATGTTTCTTCTATGCCCTCCAAAGGGATGCAACCTGCAGTTTGGGGACCACTGAACTAGACAATGCAAAAGTATGAAAAGACTGTGGCAAGAAGGAACACTCACTTCATATATTGCATTAAACACAATGAAAAGGGTTCTAGACAACTAACTTTATTCTTAATATTTGTCCACATGTTTCTATTTAATACCTGATTTCCATTAATTAGGATTTTTTAAAATCTTTCCAAAAGACTGGTGCTAAAACTTTGTAATACAGTCCAGAAAAAAATTTTTTGGACAAGGTAACAAGTATTCTACATTATTACTGCCTAAGAAGTCACACACTGGAGAGATCCACCATTTCTTCAGGAGAAAGCTGGAATCATTAGGTAGTTTCCCATTGCTTAGCACACCCAGCATGGAAATACAGGAAGAAACTCAGAGCAGAACACAAATTCCATGTGTGGCATCAAGCATCTAACTATATTACCATGCTGAAACTTAAACTCTTGTTTATTTGCAACTTATAAGAATACGATTTTGTCAAGGCTACGGATTCCAGGACTTTAACAGATCTCCAGGACTTCCACTTTAGTTTCATCCCCCCAACCCCACCCCGTGGCAGCAGAGCTCCAGCATGGGCAGTCAGCCCCACCCCTACAGCTTCAAAAATAAAGTAAGCACTGCACACTTTGTATTCTGTGTTGTAATTGAAATAAATTTAATAATGAAGAAAAACATTCAAAAATATTTATCATACATTTAAATTGGTATTCTATTAAAAACAGTGTGATTAAAGTTGCAATCGAGTTTTTTTATCTCACAGTTTTTAAAAATCGTTTGACAGCCTTAGAAGAAATAGTTCTGTGCTAGTAGTTTATATTTCATTATGTAGTTTCTATAAAAGATTAAAAACATAGATTGCTTCCGTCAACATGCTTGGGCTGAAATTGTGGAAAAGCAGCATCACTTGCCCCAAAATCTCAGCCGTGCTGAACACAATGCCATCAACAGCCTCAGGAACAACTCTGACATCTTAATCAAAAGAGCTGACAAAGGAGGTGCTGCTGTCATCATGAATAAGTTGGAATATGAACAAGAGGCTGCTAGGCAGCTCTCTAACTCTGCCTTCTATAGGCCATTATCCTCTGATCCCACTGAGGATTACCAAAAGAAATTACACCATCTGCTCAAGAAACTCCCTGAAAAAGCACAGGAACAAATCTGTACAGACACATGCCTAGAACCCTGACCAGGGATATTCTATTTGCTACCCAAGATCCATAAACCTGGAAATCCTGGATGTCTCATAATCTCAGGCATTGGCACTCTAATAGCAGGATTGTCTGGCTATGTGGACTCTCCTCAGGTCCTATGCTATCAGCACTCCCAGCTATCTTCAAGACACCACTGACTTCCTCAGGAAACTACAATCCATCAGTGATCTTCCAGAAAACACCATTCTGGCCACTATGGATGTAGAAGCCCTCTACACCAATATTCCACACAAAGATGGACTACAAGCTATCAGAAACAGTATCTCCAATAATGTCACGGCAAACCTGGTGGCTGAATTTGTGACTTTGTCCTCACCCACAACTATTTCACATTTGGGAACAATATATACCTTCAAGTCAGCGGCACTGCTATGGATACCCACATGGCCCCACAGTATGTCAACATTTTTATGGTTGACTTGAGAGCTGAGGAAGCGTAGTTCTGTCCCCTAATGCCCCTACTCTACTTGTGCTACATTGATGACACCTTCATCATCTGGACACATGGAAAAGAAGGCCTTGAGGAATTCCACCGTGATTTCAACAATTTCCATCCCACCATCAACCTCAGCCTAGACCAATCCACACAAGCAGTCCATTTCCTGGACACTACTGTGCTAATAAGCAATGGTCACATAAATACCACTCTATACTGGAAACCTGCTGACTGCTATACTTACCTCCAGCTTCCATTCAGAACACACCACACAATCCATTGCCTACAGCCAAGCTCTAAGATACAACCAACCGCATTTGCTCCAATCCCTCAGACAAACATCTACAAGATCCCTATCAAGCATTCTTAAAACTACAACACTCACCAGCTGAAGTGAAAAAAACAGATTGACAGAGCCAGAAGAGTACCCAGAAGTCACCTACTACAGGACAGGCCCAACAAAGAAAATAACAGAATGCCACTAGCTGTCACCTTCAGCCCCCAACTAAAATCTCTCCAGTGCATCATCAAAGATCCACAACCTATCCTGAAAGATGATCCCTCACTCTCACAGATCTTGGGAGATAGACCAGTCCTCGCTTACGGACAGCCCCGCCAACCTGAAGCAAATACTCACCAGCAACTACATGCCACACAACAAAAACACTAACCCAGGAACCTATCCTTGCAACAAAGCCCAATGCCAACTCCGTCCACATATCTATTCAAGTGACACCATCATAGGACCTAATCACATCAGCTACACCATCAGGGGTTCGTTCACCTGCACATCTATCAATGTGATATATGCAATCATGTGTCAGCAATGTCATGTATACTGGCCAAACCGGACAGTCTCTACACAAAAGAATGGACACCAATCTGACATCAGGAATCATAACATTCAAAAACCTGTAGGAGAACACTTCAATCTTTCTGGTCACTCAGTAACAGACTTAAAAGGTGGCAATTTTGCAACAGAAAAGCTTCAAAAACAGACTCCAATGAGAAATTGCTGAACTTGAATTAATATGCAAATTAGGTACTATTAATTTAGGCTTGAATAGAGACTGGGAATGGCTGAGTCATTACACAGATTGAATCTATTTCCTCATATTAAGTATCTTCACGCCTCTTGTCAACTGTCTCAAATGGGCCATCTTGATTATCACTACAAAAGTTTTTTTTCCCCCCTCCTGCTGATAATTGCTCATCTTAATTAGCCTCTTAGAGTTGATATGGCTACTTCCACCTTTTCATGTTCTGTTTGTATATATATCTCCTTACTACATGTTCCATTCTATGCATCTGGAGAAGTGGGCTATAGCCCACAAAAGCTTATGCTCAAATAAATGTGTTAGTCTCCAAGGTGCCACAAGTACGCCTGTTCTTTTTGCGGATATAGACTAACATAGCTGCTACTCTGAAACCTAAAGTTATCAGACATTGCTAGTGTTTTGATATTCTACTGAATAGTGCCTCCTAACTGATTATGTCAAAACTTTTACAAATCTGTGTCTAATTTCCAAGCAATTCTTTTAAAGTGATAACATAGTCATAGTAGGTGTCAGCATGTTAGAGCAGCAAGAATCTACCGCATCAGTAGATAAAGGAGCACAAATTTTTCATAAACACCTAATAAAGTTATTTATATGCAAAGATTAACACAGGGGTCAGCAACCTTTCAGAAGTGGTGTGCCAAGTGTTCATTTATTCACTCTAATTTAAGGTTTTGTGTGCCAGTAATACATTCTAGAAGATCTCCTTCTATAAAAGTCTATAATATATAACTAAACTACTGTTGTATGTAAAGTAAATAAGGTTTTTAAAATGATTAAGAAGCTTAATTTAAAATTAAATTAAAATGCAGAGCTCCCGGAGGGTGGCCAGGACCTAGGCAGTGAGAGTGCCACTGAAAATCAGCTCACGTGCCACCTTCGGCACACGTGCCATAGGATGCCTATCCCTGGATTAACCCATTTGAGGTTCCGTCCATTCCAAACCATTCAGGAAGAGTTCTAGCCATTACATATGTCTCCAAACCAATTTTTGCACCGTTTTAGAAATCTATCAAGAGATTATCTTCTCATCCTCCCGTATTACACAGATCACAAATAAGGCTGTTGTCAGTAGACTCTTCTGCCCAATCAAAAGCTTTAGAGATAGAAATGTGATTCACAGCTCAGACATAACAGCACCTCACACCCCTAGAGAGGGGAGAGATCATTTTCAAAATGCTGACAAAACTAGGGCAGATTTCCCTATCAAATATCATACATAGCATATAAAATGTAAATACATAGCTTTTCAAAAAGAAATAATTTAAACCACAATCTGAAAATGCATGCCTCATCATTGATGTTTCTATTTACTATAAATATATTTGATATAAACAGATTAAACAAAAAAACAGATACACATTTATCAAATATACTAGATGTTTTACCAGTAGCCAAATACTACTAAAAATATTTAGCCTACAAAAGCTGGTGAAATCTATTGAATAAAATTAGTCGAATACTATTCTATACTAGCAGCAAAGAGTCCTGTGGCACCTTATAGACTAACATGTTTTGGAGCATGCATCTGACGAACTGGGTATTCACCCACGAAAGCTCATGCTCCAAAACGTCTGTTAGGACTCTTTGCTGCTTTTATAGACCCAGACTAACACAGCTACCCCTCTGATACTATTCTATACTATTACTTTTGCTTATTATACCTCTTTTCCTAGCTTCACTCCACTTTCTTTCCTATATAGATTGTCCCCTTTCTCTCTATCCCCCACCTGCCTGTTACCTAAAGTGTCTTATTCCTCTTTTTCCCTTCTCTTCCTTAGTTCATTCCCTACACTGTGTTCTGCTTCTTTCCCCGTCTTGCTTCTCGAGCATTACATAAATAGCTGCACTGAAAGCTGCCAAGACAAGTTAGTTTTCACTCACTGTTGCTGATGCTTGACAAAGCAGTGAGTAAGTGTAAAGTCACTTGGGATAGCTGCAGACTCTGAAAGACAACACATGACCAGTTTATACTCCACTTGTATTTGGAAGGTTCAATATCAAGGATAAGGGCACTTTCAGTGATTTGTTTCTTTAAAGACAAGAAAGACAAAACCATAGGGGTATGCTCAGCAGGAACATTTGTTAAATACAATACAAGAGTGCTGCTGTGCACCATTGGGCAACTGCATGCTTCACCCCAGAAGAGCTGCATTTCAGCTGTCAGGAGAGTGACTATTACATAGATATAACATTGTGACAAAACCAGAAAAGGTCACTGCTGCCAGTTGACATGAACTTGCAAACAAGGCTGCCTGTGATTATTTACTGTGGTAGCAGTGTCCCTATTAGCACTGAAAACCATATAGTCTGTGGACACCAAGAACAGAACATGACAGCAATAGTGTTATAGGAGCATTTGAGTATCTTGCAGCAGTTCTCATTCCTTGCACCAGCGCTAATAAGGCACCGTGGCATTAAAAACAACAAATTTACAATAACCATCAATCTGCGTTACTAATTAGCCACATTACCACCGCAGCCCTTGTCCCTCCTCTCCTGTCTACAAAGTCATTAAATCCGGCTGAATGTAGATTGCAAGTTCTTTCATGCGGTAGCAACGCACTCACTTGTTTCTGCGAGCTACCCAAGGCACGTTTGGGTGGTTAGAAATAATAAAAACCAGCACAGAACATTGCCCGTTAGCGACTCCCAAGAAGAGGCACAACATGCTGTCACCTAGGCCCTTGGGACTGGCTAAGGGACCTCGAAGGTAACAGGCCGGGGCCTGGGAAGGGGCTACCGCTCTCCACATAAAGGGGAAGGCCACCAAAAGCCGCGACGCATCCGAAGCGGGCCGCATCCCTAACGCTTGTTCCGCAGCCCCTTCCCAGCTCCCTGGGGCCTCTCACCGGCAGCCCGGTTCTACCGACGCACCCGGCCCCGCTCATCACCGCCTCGCCCAATGCCGCGCGGGCCCTGCCCCTACAGCTCGGGGACCGGGCCGCGAGAAGGCCCAGGAGCCAGGCAAGCCACGGGAGGGCCTAACGGCCTACGCCCCCGAGCGGCCTCTACCCTTACCTGGGGCTGAGACCCTTCCGCCACCGCTCCACGTCCGCTGCGGGCCGCGATGAATCAGCCGGATTTCATTCAAACCCAGTCAGCCCAGGCCTCCCGAAAACACTTCCGGGTTCAGAGGGTACCTCCCGGTTCCCGTTCCCATACCAATAGCTTGGTGGGGTCAGAACCATGGCAACGTAGCTCCGCCCCCACCATGCCTCCGAGTCGCGCAGCGCTTCCCTCCCCCACGCGCCCCTGGAAGAAGCTGAGGCGCGGGCGGGGCTAGGCTGCAGGCTCGCAGTGCAAGTATCGCTCGCGCCCTGCCCGTTGAGGGGCCTCCTCCTCCCTCTGCCGTGAGGTGGCGCGAGGGAGCTCGTCTAGGCAGTGGTAGTTCCCGCTCGATGGGGGCAGGCGGTGGCTGGCACCGTGCAATGATGTTTTGCAGGCTCCGTGCTGTTCTGTTCTGGGGCAGCAGTGAAAGTCACTTAAAAGACTTACCCGCGTGCAGGGTGACTGGGCAAGGCGGGGTTCTCTGGGCACCTGAAAGGGGTGGGGCCTTGGGCAGAAGGGGCGGAGCTGGGGCCAGACTGCACCAGCCAGCCCTTCAGTGCTGCCTGAGGCTCTGGCGTCCTTTAGCTCAACCGCCAGGGCAGCTTCTGCTTTTGTCCGTCCGCTGTTTCCACCTCCCCACCCCCCAGGGCCCTGCTGGTGCCCGTTGGCTGTGTACTAGCAGCCACTTTCTTACCGGTACACTGTACCGGGCCATAGCGGCTTACTTTCTTTCACCTCTGGGTGGAGGCCAGTAATCATTCCCTTCATGACCTTCCCCCAGATGCTAGCAGGGTGCAGCTGGCCCTCCACAGTGAAAGCCCCACCACCCATAGTCCTGATGAGCATCTAGAAACACGTAACAGCAAAAGAAAGCAATCAGTTCCAAAACTCAGCAAGAGGGGCATTTCACAAGTACCTAATCCACCTAGTAAAAATGTGTACATGGCACCAAATTATTCAGATTAGTCAGAACCAGGAGGAACTTCACAAGCTAGGTGAATGGGCAACTCATTAAAAGTGAAATTCCATGTCAATCGATGAAAAGTGTTGCATGGTGGAGGGAAAAATTTAAACTACTCAAACACTTTGTGGTGGTCTAAATAAAATTTTTGTATCAGCACAAGAAAGGGATGTGGGCATTACTGTATACAATTCAATGAAAACATCTGCTTAATATGCAGCTGCAGTTAAACTAACAAGATGTTAGGAAGCATAAGGGGATGGTAAATAATACAAATAATATTTTAATGCCTTTATATAAATCAATGGTGCAGGTTCATCTGAAATACTGTGTACAGTACTGGTCACTTCATCTCAGAAAGAATATTGCAGAACTGGCAGGGGTTCAGAGAAGAGCATGGAAATGATAAAATGCCTGGAAAAACTCTCATATGAAGAGATGGAGATTGTTTACCATTAAAAGGAGACAAATAAGAAGGGACATGATAAATTATATAAAATAATGAATAGTCTAGAGAAGGTAAATTGGCAACTTCTGTTCTCCCTATCTCATAACACAAGAACAAGGGGACAGTCAATGATATTAAAAGGTGGGAAATTCAGAACTGATAAAAGGATTTTTTTCACACAACATCTAATTAACCTGGAACTTGCTGCAACAGGAAGCAGTTGAGGCCAAGAACTTAATGAGATTCAAAAAGGCATTGGATATTTACACAGATATCAAGAATATCCAGAGTTATAATTAATTACAACAAATTTTGAAAGAGATATTAAACCTTACACCTTCCCCTGAAGCATCTGGTACTGGCCAGTGACAGAGACCGAATACTGGACTAGACAGATTTTGAGCCTGATCCAGTATGGCAATTTCTATTTTTCTACAGCTGTCCCTGTGATCTCTGCAGTGCTTACATACAAGGCTAGTATTATGATTTGTGGAGTCCCAGGCTATCTCAGAGCCTGAAGCAACAGTAGTTGAGGATGTTCAGCAACTCACAAGATGGGAAACGAAAGGGAAGCAGGAGAAGAGGAGTCATGCTATAAACTGTACTTAAGTAGCCTCAGCAACACACATTCTGATCCTCTCCTTTTAAGGCCCTATAATAACCTTATCTGAAATCTTATACTGCCGTGCGGATACAGTAGCTCTGATACTAAGTGCTCAAAGTATGGCGATGAGCATGGTATAAATGAAAAGAGACATGAATTAGATAGACACATGCTAATTAGTGAGATAATTATTTTAAAGCAATATTCTTATAGTTTTCCACTCTATGCTTGTCCAGATCTTTCCCACTCCAAAGGATTTCAGTGAGTTAAAATATGTCCATATTATTTAAATATGTCCAAATGTCCTCATATATAGATTTCAAATGTTGGTTGATATCCTGAAGTGATCAATGAACCATAGAAGATTAGGGTTGGAAGAGACCTCAGGAGGTCATCTAGTCCAACCTCCTACTCAAAGCAGGACTAACCCCAACTAAATCATCTTGTCCAGAGCTTTATCAAGCCGGGTCTTTAAAACCTCTAAGGATGGAGATTCCAGCACCTCCCTAGGTAACCCATTCCAGTGCTTCACCACCATCTTAGTGAAATAGTTTTTCCTAATATCCAGCGTAGACCACCTCCACTGCAACTTGAGACCATTGCTCCTTGTTCTGTCATCTGCCACCACTGAGAACAGCCTAGCTCCATCCTCTTTGGAACCTCCCCCATCCCCTTCAGGCTGAAGGCTGCTATCAAATCCCCACTCACTCTTGTCTTCTCCAGACTAAATAAACCCAGTTCCCTCAGCCTCTCCTCATAAGTCATGTGCCCCAGCCCCCCTAATCATATTTGTTGCCCTCTGCTGGACTTTCTCCAATTTGTCCACATCTTTTCTGTAGTGGGGAGGGAGGGGGGCAAAACTGGATGCAATACTCCAGATGTGGCCTCACCAGTGTGCTGAACAGAGGGGAATAATCATTTCCCTCGATCTGCTGGCAATGCTCCTACTAATGCAGCCCAATTTGCTGTTAGTCTTCTTGGCAGCAAGGGCACACTTCTCATACACTGTAATTCCCAGGTCCTATTCTGCAGAACTGCTGCTTAGCCAGTCAGTCCCCAGCCTGTAGCAGTGCATGGAATTCTTCCATCCTAAGTGAATGACTCTGTACTTGTCCTTGTCAAACATCATCAGATTTCATTTGGCCCAATCCTCCAATTGGTCTAAGTCATTCTAGACCCTATGTTTATCCTCCAGTGTATCTATCTCTCCCCCCTCCCCCAGCTTAGTGTAGGGTGACCAGATGTTCCGATTTCATAGGGACAGTCCCAATTTTTGGATCTTTTTCTTATATAGGCTCCTATTACCCCCCACCCCCATCCCGATTTTTAACATTTGCTGTCTGGTCACCCTAGCTTAGTGTCATCTGCGAACTTGCTGAGGATGCAGTCCATCCCATCATCCAGATCATTAATGAAGATGTTGAACAAAACCAGCCCCAGGACCAACCCCTGGGGCACTCTGCTTGATATTGGCTGCCAGCTAGACATCGAGCCATTGAACACTACCCATTAAGCCCAACGATCTAGCCTGCTTTCTGGTCACCTTATAGTCCATTCATCCAATCCATACTTCTTAAACTTGCTGGCAAGAATACTGTGGGAGACTGTATCAAAATCTTTGCTACAGTCAAGGTATATCATGTCCACTCCTTTCCTCATATCCACAGAGCCAGTTATCTCATCATAGAAGGCAATCACGTTGGTCAAGTATGACTTGCCCTTGGTGAATCCATGTTGACTGTTTCTGATCACTTTCCTCTCCTCCATGTGCTTCAAAATGGATTCTTTGAGGACCTGTTCCATGATTTTTCCGGGGACTGAGTGAGTTTCACTTATATTTCTTGTGTCTAAGGCCAATTCTATTAATTTATCACTGTAAACAAGCACAAGGAAGTTGGGGGGGGGGGGGAGAAACAGTTTTAAAGCTGATGTAGCTATTTTAACAAAAAGGAGGAAATGTGCTTATATATTCTTCTGAACTTCAAGCTAGAACTATTCAAGTCTCACTGCACTTTAAGACTTCAAGGTTGCTTTTATTTTTATCTCTCACAGTTCCTTATCTTCAGACAAACAGGAAAAGGAGCATCAAATAAGCATCCTAAACCTCAGATGATCTTTAAGAAACTGGACTGGTTTCATTTGGGTCAGAAATATTGCAAAACTAGTTTTTCACATTTGCTTGGCATTTCCACCTCCAAACCCAGCCAAATTCAGGAAGCACAGAGATATAAAAAAAATCCTTTAAAAATGATTTTTTTCCAAACTCTAGAAAGGGACTGATTTGAATTTTGAGCAGAAGTTGAAATAATTTGTTACTCAATCGGAACTAGTTCTCTCACGCTATTTTAGGTTTTCTCAAGTAGTTTCTAAATACCTACAGCATCCGTACTTTCAATCTCCCAGGTGCTTTAAAATATATAATTAGCTCCGAAAATAAGGGCACACCCAAAATTAGAAGCATCATGAAGGAATTTAACATGCTATATATGACCTTCCTCTATAACGTTGAGCATTTCTAATGTCAATTTGCACTAATAAACAGCCAGATAACAGCAAGTGCATGTGACAGAGGTAAATTTGTGCCTAATATGAGTATCTTATCTCTACAGAAATCTCTATTAAAATGCATTGTCTCCACTCTGCAGGTTTTTACAGGACTTGCATGACATTTTAACACATTTTAGCTGTCTTCACTATATCTCATAATGAGATACATTTCAGAGGTATGTCTAAGTATCACATTCAGACAATAAGAGAATTTGCACCATGTTTCAATTAGACTATTAAAATCTCACTCATTTAACCTGGCAAAGCTTGATCACTATGCCATGAGAATCTTGAGAATCTTCCAAGTTTTGACATGGTCAAAAGCCCATTCAAATAAAAGATAAAAGATTTATTTTTTGCCTATAAAATTACAAGAGGCAGGTATGCTTTGAATTACTGAAACTGGAATCTTATATACTTTTTCTTGATTTTTATTGAGTTCTTGATATTAACTCTTATATCTCCATGAGCCCATTCAAATTCAAGTATCGACCATCCCTAACAAACGATGAATGTCATATGTAAACTCTCACTTCTCTTTTCAACTCATCTCTCAACGGAATATCAAATTTTTGGAGAAAGACTTGTGAAACTCTGCATTTCATGAAAGGAAAAAGGCCATCAGAGTTAATGGGTATAGTTGGTGTTTTAAAGGGAAAAGTAACATGCTGGGTTATATCCTTAATTGATGTAAATCCATATAAATCCACTGATGCCCATGGAACTATGCCGATTTATGCCAGCTCAGGCTTTGGCCCTTCATCTTTAAAATACAAAGTGAAAACAGACTTTCATTGTTATTCTTAATTACATTTCAAGACATAGTGTTGACTTTTTCAGATATACATTTATTGAAATTTTATAAATAAATATAGATACAGAACAAGAAAAAAGAGAAAATAGGAGAAATATTTACATTAGAAAGTACAGTGAATTAATTGGCTATATAAAGCCAATATCATAGTTGTTACTTATGACAGATGGTATTTTATATTTTGATATACAAAAGATATATTCTTAATCATATATGTCAAGGAGAAGAGACCATATGTTGTTAAATACTTCTAAATTATCATTTAATATGAAGGGCACTCTCTGTAGTGCCACCAAATCCCTCACTGTTGTGATCCAACTAGCATAAGTACATAAGAGAAGATTTCCATCATAATATACCTATTGTTTAGGCTTTCACTGCAGCTTGGAGTAAAAATGCTCAAAATAATGTTCATAATATGAATTTTACCCCTGAAGAAATGTTAATCAGCAGGTTGTACAACGTGGTTGATTATATAAACTTTTCTGGATGGGCCTGTTAGATTCCCTAGATTCCTCAGCTCTTTCAGACCCTTCTTTGCAGTAATTCATCTTCTAACTGAAGAGAGGTGTGGCTTGTACTAAAGGGATTCATAGATTCATAGACGCTAGACTGGAAGGACCTCGAGAGGTCATCAAGTCCAGTCCCCTGCCCTCATGGCAAGACCAAATATTGTCTAGACCATCCCTGATAGACATTTATCTAACCTACTCTTAAATATCTCCAGAGATGGAGATTCCACAACCTCACTAAGCAGTTTATTCCAATGTTTAACCACCCTGACAGTCAGGAACTTTTTCCTAATGTCCAACCTAAACTGTCCTTGCTGCAGTTTAAGCCCATTGCTTCTTGTTCTATCCTTAGAGGCTAAGATGAAAAAGTTTTCTCCCTCCTCCTTATGGCACCCTTTTAGATACTTGAAAACCGCTATCATGTCCCCTCTCAGTCTTCTCTTTTCCAAACTAAACAAAACCAAATCTTTTAGCCTTCCTTCATGGGTCATGTTCTCTAGACCTTTAATCATTCTTTAAAAGCAGCAAAGAATCCTGTGGCACCTTATAGACTAACAGACGTTTTGGAGCATGAGCTTTCGTGGGTGAATACCCACTTCCTCAGATGCATGTAGTGGAAATTTCCAGGGGCAGGTATATATATGCTAGCAAGCAAGCTAGAGATAACAAGATCAGTTCAATCAGGGAGGATAAGGCCCTGTTCTAGCAGTTGAGGTGTGAAAACCAAGAGAGGAGAAACTGGTTCTGTAGTTGGCAAGCCATTCACAGTCTTTGTTCAATCCTGAGCTGATGGTGTCAAATTTGCAGATGAACTGAAGCTCAGCAGTTTCTCTTTGAAGTCTGGTCCTGAAGATTTTTTGCTGCAGGATGGCCACCTTAATGTCTGCTATAGTGTGGCCAGAGAGGTTGAAGTGCTCTCCTACAGGTTTTTGTATATTGCCATTCCTAATGTCTGATTTGTGTCCTTTATCCTTTTCCGTAAAGACTGTCCAGTTTGGCCGATGTACATAGCAGAGGGGCATTGCTGGCATATGATGGCATATATTACATTGGTGGATGTGCAGGTGAATGAACCGGTGATGAACCACCAAGCATTTTCAAAACTACAATACCCGCACGAGGGGATAAGGAAACAGATCAACAGAGCCAGACGTGTACCCAGAAGCCTCCTACTGCAAGACAAACCCAAGAAAGAAACCAACAGGACTCCACTGGCCATCACATACAGCCCCCAGCTAAAACCCCTCCAACGCATCATCAAGGATCTACAACCCATCCTGGACAATGATCCCACACTTTCACAGGCCTTGGGTGGCAGGCCAGTCCTTGCCCACAGACAGCCTGCCAACCTGAAACGTATTCTCACCAGTAACTGCACACCGCACCATAATAACTCTAGCTCAGGAACCAATCCATGCAACAAACCTCGATGCCAACTCTGCCCACATATCTACACCAGCGACACCATCATAGGACCTAACCAGATCAGCCACACCATCACCGGTTCATTCACCTGCACATCCACCAATGTAATATACGCCATCATATGCCAGCAATTCCCCTCTGCTATGTACATCGGCCAAACTGGACAGTCTTTACGGAAAAGGATAAATGGACACAAATCAGACATTAGGAATGGCAATATACAAAAACCTGTAGAAGAGCACTTCAACCTCCCTGGCCACACTATAGCAGACCTTAAGGTGGCCATCCTGCAGCAAAAAAACTTCAGGACCAGACTTCAAAGAGAAACTGCTGAGCTTCAGTTCATCTGCAAATTTGACACCATCAGCTCAGGATTGAACAAAGACTGTGAATGGCTTACCAACTACAGAACCAGTTTCTCCTCTCTTGGTTTTCACACTTCAACTGCTAGAACAGGGCCTCATCCTCCCTGATTGAACTGATCTTGTTATCTCTAGCTTGCTTGCTAGCATATATATACCTGCCCCTGGAAATTTCCACTACATGCATCTGAGGAAGTGGGTATTCACCCACGAAAGCTCATGCTCCAAAACGTCTGTTAGTCTATAAGGTGCCACAGGATTCTTTGCTGCTTTTACAGATCCAGACTAACACGGCTACCCCTCTGATACTTAATCATTCTTGTTGCTCTTCTCTGGACCCTCTCCAATTTCTTCACATCTTTCTTGAAATGCGGTGCCCAGAACTGGACACAATACTCCAGTTGAGGCCTGACCAGAGCAGAGTAGAGCGGAAGAATAACTTCTCGTGTCTTGCTCACAACACACCTGTTAATGCATCCCAGAATCACGTTTGCTTTTTTTGCAACAGCATCACACTGTTGACTCATATTTAGCTTGTGGTCCACTATAACCCCTAGATCCCTTTCTGCCATACTCCTTCCTAGACAGTCTCTTCCCATTCTGTATGTGTGAAACTGATTGTTCCTTCCTAAGTGGAGCACTTTGCATTTGTCTTTATTAAACTTCATCCTGTTTACCTCAGACCATTTCCCCAATTTGTCCAGATCATTTTGAATTTTGACCCTATCCTCCAAAGCAGTAGCAATCCCTCCCAGTTTGGTATCATCTGCAGACAAAATAAGTGTACGTTCTATGCCAATATTTAAGTTGTTGATGAAGATATTGAACAGATGACAAACAAGTGCTGGTCGTTGTTTCCTGGAATCACTGAATACTGTCTCCTGCTAGGTCACTAGGTATAAGTTTTTGTATTCCTTACCCATGTCATTTGACTGGGGCTAGGAAATAAAGACCTGCCTGGATGGTTACCAGCATTCTGTGTGTTATGAGGGTTGTCATGGTATAATTCCCCACTCTGAACCTTAGCGTCCAAAAGATGGAGTACCAGCATGAATTCCTCTAAGCTCAATTACCAGCTTAGTACTTGTAGCGCTGCCACCAACCAGGAATTCCAGTGCCTGGTACACTCTGATTCCCCCCCCCCCAAACCTTGCCCGGGGACGGCCAAGACCTAGTCCCTCTGGATCTTAACACAAGGAAAGTAAACCCTTTCCTTCACCATTGCCTCTCCCAGGCTTCCCCTCTCTGGGTTATCCTGGAAGATCACTGTGATTCAAACTCCTTGAATCTTAAAACAGAGAGGAAAATTCACCTTCCCCCCTCCTTCTCTCTCCCCCTTCCAGACTCTCCCTGAGAGAGAAAGTGATCCTAACACAGAGAGAAAATTAATCTTTCTCTCCCCCTTCCCTCCTTTCTCCCCACCAATTCCCGGGTGGATCCAGACCCAGTCCCCTGGGGTCTCACCAGAATAAAAAAACAATCAGGTTCTTAAACAAGAAAAGCTTTTAATTAAAGAAAGAAAAACAGTAAAAATTACCTTGTAAATTTAAGATGGAATATGTTACAGGGTCTTTCAGCTATAGACAATGGGAATACCCTCCCAGCCTAAGTATACAAGTACAAATTAAAACCCTTTCAGCAAAATACAAATTTGAACTCCTTCCAGCAAAATACACATTTGCACTCCTTCCAGCAAAATACACATTTGCAAATAAAGAAAACAAACATAAGCCTAACTCGCCTTATCTACCTAGTACTCACTATTCTGGACAAATAAGAGACTGTATCAAAGAGATTGGAGAGAAACCTGGTTGCACATGTGGTCACTCTCAGAACCCAGAGAGAACAACAACCAAAAACTAACAGCACACACAAGGATTTCCCTCCCTCAAGATTTGAAAGTATCCTGTCCCCTGATTGGTCCTCTGGTCAGATGACAGCCAGGCTCACTGAACTTGTTAACCCTTTACAGGCAAAAGAGACATGAAGTACTCCTGTTCTATTAACCCTTAACTATCTGTTTATGACAAGAGTATTTTTACATAGCGTCTGAAAAAGGCAAAAATGGAGCCATTGAAGCCAGCTGAATGAATCTGAAAAGGAACCTATCCAAAAACTGGAGAGGAAAGTGGAATTGGAGAGGACAAAGTCCTCTACACTGCAGGACCAAAGGCACTGGTGATATACATACATTCCATGAGAAGGACTGCAAACTGCTAGATGAAGCCATTCAAAACTTTTAAGACTATTTTGATCCACACAAGAATGTCACTTGTGGGAAAGGCACATTTTTACAATAAACCAGCTGCCAGAGGAGAGCATTGTTACAGATCTTCAGAAATAAAGCCAAGTCATGTGAATTTGACTGGTTAACAAATGGACAAATTATTTGAGATATAAGTGATAACCAAGTCAAAACAAGGTTATGGTGGGAAAAGAACAGTGGATATTTGCAGAACTAATGAAAACTGCTTCCCAACTGAAAGTGTTAGCAAGGAGTGAAAGAACTGACGTCTATCTAATTAAAAATGCATACCAAGGCATAAAGATAAAATACAAGTGTAAACAAAGGGCAGAGACTACATTTGTTTTCAATAAGCACAGATGCAATCACCCGTGGCAAAAAGGTCGAACACAAGGAGCGCAATGTTATGTGCACAATAAAAGCAACCATTCTGCAGAAGCGTGTTGGCTCTGTTCTCAGCACAATTTGAAAAGATATACAAAAACGTAATATATTCATGAGCATACTGAAAGACAAAGCATTAATGATGAAAATGATGAAATGATGCAGAGAAAGAGGTTCTCGAAGAGTCTTGTAATAAATTTACAAAATAAGGTTCTACAACAGATTAGTCATGACTTCATAAATAAATGAATCAACATTCCATTTCAAAATAGACACTGGAGCTAATGTGCAACAAAATTCAGCCAGCTTATACAAAAAATTAATGACTGCCTAATGTTAAAACCAAAAGCTAAGGTTCTTTCATGTAGTGAGCACAAAATGAAACTAATGGGCAAAGCCACAGCAGCGTATCTGCATAAGCACAAATATCACAGAAGAGTTGCACTACCCCATGAGAATAGTTAAGGAGCATATGTCTATACTCCAAAACTATTTTCACTTTTGACAAGGGTTATGTCAATTCTGATTTGATTCAAATAATATGTTTAATCAACTTATCTTCAGTATGGCCTCAGCACCTGATGTGTAACAATCAGATCATTCGAGGATCTCTGAGGGTTTAGATGGAATAGAAGTTTATGATCCGCTGATTTGGAGTAAAAATTATCAAGAACACAATGAGAGACTGATTAATGTTCTGAAGTGTATCTGAGGCTATGTCTACACTACCACTATGTAAGCAAAACTTATGTCACTCAGCGGTGCAAAAAAACACCCCCCCGAGAAACGTAAGTTACACTGACATAAGTGCCAATGTGGACAACACTATGTCAGTGGTAGAGCTTCTCCTGCCGACATAGCTACTGCCACTTGTTGGGGGTGGTTTAATTATGTCAGTTGGAGAGCTCTCTCCCATCAGCAGTAGACACAAAACAACTCTAGATGGAACAGAAACAAACAATTCTGCCAGATTTGGCTGAATGAGATTGCTTATGTAGTATATATAATCAGTGACAAAGGAGTTTTGGTGGACCCAAGAAAGGTAAAAAGCAATTGTACAAATCAAAAGACTGAAAACAAGAAGGTTTGCAGAGATTCATGAGCATGTTAACGTATCTAAACAAATGAATCCCTAAAATTTTTCACAATTAAATGCTCCATTCAGAATGATACTTGAGGATAGTATAGAAAGGCACTGGCAAGAGAAAAGCTTTGGGGAATTTAAAAGAATTTGTCACAGAAATGCCTGTAATGAACTATTTTGAGATTAAGCAAGGGCCTAAGATGTGAACTAATTCAAAGTTGTGTGTCAGAGTTCAATATGCAATTATTCAAATAGGTTCTGTTACAGGGTCCCTCACAGAACTTGTCAGCACCATTCAGAGAGCCAACTGCAACTTTGTACTTTAATAAAGTCAATTGTGAACTGAGACCCCTAGAAGAAATACACAAATAAAATGTGCCTGCCTATGAATAAAAAAAAATGTGTTTCTTAATGAGACACATTTTACTTAGATATATCTATACCTGTTTGTATAATTGTTGTCTGACATATTTGGTTTCATTTTTCCATGTTGATCACAATAACAGCTGTGGTAAATATTTAAAACACAATTATTTCATTTTCTTGATTACACCCACAAGATTTTTCTCATAAAAACTTTCTTAAAATATAATTTTCATGCTTCAGGACTGCGTCTTCACTATACAAATAATTAACCTATTAATGTTAATGGGAAATATTGGGCATGTAGATAGAGTGCACTGGTCAAGTGAGGTATTTTAATAATATTGGCTATCTGCCATAAATAAGACAGCAGCAATTTTTCCCATCTCACAAGTTAGCTAGATTTGGTTGATTAATGCCTGCAAACGGATTTTAATTATATGTAGTAACAGTTGGTATTTGGAGACCTAAATATTTGGGACCATGTGGTGATAGTGTGAAGCTCCATTGTATGAAAGTTCTAAAGAAACCCTCTTAACATTAGCTAGATTTCGAATTTCAACCAGTTTTATAAATTGATATGCCTCCAAATTTCTCTCTGCATTTAAGGAGCTCTCGTTTTGTGTGTGTTTGTCTAAGTACATTATTTTATGGTCACTCTTCCATGGAGTCCAAGGTGTGGTCCATTGACTAAGTGAGTGGCTCAGGAAGGCCACTTTCTCTCTGTAACTGCAGGCTGTCAGAAATTTGATCAGCTACAGATTTTTATTGCTAGGATAATCAAATAACAAAACATGTTTATTAATCTTCCTGGAATGTAGATGGAAATATTATGCTTGTGTAAATTTATTTTTGATAAAAGATTTGCAAATTTAGTTTGCTCATGGGGAGCCTCATGATGTGATAATATAACCTTCATTGTCATATAGTTTAAGTACCATTACTCTATTTCTTGCATAATTTGTGTTAAAAGTACATTTTATTTTATTGTTGTGACCAATTATACTGACCAATGGAGAAAAAATGGGCTCACTTGTTTAGTCCTTTTGCATAAATGAAACACGCTGAAGATTAGTGAGTGGTCACAGCATCTTCTAACCTATTATAGAGAACCTGGTCCCATTTACAAAAATGAGGGCTAAATCCAGATGAGTTAAGTATCATTTACTTAATTGAAAGTAAACGTAAAAAGCTTTCTCAGCTTCAAATGAAAATGCTGAAATCAGGTAATTTTAAATGTACATGAATTAGCTTTATAGTCATATTGCTGGTGCCTAATTTGTGTGTATGATGAACCTAATAAACAAAACACCTTTACAATCTAGGCTACAACAAAACCAGCTAACATGATTGTAAAGATGTTCAATTATGTCTACAGGGATGTTTAAGGGTTTTTTCCAGTAATGTTAGCTCACATGATTAAGCTAACCCGACTGAAGAAAGCACATTTTTTTTGCCATCTAGACAGGCCCTTGGAGAAATTTTGATTTGCAGACTCCTAGAGCCTTTTGTCAGAGACCAGCCTGCGGCAGAGCCAGTCCTCTGGCAATCCAGTGAGCACAGCTTGCCCTGACAGAAACTCTGATTGACTGTACCACCTGATTGGCTGCAAGAGTCTCCAGGCTGATGCTTAGGCTCAGCAGCAGCAGCAGTCCAGTAGTGACTCAATTCATTCCTAGCCTGCAGCTGTTCTTGATTCTATCCCTGCCTCCGCTATCTCTAGCCCTGTCCCTGCTCCAGCCCCCAGCTCCTTCCTGACTTCTGATTCCCTCCTCTGCTACGCCTTCTCACTGCAACTCCAGCTAATCCTTTGATTTAGGCTATGGTCTCTGACTCTTGGCTTCACTCGACCTGCCCCATATGGATTCAGCACTAACTAGTAGGCCAGATCCTTGCTTCAGCCACTAGGCCAGGCCACCCACAGTTTGGTTGCTGACAGTTAGAGCAGCTGAAAAGTTTGAAAAAGCGTGGGTAAGTGGCTGGACTGCCTTTCAGATGGATTCTGCAGAGGCAGCCATGCCCCTGCCAGACACTATGGGCTCTATAGGCCAAAACTGTGGTCTTGCAGGCACAAATTGCAGCCCGGTAGGCTCAAGCCATCCCACGCATAGCTGCTAGCCCAGCTTCTAAGGAGCCGGAAAGTCAAATGCCTGATAAATTTGATGGGGATGGTAATAAGTTCCATGGTTTCATGACTCAGTGCCAGCTCCTGTTCATGCTTCAGCACCTACTTGTTCTCCACTGACTAGACTCAAGTAGGACTTATTATTAGTCTGCTAACTTAGGAGGACCTCACCTGGGAAACTCCCCATCTGGACACTTCTAGCCCCTTGTTGGGGGCAAAGAGTTTGTACACCCTATGGCCATTGTATTTGATCTGAATTGCACAAAATCTGCTGAGAACATGCTTAAGGAGCTGCATCAGGAAAACAGGTTGGTCTGGCAGCAGATCTAAATAGAATGCGGTGGTGCAGCACTACCATTTCCAGCATGCCCTAAGCGAGGAAATTGAGAACAAGCTGGCATTGATGGAGCTGCTGCCCGACCATGGTGTCTTGGTCAAGTTGTATATCAGTATTGATGATCATCCTGACCGAATGCTAGCTGGAGAGAGAGTTGAATTCCCAGTCTCCTTCCACATTCTCATCACAAGGGCCTACACAGATCAGCCAAGTTCAGCCTTGTCTCTCTGATGTAGAGAAGGGCGGGTGTTTTGGGCCTAAGTTGTATTGTGGGGAATTTGGATACTACGCTGTAGGGGCTACAGTGTGGGATGCCCTGCTAAGAATCAAGCTGTGTCTTGACCAGAAAGATGCCTCGTCTCAGCCCCCAAAAGGGCGTCTAGGCTGATCCTGTATCCCCCACTTCACTCCAGGACCTTGCACCGCTTCTTGTCAACCAGCACCTTAGCTATGAATGGACACTGTGCCAGCACTATCCAACTCTCCCTACAATATCCCCCCATTTCATTTCAGAGGTGAAGCTGAGGGCATGCATGGGCCTCAGACAATTTCGTGGATTTAGTCTTTGCCTGGAGTCACAACATTCCAACTCAGCCAAGGAGCATCCCCGATTTGATGGAGTCTATTGGTGGATCCCTCTTCTCCTCCAGCTCAGTTACTCATCAAATGGTACCCTTGATGCTTACCACTCTCCAGGGTCACTGGGAGGTTCAACAGTTTGGTATGATCCATGCACCTCACTTCCCTGTCATCCTCAGCATTCCCGTTCTCATCACCCATGATCCGCTCATCTGCTGGGGGCCAGGCACAGTACACTTCACATCAAGACTCTGCCATCAATTTTGCCTCCCAAAAACATGTTCTTGTGCGATCTTTGCCACCTACTTGAGAATTCAGAAACCAAAGGAGGTACACTGAATTTGACTTCCCCCATCCCTGCTATCCCCTTGATAGCTTCAGGAATCCAAGTGAAATATCAGGATTACCCTGACGTTTTCAGTAAAAAGAGGGCAGCTACTTAGTCACCCATCATATTTATGATTGTCCAGTTCACCTGCAATGTGGAGCCGAGTTCCCTTTTGGCCATAATAGTCCCTCTTGGAACCTGAACTCCAAATGCTGCAGGAGTACCTCTGCGAGAACCTGGAGAAGGAGTTCATTTGTCCCATCCACTTCTCTGGCAGGGGCTTCAATCTTTTTTGTGGCAAAGAATGATGGCTCTTTCTGCCCTTCTGTTGACTGTCGAGTTCTGAACAAACTGACGGTCTGAAACCCATACTCCCTGCCATTTATTAATGAACTCTTTGAGAGGCTCCACTTGTTCAAGATTTTTACTATGTTAGATCTTCATAGGGTCTATAACGTGGTCCAAATTAGGGGAGGTGATGAATGGAAGACTGTTTTACACCCAATATGGACATTTTAAATATTTAGTTATGCCTTTTGGGTTATGTAACTCACCAGTGATGTTTTAGCATTTTGTCAATAATATCTTCCAGAACATATTGGACTAGTTTGTGAGTTTGTTTGTTTTTTGATGATGTTCTTGGTTTTTCTAAAAATCAGGTACTGCACGAAGAATATGTGTGCCATATTCTCAACAAACTCTGCCAAAACCATCTTTACACCAAACTGAAGTAATTTGAGTTTATAAAGACACAATTGTGCTCCTCCCCAAAGGGCTAACAATGGATTCATGAAAGTTATCTCCCATCTCTGGGTGGAATGCTCTGAAAGACATAAGAGATACAGCAGTTTCTCAAGTTTGTCAATTTCTACAAGCATTTTATCAAAGGATTCTCTCCCCTAGTTGCTCCCATACCTGTGCTTCTTTGAAAGGGAGTCCATTTCATCTGGTCACCAGAGACATAGTTCGCATTTGATCAGCTCAAAAGATCCTTTACCTCAGGTCCCATTCTCATGCTTCTGAATCCTGGCAAGCTCTTCGCCATAGAGGCAGATGCTTTGAACTTTGCCAATAGAGCTGTTCTGTCACAACATACTAGTTCTCATAACCAACTCCAGCCTTGTGCCTTTTATTCATAAAAACTAACCCCCCACTGAGAAGAATTATTATATCTGGAACAAAGAGATACTTGTGATAAAGACAGCTTTTGAAGGATGGTGACACCTAGAAAGAGCTCAAGTCAGGGGCACCAGAACAGCAGGGACCAGGGGGCCATGTGGCCCCATCACTTTAAAAAGACCTCCCACTTTTTACCAGCTGTAAGAGTGAGTGACTGGGAGGGGGCAGAGAAGAGCAACCGAGGGGCAGGGCCTTGGGGCAAGAGGAGGTGTGGAGGTGGGACCTTGGGGGAAGGGGCAGTGTGATGGAAGGGACTTGGGGGGAATGGGTGGCACAGGGGTGGGGCCACAGTTTGGGTGCTGGTGGCCCCCTACTTTTAGGGACTTTTTATTGCCCTGGCTCAGGTCCCGATCCAGGTCCATACTGACTATAAGAATCTGGAGTATCTTTGAACTGCTCATAACCTTAACTAGCAACAGATCCTCTGGTCACAGGTGAACCAGGTCCTTGAGCAATACAGTAACTCCTCGCTTAACATTGTAGTTATGTTCCTGAAACGCAACTTTAAACGAAACGATATTAAGTGAATCCAATTTCCCCACAAGAATTAATGTAAATGGGGGGGAGTAGATTCCAGGGACATTTTTTTCACCAGACAAATAATATGTATATTATATAGATATACACACAGTATATGTTTTAAACAAACAATTTAATACTGTTCACAGCTATGATGATTGTGAAGCTTGGTTGAGCCGGTGAAGTTAGAGAGGATGGAAGAGGGAGGGATATTTCCCAGGGAATGCCTTGCTGCTAAATAATGAACTAGCAGTCAAGTGAGCCCTCAAGGGTTGACACATTGTTGTTAATGTAGCCTCTCACGCAAGGCAGCATGAACACGAGGGGAGAAAGCATAGCAGACAGAGACAGACACACACCTTGTTTGGGGGGGCGGAGAGAGAGAGATGTACATGGCCCCTTTAAGTAAGCTGACCCACTCCTAGGTGCTGTCATAAACAGATAAGTAAGAGTTAATAGAACAGAAGTACTTCATATCTCTTTTGCCTGTAAAGGGTTAACAAAATCAGTGAGCCTGGCTGTCCCCTGACCAGAGGACCAATCAGGGGACAGGATACTTTCAGATCTTGAGGGAGGGAAGTTTTTTTGTGTGCTGTTAGTTTTTGGTTCTTGTTCTCTCTGGGTTCTGAGAGTGACCAGACGTGCAACCAGGTTTCTCTCCAATCTCCCTGATACAGGTTCTTATAGATTCAAAATAGTAAGTACTAGGTGATAAGGCGAGTTAGGCTTATGTTTGTTTTCTTTATTTGCAAATGTGTATTTGGCTGGAAGGAGTTCAAATTTGTATTTTGCTGAAAGGATTTTAATTTGTACTTGTATACTTAGGCTGGGAGGGTATTCCCAGTGTCTATGGGGACCAGAGTGTACCAGGCACTGGAATTCCTGGTTGGTGGCAGCGCTACAGGTTCTAAGCTAGTAATTAAGCTTAGAGGAATTCATGCTGGTACCCTATCTTTTGGACGCTAAGTTTCAGAGTGGGGATTATACAGTTATACAACTGAGTTTTCAGTAAACTAGCTATGTGGTTTGGTTTGGCTTTGTGAAAAATACAGTGAATTGTAGGATAACTAATGCTTTACAAAAGGAATAATCTTCAAGATCCCCATCTAGCAAAGTAGTCATTGTAGAAACATTAAAGCCAGTCTATTTATATTGTCCTCAGTCATGGTAGTGCATTGTTAGTTTTTAAACTAAGCAAGAGTGGAAGAAGGAATATTCCCAATAGCTGTAGTCACATGTGGAGTAGCAAGTAGCTTTGGCAAGTCAGTGGCACAGCTGGTAATAGAATCCAGGTTTCTAGATTCCCAGTCCTGTACTCTCTCAACTGGACCACAATGCCTACAAAATCAAGTTTTCTACTTTAGTAACATTTTATACTATAGTAAAAGTTATTTCAAGTAAGCAGGGTGCTACATCTGGAGTAAAATTCAAATGGTAGCCAACTTGCCTCTATACTTCCTCCTTTTGCACTACATGAATGACTTAAGAATTATTACCTTATACACACAAAAACTATCTTGAAAGATAGTAGGACCAATTTTAGAAGTAAGATTGAAGCCTCTTTGAAAATATAAAACTATATAATTTTTGTTTTGCAACACAGAACACATTGCTTACTATTTGATATACACATAGAATTCTGATTATTTTGAATGTTCCTTGGATAGAATTTAGGTTTCTAATGTATTGGCTGTTTATTTAGATAGTAAACTTGGCACTATTTAGACCTTTTCATTTTCATATATCATTTATTTCAATTCCTCCTTCATATTAATTTGAGGATCATTTGTTACATTTTATTCATACTTTTTTCTTGAAAAGTTTACCTAGCTTTGCTACTTCCATGGTTACTTTCAAATTAGTTAAGATAACACTTCAGATGTAATATTACTTTTGAAAATGAAGTAGAATAGGTTTTTACCTTCTTTTACCTGGTTAGAATAATAGTGTATATGTATAATTTGTTCTTTGACTCTACCTTTGTAAAGTGCTACACCATGAGAAGAAAATCTGAATAAGAAGTCGTCTTTTATTTGGCCAAGAGACCGGGCAATCTTTATGTATTTTGAATGAAGAAATAAGGGTAAAGAAGTTGCAGTATTTGATGTTAGGCATGCAGGAAACTCTCATGTTTGGAAGTCTTTGACATTTTAACCAGTGTAACAAGCTGTTCTTTGTATGAATGCTAAGGATCCCACTAGGTACAAGAGTATTCAAAAGGCTCATTGAAGAATTCTGTTTTTAATTTGTTTTTACATTGATTGATGCCAGAAAAAAGGGAAGGTATGCATTATCAGCACTGGTATTGCATACAAATGTATTTAATCTGTCATTGTGTATACATTAATTATCTTCATGTTTATGGCCAAGACAAGTCTTCAGGAGCAAATGAATGGCATAAGTGGTATTGTCCTTTCATTGTAATGAAGAATGGGCATTATAGCTTATTTTTATTAACTTGAAGATATTCCATAATAAATTGTGATCTTGCCAAAATGCACAAAGTAGTTTGTGCAAACTGGTACTTTAAGTGAATAAGCCCAAGAGTTCCAAAGTGACGCTGCTGCATCAGTAGATAGCCCTTTTTGTTTTGCACAGAACCAATTGCCCAATATGTTTGTCTTTAAGGTAAGACATTAAAACAGAGGTTCTGATTTGACATGGTCATCAATATTCCCACAACTCTCTAAAAGTAGGAGTGCTAGCCCCAGTATGTTGGCCAATTTCTGTCTTCCTACGTTCCCCATCTTGGTCTAGATTTTGCACCATAGAAGTCAGTGGGAGGTTTTTGCCACTAATTTCAATGGGAGAAGAATCAGGTTGGTAGTTTCAATGGGATACAATATACTTCTTCTCCTGTGCTAAACTATTGTGTAGAGTGGCTAATGAACAGATGCTCTTCAATGGTAGTCAAAATGATCCCATATAATCTGCATTATTAATAGAGTTTGCAAAGCATATAAAGCTCTGCTCTTTGGAATCCATCTGGATGAAAAGCCCTTTATAGTTAAAAGATCGTTACCACTTATTACAATTGATATTAAATATCTGTGCAAGTTGCATGCATTTGTTCTGAAACTGGTGATGGAAAATAAGGCCATGCATATTCCTACAACAAAGCTGTTCATTGTATAATTTAGTTTTCAGCTGAGTGAACTTACTGCAGGTGAAAATAAGATGATCCAGATCTGTCAGCACTGATATCCATGTAGGTGGTTCCATTATTATAATTTGTGAAATGCTCACAAGCTGTCTTTGTGAGGATTCTTATATAGAATAATGTATTAAAAAGAAGCAAGATGTTCTACCTTATGATGGCAGTTGCAGTTGTGCAGTTTGTATAAAGTGATCAAATGTGTCTCAAATACATAAGGAAAGTTTTTGACCTGAAAGAGAGACTGTTGTTATTGTGTGATATACTTTTTGTGTAAGATATTCAATGTTTTAAGAAAAAAATGTCCTTCTGTTTATAGGATGGATTCCCTTCAATCAAAAGTGACCGATAATATTTGTAAACCAACTGCTCTTTTCATGATCAGGGGGTTATTACAATAATTACAGCACAACTGTTCTCTACGGGAAGAATTGTCATTAATAGTAGATCTCTCCATATCTCTTGAATGTGTCAAGTGGTTGTGTTAATACCTTTAGATTAGCTGGGGTTGTTGCTGCTTTGAGAAGATCACTTTGTTTTTGTCAGATGTTTCTTTAGATTCTAAAGGCAACTATTGCCTAAATTAAGTTTTCAGGGGTGACTGGAGCTTTAGTAGGTGGTAAAACAAATTTGTAACTTCTGTTTAAAAAACAACTTGATTTGACAAAAGATAATGCCCACTTTTACTCTTGAGAGTGTTATTGGATTTCAGCAGTAGACCTGCTTGTGAAAAAAAAGTTTGTTTCTTATATGTAATATGACAACATAACCTGATGTGATCCTGCACATAGAACACTGTAGTTCAATTTAATTCTTTTACTTTTTTTCTCCAACAGTGTTCAGAAAAGTGAAGCCATCTCCAGTAATAAAGAGAGAGGAAAAACTTGGTCTAAAACATGCACCAGTTTAATTTCACAATCATTCAATTGTATCCCCATAGGCAGGCTCGGGCCACTTCAGAACTCTGCTCAGTGGGGCTCTGTCTGGGCAGGAGTTGATTCAAGGGAACATAAAAGGGAATCCAAAGCAAGCAGAAGAGCCAGTTCCATGGAACAGTAGGTTAAATATGTGTTATGAAGACAATTAATTCTCACTAGTGGTCTAATCCTGAAAACACTTAAACACATGAACAATCATATTCACATGAGTAAGGTCCCAATAAACTTATTATTCTTCTGCTTAAGTGATTGCGGGATGTGGGCCTAGATGAGCATGGTGCTTGCAAACGTGAAACAAAAAGCAAAATATTCATGTTCTATACTTGAAAACAAAACTTCCATTAAAGTGAACTAAGTAAAACTAAATGGCTGAAGGGCAGGTCTCAGTTGGGTAGGGTGACTTTTGATCTACCTGAAGTGTGTATGTGGGAATTACAGGAGCCACTAATGTTCCATATTGACAGTAGCAGCACTGTTTTTTGCCTTTTGTTCTGGCCAGTGTGCCCATTTTTGAAGTATTCAAACAAAGAACCACAAACCGCTAGTCACACCATAATACCAGCTTGTGTTTATATTTTCAGCTCTCCAGATCATGAACCTTTTGAGTGCACGTAGAGCGAGTGCTCATGTGCACGCGCCCATACGCCATCAGGAGAAATGAAACTGTAAACACAAGCTGGTATTTTGGTGGGAGCACACTAATATGGCGGTTGGTGGGGTCAGAGGGTGAAAGGTGAATTATGGATTCAGAATTTCCTTGCTTTTTACAGTTTAAGTCAGGCTGCTTACACAGTAGCTGCTTTTCAAACTGAAAAATTAATCTGCTTTAAAGCAATAGGGCCTAGATTAGATTTTAGATTGGAGATCTAGACTTCCAAGAAAATTGATGGAAGCCTCACCACTTAAAATATTTAAAGCTAGCCTTTCACAAAGTAATGTAGAATATACGATGGGGAACTATTCTGCACTGGGAGAGGGATGGACTGGAGGACCTCACAGGTCTTTTCCATTTCTAGCTTCTATGATAGACCAACTGCCTGACAAATTTGATTGTTCAAAATTAAGGGAAATATAATAAGAGCATTAAAAATTATGATTTTGGAGAAAGGGATTGTCACATTTAAAACTCTGATCAAACTATTTAAATCTAGAATAAGATTTGTATGCAAATGTAAACTATCAAGGTATAAACCTCTGGGTTGGTAAACTGAACAGCTGAGAAATATTTAACTATAGTTGCATTACCCAGGCATGAGTAAGAAGCTTTCTATTTGTTTTTTCACTCCATTTAATTAATATTGTAATAGAATAGCATTATTCACTCAGAAGTGATCAGGCATACTTTAACCTACTAAAGAGAAGGACAATTAAGGAATAGCAAAATCATGAGTAATGGTAATGTTTCCTATCAGATGAGCTAAATATATGTCACTGAAGCAATGCATACATCTTATACATGGGTATATAAAACCAAAATGCTGTAATACAAAAACTGTAGGTTTAAGTCTAAGGACCCATTGGGGCAATATTTTCGCAATGATGCATGGAGAGTATGTATATAAATCTCATTGTCTCTCCTCTATCATATGATACAATATAAGGCCATGTCTACGCTACCACTTATGTTGGCAAAACTTATGTCACTCAGAGGTGTGAAATGACACAGCCCTGAGCAACATACATTTTGCCAGCATAAGTGGTAATGTGCACAGCGCTATGTCAGCAGGAGAGCTTCTTCTGCTGACATAGCTACCGCCACTCACTGGGGGTGGTTTAACTATGTCGACAAGAGAGCTCTTTCCCATCAGCATAGAGTGGCTATATGAGAGATCTTACAGCGCTGCAGCTGCATCAGTACAGCTGTGCCGCTGTAAGATCTCTAGTGTAGACATAGCCCAAGCCTTTGATATGCTCTCAGAAGAGCTACTTATTTGTGATGATATCTAAGGACTCCTTTCCATACCAGTGTTTTTCCAAATTCTGTAAGGAGTAATTTCTGCTAAATGAAAGTAGCAGTCATGTCAACGTTACTCAAACCCTGAATTCTAAAATGAAAGTAAAACAAAGTTATCTTATTCACACATGAAATATTGTTATTTTAAGTTTATATTAAATACATTTTAAAAAGAGCTTAACAGAGGATGGTGCATGCACTGCACAGGACTAAATTTTATCTAGAGAAAGCAAAAATTTGACAGCCTCCGTAAGAAGCATCTCTTGCCACTGATTTGTATGCAAAACTGATCCTGCACAACAAAGCCCATTTTCCTGCCATTTCAAGATGACAGGATCTTATGCAGAGGCCATTGGTGGCCTATTTCCCTTTACTTCTCAAAAGCAAAATATTGCAGGTGACCTATTCCTCCTTTCAGAAAGAGCAGCGATATGATGCAGAAATAGGCTAAAGGCCCTAAAAAACAAGAATAAAGATGTACGGTAAGAAGAGGAATGCCAGAATTCCCCAGAATCTATGTCATGAACTCTGTGTGGCCTAGAGCTAGTCATATAACATCCTGTACCTCTGTATACTCATTTTTGGGAGTTTAACATTTGCCTGTCTCACAGAAGTTGTGAAGCTTAATACATTAATGTTTCTTTGGGCTTATTGGGTGAAAGATACTATGTATTTTAAGTGCCACATACTATTGTTTATTCTTATCATCAGTTCTGGAATTGTAATAGAGTTCAAAATAATCTATTTCTGTAAGTAAATCTGAGACAGTATTGCCAAACCAAGCATTCAGTTATAATGAGTCAGGCCCCCAGAATCAATTAACTTAAAAGTCATGGGATTTTAAAAATAATGAAATTTATGAGGCTCTTTGCTTTCTGGGTTTTGAGCCTTTAGATTCATGTTTTAAAGCTTTTCTCTACAAAAATGCAGCCAAAAACTTACTGTTTAAGAAAATGAAAGTTGAATTTCTCATGTAACCCTATCATTCCAGGAACAGGGGCTTTAAGAACAAATCAGTGTTGTGAGATTCACAATAAAATTATGAAAGTTGTTAACACTGCTAAAAGCTTGACGTACAAGAATTCCAGTGGGGTGTGCTGGCATGAAAATCCCATTCCCAATTCTCATTCCAATCAGGAGTTGTGATTGCCAGTCTTTGGTTTGTGTCCTGCCTCTTTCCTCAGTCCTCTCTGTGCCTAAACTTCCCTCTTCTCCCAGTGTGGTAAGCAGCACAAGGTCCCTCAATGGGGGTAGGATGCGGAGACCTGCTCTTTCTAGGCCTGCTGCCTGGCTTTGTGGGCCTCTCCTCCTCATTCAGTACTCCCTGTTCATGTTCCAGGGTATAGAAAAAGAAACCCACAAAGGGGAAAAAAGAGTGGGAGAAACTGAGGGAATTCCCTAGCCCCAGAGATAAGACAACTTCTGAAGAGGGGGAGTGATAGGAGGGCAGCAGACAGGCACCCAAAAATCTCTCATTTCTAATCAGGGAAGTAGCTGTGGGGAAGAGGAGAAACTGAGACCTACTCAACAATCTTCCCTGATCCAGTCAGAAAAGCAGCTAACAGGAGCTGGGAGAGAGTGGAGAACTACTCGACAGCCTCTAGCTTCACAACAGATGGTGAGTTCTGGTTATATTTCTCCTATTTCCATATTATTATTAGCAGTAGTGATGATGCTGTGTTGTTTTTTTATTTGATGTTTCCTTGAGTTCTTCTATTATCCACTGGAAGCCATAAACCTCTGTTTAGTGACATCACTGCTGTGGACATGATTATGATATCACACAGAGGATTATGACTTCAGGCTAAGAATAAGCAGTAAAAATAGATCAATCCATAAAAAGCACAGATCCCAGTTTTATGGGAATGTTCTTACTAATCAAAAGCCAAAAATCAGAAAATATTAGATAGTGTGATGGAATCCTTTCTAAATAGACTATTATCCATTGTAGTGGTTTAGAGTGGTTCCGCCCTGTCAGCCTCAGAGGGAGCCAATTGATAGGGGATTAGCACAATAAATGTCAGCAAAGAGTCTAGGCCTCTGGCCCCTTAGGTCAGTTCAGGGCAACTGGCAGTATATACCAGCTGTCTGGCTGGGCCAGACAGCAAACAGGCCATCCAGCCTAAGGTGGGTAGGCTGCCACCTCAGTGGGGGGATTGGCAGGAGGGGTTGTTTCTACAACAGCAAAACTCTTATGTGGTGTTTGCAAGCATTGAAGTAACAGATGAACACCTTTTAAAATGCAAACCATTACATTTACAATTATATTTTTAAACCTTTTTCCAAATACAAGATTTTATGTTTCACATCTTACACTGATTTAGGACCCAATCTAACCCCAATGAAGTCAATGAAAAGATCCACCCTTACACATATAGTATGTCAAGTGGCTACAGACATGTTTGGTGAAATACATTACTATTAGTGACGTTGTAATGACTGTAATTCATTTGTTTGGTTCCTCTTGGTTTTGTGCCTGTTTTTCCTTCAGAGATAGGTCTTGTTTACAGTGACTCTTAGGCAGTGAACTTGGGTTACTTTGTGCTCTTCATTTGTTAGAACAAGTTTTTGTAATTTAAAATAATGTCAGCTTGATACATGTGATTTGTAAAATAAAATGATATCTATGTGTGTTTAAAAACAAATACTATTGTAATGAGTTAAGTAACTAATCTGAGTATTGTTGTAAGATGGGACACTAGAACAGTTTGTAGTAAGTTAGACAATAGTAAGAAAAAAAGGTATTATTGCTTATTAAATATTGTTATAATATAAAACGTAGGGCCCTGCTCACATTCCCAGTGAAGTCCATGAAAAGAAGCAGGATTAGACACATTCTCTAATTTCTCAGGAGTCTCACATGCCAGCACCTTATCAGAGATTGATCTCTCAACTCTCTATGCAGAATGTAAGTAGACTTTAGCAGATTTTAGAGATTTAGGTCTATAAAGTATATCAGGTTCTCATCAATGCAAATAGATCTTCCTAGGGCATTCATTGTTTCAAGATCTCTAACATTTCAGAAATACCAGACAATACATTGGGAATATAATAGCTAGTTTACTGCAAAATTATTTACAAAAACAAAACAAACTCAGTTTACATTATATATATGCTAACAATGTTCACATCATCTTAACATGCTCAAGGAAGGTTCAAAATGAAGAGCTGTTTCTCAGAATTATTAACTGAGGTCAGTGGGACTCTGCATAGGTATAAGTGTCTTCCAAGAAGGATTCCTTGGTATGGTCAGGGACTTACTTGGTACCATGGTACAAATGAATCTGTGTACCTGTAAGAAGGTGGGTTTACAATCCCATTGCTAGAGATGGTCAAATAATTGATCATGATTAATTCACCTCTTTCTTTCCAGGAACTGTTTGTGAACAGAATGTGATTTTCTCAAATGGATTCATTATTTATAATTATTCACCAAATAATTACTGTGAATAATTATTGGCCTCAGTTTGTTCACGAACAGTATACTGTGAATATCTGTTATTCAAAGGTGTTCTGTCTTAACCGGACACGGAGATACAATAACGATACACACAATACAGTAGTTCTCTCATCCTCAGAAGCTTCTTCCTTGATGATGACCAACTTACCCTAAGTAGTTCCTTATAAGGACTATTTTCCCAGCATGCCATCCTGGGAACTGACCCTTTAAATCTGGCAGAGACAGCCAGTTGTAATGCTAAAATGGTTCTTTTGCAGCTGGCTGCTGCCTTTCCCTCTCTTTCAGCTGGTAAATATTGTGAACTCCTGTTAAGTTTTTCCCCTTATTTTCCTTTTATTATTCCTGAGGAGATGGCACATTCCTACAGACAAAAAGACCATGTGTTATGTTTCTATTCCTTGATAGAATGGATCAGGTTGCCAGTGTGAATACTCATGATTACACATTCAGAATTCTCTTTCAGTGAATATTCTACAAAATTTGCTGCATCAGTGAATATTCCTTCAAGCTAACCCAAACAGAGTGTGAACAGAGCTAGTGCAAATTAATTTAAAATTCCAAATTAATATGCAAGGGAAGTTTTTGTAGCAGTATTTGGATAGCATTAACCAGTACATTTGGCCACATTGTTTCCTCCAAGATTCAGACATAGAAGGTTCCTCCACATGTGATCTCTCCACCTTTGGTGTGGAAGTGGTGGCTAAACCACCTTTGTGACACCATTAGTTCCCTCCACCCCACCCCAACAACACCCTCTCCATGCAGTCTGGTGTTCACAATGGATGAAGAGGAGGAAGATTGGGTGGGACGGGGCAGAGGGGATGCACATTTGTACATCCTCTGGCCCTGCAGACCTTCCCTGAAAAAGTTAATTAATTCTCCTCTGGATACCTTGTTTTGGCCCTCTGACCCTTACTTCTATCCTAGTTTGTTCATTTGTTGTCCCCAATAATCAGTTGCTATAGGCTTCAGTGGCTCCTCCTCACCTTAATTGAGGGGGTGAGTCTTTAATTTTGGGTGGACTTAGCCCCACTTATCCCAGTACCTGCAATAGGGAACCTAAGAGGGCACAATCTGGCCCACAGAATGGAGTGTACTCAAATCTCCTGATGTCTGAATGGCCTAATAGTAGAATGGACAATATGGATTAAAACCCCAACCCATTCATGGCAGGTGGATAGGAATACCAATACTATTCTCCTCATCCACAAAAATTATGAAATACCCTACAGATGATGAAAGGAGGGAGAGGAAAAATCTGTTATTGTTCTCTTTTCCTTTTTCTCAAAATGGAAGGGGATGGAAGTAAGCTTTTCAGTTATGGTGTTCAGAGACCATGACTTTTCCCTAGTTACTATGCTATTTGCAGCCACACTACTCCAAATTTGACCCAGCAAGGTCGATTTTAGCGCTACTCCCCTCGCTGTGGAGGAGTACAAAAGTCAGTTTTAAGAGCCCTTTATGTGAATGGAATGGGATTGTTTGTGTGGATGCATTCATATTAAAATCAACCTAACATGGCTAAATTCGACCTAACCCCATAGTGTACACCAGGGCTTAGTATTCCTTGTCTTCCCCAACCTTACTGATTACAAATACACTTTTCTTACAAGCTAGGAGAATGGGGATAATGATTCTAACAGTGAATTCTACTTTCTAACTTGTCTGCCCCAAATGTATTGAGATAGAAATTGGGAGAATTCCTTGTCTGACCACTTTAGTTCTTAGCTGTTAGCCAACTACAAGGAGGAGGGGGAAATTTTTTCTTCTTAACCTCTGAGGATAGGACACAAAGCAATGGGCTTAAATTGCAGCAAGAGAGGTTTAGGGTGGACATTAAGAAAAAATTCCTAACTGTCAGGGTAGTGAAGCACTGGAATAAATTGCCTAGAGAGGTTGTGGAGTCTCCATCGTCAGAGATTTTTAAGAGCAGATTAGACAAACACCTGTCAGGAATGGTCTAGATAATACTTAGTCCTGCCATGAGTGCAGGGGACTGGACTAGATGACCTCTTGAGGTCCCTTCCAGTCCTATGAGTCTATGATACTAGTCAAACATGTAAAATAAACAGTCTAGCATTAGGTGACCCAAAAGTAAAAAAAGATAAAAAACATTATCATTCCTGTTCCTAAGAAGTGAAATGTATTTTGCAAAGTTGATTTAAAATGTCTTTGGTTAGATTATGTCATCTAGCATTTTTTAAAATGGGATATTTATACCATTGGCAAAAGTACATTCAAACATATGTATGTCACAAAAGTTAACATCACTGTATATATCACAATTAGAAGAAAGCTACAGCTAAAGGTCACAGGCACATTCTGTCCTTGGTCCCTAGGTACTTCAGTACTCTCCAAACAATGAATGCAATGAGGCATGTAACCAGGGGTGAAAGTCACTTAAAGGACTTACTGGTATGTCTGAGTCCTGAGCAGGGGGCGGGCCCTCAACTGGAAGGGGTGGGGCCTCAACCGGGAGAGGCAGGGCCTTTAAATCCCCAGACCCTTTAAACCTTCAAAGCTCCGACTGCGGTAATGGTGGCTGGGAGCCCCGGGCCCTTTAAATCACCGCCGGAGCCCCATGGCAGCAGTAGCTGTGGTGGCAGCTGGAAGTCCCGGTCTCTGCTGCAGTAGTGGCAACCAGAGTCCCGACCTCTTTAAATTCCCACCTGAGCCTCAGGGCTCCCAGCTGCTGCCGCTACCCCCAGGGCTCTGGCAGAAATTTAAAGGGCCCGGGAGAGGACCGTCCCTAGCTATTCTGGGGCCCTACACAGCCCCCCCAAAGGGGGGGGCCAGGCCTCCGTGGGGGGCGGGCGGGCGAGGAACAGGCTCGAGGCATCTGCGGGGGGGAGGGCGGGCAAGGAGCAGGCCCCAGGCTGCCACGAGGGCAGAGCAGGAGGGCTGGCCCCAGGCCTCCATGGGGGGGCAAGGAGCAGGCCCCAGGTCTCCATGGGGGGAGGGTGGGATTGGGGGAACCACCCCCCAGCACTGTCTGCACTTCCCGCCATTGGCAGTGCAGGCCCGGCCATGCTGGCTGCTGCAGTGCTCAGGGGAGTGGGGGCGGGGCTGGGCAGGGGTGGGAAGAGGCAGGCCTGGGGCAGGGAAGGAGAGGGGTGGGGCAGAACAGGGGCAGGGGCCATGGGGAAGAGCTGCAGCATGGCTGGAGCAGCAAGCAGCTGCACTGGGCACCAGTAAATTTGGTGCCCCAATTTCCTGGTGCGCTACGCAGCTGTGTGCTTTGCTTATGGGTAAGGATGGCCTTGGGCCCGGGGCTCCGGCCACTGCTGGGATGCCCAGGCCCTTTAAATTGCCGTTCTGGGGAAGCTGCCCTCGCTGGTACAGTCAGCTGTGTACCAGCTGTTGCTGGTATGCCGTACCAGACCTTACTGGCTTACTTTCACCTCTGCATGTGACAGAGTGCAGGGAGTGAACATGTGAGCCTGCATTCTGATCACTCCAAGATCCATTACTTCCCATTCCCTTCACTTCCTCCTCCGACCCAAGAGCTGATTGAGGTCATCAAATAATCAGGCTGGCTGGGTGGGTGAGATAAAGAGCCTATTAGCCCATCAGCCCAGAAGGATAAAGATACACAGGAAGGAAGTGCCAGTGGAGGAAGGAGAGAGGGAAAAGACAAGAAAAGATGGGCAGCACAGCCCAGCCAGCTAGCAATCTGAGCCCAGTCTCACAGAGGCCTCAGAGAAGGGAGACCTCAGGTCCTGAGGAGAAGGCCTAAAGTACAGGGGATATTTACTGTTCCACATTTTCTGTTTTTACCCATTTTACTGATAAATCACCAGTTTTTTTTATTAAAGGAGTTCCGTTTTTACTGATTTACACCTGCTTACCAGTCCACTCAGTATTTTGTCTGTACTTATTTTTGTTAAACACTAGAGCTTTATGTGATTGTTGTGTCCTGCACCTCTGAGACTGAAGCAGTTCCACAGTGCAAAACACAGAACACACACATGGTGGAGGTCAGAAAATCAAAAAGTTAATATCTTGCTATGATTAGCTCGTGAGGAGACACTGCTTTTCTATTTCTTTGCATCCATGTGGGGTGACATTGAATTTAAGCAATCAGTCCCCCACGGAGAAATATATGTAATGCCACCTATCCACCTGGTTACTTCCTTTAGTGCCTGTCTCCTTACAGATTTGGATGAACTGGCCTGGGTTCTTCTGGATCCCCACATAGCCAGTCCTGCCTTTTCTATGGCTAGCCCCAGGCCACCCACAAAATGGCTTCTCCCTCTTCCAGGGCTCCTAGGGGAGGGCATCTCATTCCCTATTGACCAGGCTAGCTCTTCTTCCCAGGCTTTCCCTTGTAATCATTTGACTCTGCCCCTCCCTCTGAGCAGGCACGCCTGCAATTCTTCCCAAAACCAGCAGGGCCCCTGTTGTTCTGCATAGTGTCTCTCCTGTCTCTCGTTCTCTCTCTCTCTCTCTCTCTCTCTCTGGGTTACCTAGCAGACTGAGTCTTCCCTTGGCTCCTGCTTCCTACCAGGGACAGTGTGCTTCTCCTTGAACTACTAGCACACAGAGCCCCAGGAACCTAGATAAACTCCTTGGGGTTACATATAGATAAGGTAAAAAGTAAAAATGGGGCAAAAATGCAAATCTGTGCCTGAATACCAACAAGAGTATCAGTGCTTAGAAATTTTCAAGAAAAGTGAAGACAGGAGTAAAGAGGATGCATTGTGCTGCAAATATTGCAGCATTGAGGTCAGTGCTCGCACTGACAGAATAAAGGAGCATATTGAAGGCAAGTGACACAAAAAGCGTAAAAAAGACAATGAGCTTTGGGATTAGCAGTCAATATCAGAAGCTTTCACCAGGACTTTAATGGAAGAGAGGACACAGCACGATTGTGTCAATGAATTTGTGCATCATGCTCTTTTGTTTCGCAGGACAAACACTATTAATAGTAGAAGGGCCTACTGGTGACTGTGTGACAGTACTGTCCAGCAGCAAAAACCCCTTCCTAATGCAAACAACCTCATTTGTAAGTATCTGAAAGAAAATGTCAATGCTTTAGTATCTAAACTGATGGAACAAATTGATGAAAATGTGATGTCTCATCTGATTTTTGATGAGTCTTCTGATGCACTGGGCCATCTGATTCTTGGCCTTTTATTTTTGGGGTTATTTTTATTTCAAAGAAAATAAACCCACATTGTTTTGTGCTAATGTGACGTTCATCTCTTCTGCTGACAGCTGTTTTGTCGATGCATCAATAACTGATATGTTTGAGATGTACCAACTATCTTGGGAAAACGTGGTCACAACTAACACTGATTCTGTTTCCTATATGACTAAGTTTACATAGGAGATTAAACTCAATCAGAAACCGGAGCTGCTATGTATTATCTGTCCTGTTCATCTGATTAATGTTGCACTGTCAGAAGCTACTGCTTTAGAAAAAATGAAATCTTGCGTCATTGGATTTGGTGGCCATTTTCAAGCATGCAAACAAGTTGAAGGCTTTGTTTTACAAAGTGCAAGACGAGTGCACAGCCAACTGCTGATTACCTACCTCTGTTGTGTCACATTGGTAGATGAGCTTGTATTTCACTGTAAATAATGAGTGGACTGTGCTAATGTGTCTCTTGGTCATCCTTAGTTTGTTGGTTCTAAAGGAGAAACTCTGAAGAGACTGGCAAATAACCAAAATGACCACCAGATTCTGTGCAATTAGGTAATGTTCATTGTTGAAAACTTGGAATTTCTGTGTGACACGCAGAAAATATTGGAGTTTTCTCCAACTACTGCCAACACATTTGCCAGTACAGATGTTTACCAGATCCTGACAACCAAAATCTCAGCTGAACTGAGCACAAAAGCCGCAGGAGAAACATACAGCCAAAACCCCCAGCTCTTTATGGAAATTCTTCTCATCCCGGTACATGAGAGAACCCAAAACCATTCAAAACCTTCAACACAATGTTTAGCAAGAAATAGGAGATGACCATTGTCCATAATCTCAACCCCAAAGTGTTCTTTCTGAAATGTCATCCAGGTTATGCAGCCCTTCCTAAAGGGGAATTTTGCAGCAGACTATGACTGTTATGCCAGAGTTTTTCAACCATTTGCCACTAAAAATGAAATTTCAGATCTGAAAGGGGAATTTACTACTTATATGAACTTGCCTAACCCTGACAATGTGAAACTAGATGTCTTGGCTTTTTGGAACAGATATCAAAATGTATTTCCCAACTTCAGCAAAGTGGTACAGCGAGCTTTGAGTGTAGCCACAAGATCTATTGATGCGGATTGCATATTTTCAAAATTGGACTACCTCCAAGACAGCAAGAGGCTCAACATGAGTGAGGATACTTTGAAGAAAATTATGTGAGCATACACACACCAGAATTTCTGGAAAAACTACTGGTTCTGAGAGAGAGAAAATATAACTTTGTACATTAAAAAAAGTTTCAATTATACTATATTAAAATGTGTATATTACAAAAGGGTTTTTTGTTTTTTTCTTTTTCCCTGCTTTTTTTAATTTTTAACCCAAATTCATTCCAGTTTTAATGTCTGGAAAATAAACACTGAAAAATTCTTGTATTGTTTTTACAAGTAAAAACTGAAAACACGGAACACTGGGGATATTATAAACAGACTGTTGAATGGGGACTGTAGTGGTATTGGTGGAGGGAACTTAAATAAATGGTACTGTGAATGCACCTCCTGTAGAGTCTGTGCAGTTTCTGTGGAGCAAGAAAACAGGACTAGATGTGGGGTCTTGTCCAGGATCATGATTTTCCCCATCTGTGGTAACAGAGGACCAGAAGTGGGAAGCTGGTGCGAGGAGTTGGTGTTCAGGCAATGGAACAGACTCTACAATGGTTGGTGGAACAACAATAAAAGCTGCACAAGACCATGCATTTGTTCCAGCAGTCCCACTGGATGGAACGCCAGTCCCTCCTTGTCTGGCAGACCGAGCAGCAAATGAGCCTGCAAGAGTTCATAAAGGAATTGGTGCAGGTGCAACAGCAACAGATACAGAGTGTGATGAGTCCCACAATGGGGAAAAACAGTAAGATACAGGATTATCCTGTGTAAGATGTGTTCAGCATTTGATCTTGATGCATTTTTACCAACTTTTGAGGGGGTAACGATGGAAGCCGGATGGGATACGAGATCATGGGCTCTCTGAGTGGCACACTATTTGTCAAAGGAAACCCAGGTGGCTTATATGACCCTGAGTAAAGAACAGGCCTGGGACTACTATGGAGTAATGGAGGCCATCCTGAACAGGGTAGGCCTCTCCACTGAAAAATACAGACAGAAATTTCACACTGCTAGATAGACTGGAGGTGGACAGCCCAGGATATTTGCATAAAAATTAACAGACTGGGCAACTCACTGGCTAAAGCCAGACACCCAAAGTAAATGGGAAATAATAGAGAAAATAATATTGGAGCAATTTTTCCAGAGCCTCACTGAAAGCACATGCATCTGGGTCTGGAGGCAGCAGCCAAAAGCCATAAAGGAAGCAGTGAAGCTTGCAAAAGAGTGTGTGGACATGGACTTTCCCAAGAAGGAATTACAGCTGTTTCAGGGACCAAATTCAGGGAAGAAGGGGGGTAATTTTGCTACACCAATGACAATCAAGAAGAAAAAGATGATGAGGAGACTTTGTTCAGGGAGCTGGGGCATGGTTTGCTACCAATATGGATGCCTAGAGCATATAAAGTGGTTGTGGAATGTGAGCTCAGAGAGTTTTTTGGGTGGACTGTAGCTAGCACAGACAGGCAGAAAAGAAAAACTCATAGCATCCCTGTAAAGATGGGGACAAGGTATCAGAGGGTACTGGTGGACAGTGTTTCAGGATGTTCACTGATCCAAAGAGATTTATTGAAGCCCCATTGGATGCTGCTGGGTGAGAGCTTAAAACTAGAATGCATCCATTTTAGGTGAAAGGAGACTCTGTCTAATGTCAGAGATATCCCTAGAGGTGGAAGCAGGTAGGGGTAAGAGATAAACTGCTTATACAATTGTTATAGGGACAGACTGGAACCCCTTCCCTTATAAGAGAAAAATGGAAGTCTGGAGTCCCCTGTGACAGGAAGCAGGGCTAATCAGAAATAGGGCAAGGGAGCTTGGCATACTAAAATCAAAAAACCCGAGACCTAAAGACACAAGCCAGAAGGAAAATAGGACATCTCTGGTGGTCTGGGTAAGATAAAGAGCCAATTAGCCTATCAGCACAGAAGGATAAAGAAACACAGAAAGGAAGTGCTGGGGAGATCAGAGCTAGGGCTAGCTGAGCCCAGTCTCATAAGGTATGTCCGCACTACAGTTAAAAACCTGTGGCCGGCCTGCACCAGCTGACTTGGGCTTGTGGGGCTTGGGCTTAAGGGCTGTTTAAGTGCAGTGTAGACATTTGGGCTCCCACTGAAATCAAAGTTCTACGACCCTCTGAACATCTACATTGCAATTAAACAGCAGCTTAGCCTGAGCCCTGCCAGTCAGATTCAGGGCATGGGCCAGCCATGGCTGTCTAATTGCTGTGTAGACATACTCATAGAGGCTTCAGGGAAAGGTAACCTCTGCTCTTTTCAATTCCTGAGGAGAGGGCTGAAAGCACAGAGGGTATTGTAAATATACTGCTGCATGGGGACTGTACCATTGGTGAAGGGAACTCACCAAATGGTGCTGTGAATACACAACGAGTAAGGCTATGTTTTAGTCATGGTATTTTTAGTAAAAGTCATGGACAGGTCATGGGTAATAAACAAAAATTTACAGCCCCGTGACCTGTCCCTGGCTTATACTATATACCCCATCTAAATCTTGGGTGTTCTGACAGACTCTGTAGGCACTGCTGATGCTGGGGGGACCACCGGGGCTGCTGGCCCTGGGGTCAGTCACACCTGCAGGCTGCAGAAGTCATAGAGGTCCTGCAAAGTCACAGAATCCATCATTTCCGGGACTTCCATGGCAGACTTGCAGCCTTAACAATGAGTAATCTGTGCAATTTCTGCAGGGCAAGAAGAGAGGAGGAAAGGCATGCCCTGTTACAGAACATGCAAATATTCTGCAAAATCATCACATACTGGAGTGAATTAATGACAGAGGGCCAAATTCTGCTCCCCTTAATCAGGCATTTGATCCTATAACTTCACTCTTAATTTCTTTGGTTGGTTAAAGATGAATCCTAAACATTCTTGAAGCTTTTTTTTTTTTTTTGGTAGAGTTAGGTTTTAGGGGTTTTTTTTAAATACTATTATTAACATGCTTTTCTGGACGTGTAAAGAGACTGAAATGGCTCCTTTGCTCTTCCTGTCTGGTATTAATATGAATTGAAATACATAAGAGTATATATTTATTAGGTAGGTCCAGTCCTGCTCCATCCAACAGAAGCCAATGACAAAACCTTCAATTGGAACATTATCTGGCCCTTTAATAGTTATGAATCCTTGAGAAAGCACTCACAGACTATAAAACTATCAGGGTTTTAATATGGACAAAAACAGATTATTCTTCACACGTTGGTAATTTTAGTCTTTCTAATGTTTTTATGTAATGTTCCTCATATTCCATAACATTTCATTTTTTAGTATAGAACATGGGTTCTCAAACTTCATTGCACCACAACCCCCTTCTGACAATAAAAATTACTACACAACCCCAGGAGGGGAGACTGAAGCCTGAGCCCACCTGAGCCCCACTGACTCAGGCAGGGTGTCCTGTAATCCGAGTCCCAACACAGAGGGCTGAAGCTCTCAGGCTTTGGCCTTGGGTGATGGGGCTCGGGTTTCAGCCCCAGGTCCCAGCAAGTCCAAACCAGCCTTGGTGACCCCATTAAAATGAATTCAAGACCCCACAGTTTGAGAACCACTGGTATAGAGTACAAAAATGCAGCCTAAACTACTTCACTTATTTACAATTTTATTTTTTCACTTCATAATCAGACTCTTAAATAACTTTTACAAAAAATGTACAAAAATATTGAGGTGGAGACTTTGTAATACAGGCTTAAAAATTCTTTGGGCTAAGAGGTGGTATACACACACTTGGAAAATTAGGTTTGTAATGGAAATGCAGACAGAAGACTATTAACTGTAGTGGCACTAGCAAGCAGTGGTTTAATAATAGATGTTTCATGTAGGAGACAAAGCCATTAAATCCACCTTGTGTGTATGTACATTGGATGGACACCCCAGTAAGACTCATAACTTTGTAGAGAATTGGCAGGCGTCGTCAATACACAGGCAGGCGCAGAGGTGACAAACTCATCTGTGTGGAATTATTGTTTATTGAATTTTCAGTGTATGGATTTCTGTATGTGTCCCTGGTTAAATTAATATTTAAAGAAGTCAAACCAAGCTGGTATTTTCTGTTTAGATAAGGATTCCACAATTCACACTCTGGAAGCTCAAATGTTTCCTTAATTGTTAAAATTCCCCAAAGAACTTATTGTTTTAAGGAGCTGATTAGTGGAAGCCAAATGAGTGCATATTCCAAATGAAAATCAAAATGGATGACTCATGTTCTTTACATTAATATTTTCTTTACTTGATGTAACGAGGCTTCCACCTATCCTTTGGGAGCTATTGGGAAAAAGCCTCTTCAAAAAAAGTATGCAGCAATGGATAGTAATTCCTTCTAACTTTATTTTTCTTCTCTGAGTCTAGTTAAAGAGCTGTCTGGAAGTCTGAAGCTCTGAAGGGAAAGCCCTGTTTTGAAGACAAGTGGAAAGTTACTTTGGGCACTTGGGTGAGGGTTGGAGGGGGATTTGATGTTGTTATTAGAAAGCGTGGATAGTTTGTAAAGCCTTCCCTCTATTGGGCATGAAGTTTCTCTTTACAGATCTGCTTGTGCATTTGTGATAGATTAAATAGACTTCTTGATGGTGACATCTCATCTGCATCACGTTCCCAAATTGTCTCAGCTTCCAAGTCAGGTATCCTTGGGGTGTAAGAACAGGAAGGGTTTTCAACTAAAGACACGGTTAATTAGCAATGCAATGGCAATTAATAAGTGTGGGAGCGTAGATGGCAGAGAGAAAAGAAAGCAGAAATGGCGATTTTCTGAGCTGCATTCACGCTGCAGCATTTTCTAATCTGCCTTTTGCTCCCAATTTCAGAGACGCTGAGCGCTTTAGACGTGAAAATATGACTATTACGAATTCACAGATTATGGAAAACATTAGCTAATCACCCCATCCCCGTGCTGGAAGAGAGAGACGTTGGGAAAGCACTGGGGACAGTCTGGTGTGAAATGCAGTAGTCCTGCGAAGGGCTTTCCAAATTCATCCCCCCTAGCACAAGAAAAGGATCAAGTGAGAATGCTGAGAAATGAAACGCGCTGAATAAAACATTCAGGCTTCATCAATTGGGCGCCAATTCGCTTGGCTAAGTGAATTTAGCCTGGATTGCTGAGGCAGGCTGGGTGAAATTTGTAAATTATATCCTTGTCTATTGCTTTAGCACTGGAAAAATCGCCCTAAGGAGCTGGTACGAAGGCTGTAACGGCACAATCCCAAGCATTTCATCTGCTTTGTAGAAAGATGGTACGCAGTTATTTCCGAAAAACAAAGGACAGGATCACCGGTAGAAGCGATTCCCCTACTCGCTGGAAGCGAGGCGCCTTGGGTAGTTTTCCCCTGGGGTATCCTATTGTTATCTTTCATGATACAGCCAAACTCGGCAGGACAACAAAGATTTGATCTTTGTATGAGAAGGGAAGGTAATAGAGTGAAAGTCCTCTCCAGAGGGTAATTAATTTCTGACCATTCGGAATAGAAGCCCCCTGTCACTCTTAAGGCTAATGTTCAGGTAGCTCCGCTCTATTTTTCTTTTTTCAATTTTTTTTTTAGCAGAATGTTATACTATTAATTGCCAATTTGCATATGTGTGCAGCTGCTGTTTTGGCTCCGATCTCCCATCCGATAAGCTTGCTGGAGGTATCACAGAGCACTTGGCAGCTTTCCTATTTGAAAAGAAAGCCTCCCTAACTACAGAACAGCTGATAGTCTATCAGTGATAGACCCTGATGGCGTGAATTACAATTACACTACTTTTCACACTAAATCTGGGTGATAGCTACTTGGAAAGAAGTTTCATCATTTTTTACCACAAACTGGAAAAAGAATTACATGGTCATGCTGTGCTTTTAAAGGCAGTTTGGTTCACTTTTGTCTATTTAACACCTAATTCGGAGGAGTCCATAGGCATCTGGAGATCTGAACGCCGCGTAATGAATTCACTGTTTAGATGGGAAAATTTTTAAATCTACCTCAAATTACATTTATTAACAAGGGGACCAGGAAGTGTTATAGTTGTTAGACGCTTCATTTATTAAATAATTTGTGGGTATTTTCAGTTGTCATATCCAGAGTCATGGGGGTTTACTTATTTTTAATTAGCAATTCCAAAACAATGCTACTGCAATTTAACAATTCATCGCATAATCTGGGGCTCTTCGGTTCAGCTGCTAATGTTAGATCATTCAGATTGTTATTTTGATCTATTTATAAATCATTTTGCTGTGGTAAGAGAACTGCTGCCTTGAAATTAATAGTCAGGATCCTCGTACTCTGCTAGAACCTACCAGCCAGCAGTGTCTACCTCTGGGTGACCATTTAAAAAAAAAAGTTTGGTATGTGTCAGAGGAATAGTAATTTTAAAAAGTCACTTATTTTTTCTATCACTTTATGATTGGTCCCTATTTCCTGTTGGCTTCCTTTGAAAATCAGCTGCGAGAAGGAGAGGGGGGAAATGGAAGTGTCAAAGCAAATTTAATTGTAAGACTAAGTCACCCGCATTGCTTCTGAGGTCACAGTCTAAACTTTCCTTTTTCTGCAAGGAATTGAATTCAGCAAGATGCCTTAAATCTTTCCGATACTTAAATATATTTATTTGTTTAAATATTGAAATGCCCTCTGGAAAGCACGAGGCCTGACGTAGATAACCTAACAGAAAATAGACGCTGTTTTCCTTTTTTAGTTGCTTGCTTTATTAGATTTCTCACTCTCACAGATTATCCAAAAACGACCCATTGATTGATCGCCCGTAGAGCTGCATTTGGTGTAAAGAAAAACTTCACAGCTTTATTGGCTCCCAGGAGACAAAACAAACAGAACAAGATATTCTTATTAATACAAACAATGCAACAAATGGGAAAAATCATCCCATTTAAATAAGATAGTAAAGTCAGTCCACTGCACATCCCAGCCGCTGATATACCAGGGATGGCAGCTAAGGTAACGACCAGCTCTCTGAGGGACAGGTTCCCCTGAGAATTGCAAGATTGCTCACAGCATCTCATCATAGGGAACACAGTTAAGCTAAGAAAATGCCACCGAAGTCAACTTTAAGAAAGTAAACTAGCCTGCCTTTCCCATCCACTTACCAGGGTGTATCAGTACGGAACTGCAACTCTGGACGTAAAAGGCAAAATGAGTTTATTCTTTCAAAAGCGTTTTGAAATCCTTCATGGCATGGGAGATTTATGTAGACTGTGATCTGAATGCAGCTGGTCAGTGTTTTGGGGCCTTATACGAATAATCGCAACCACTATATTTACCTTTGTGAGAGATCAGATGCAAAAGTCCTCCGCAAGAACAGAAAGATCGTTCCTTAATCTTTAGTTAAGACTCCCACGTTACTAATCACACTCCACTCAACTTTCCACGTGGTTATTTAAAATGGAACAAATGTCCTCCACTTTTTAAAGGAAGCCAACAATCGATTAACTTCCTTTGGGGGAAAAGTCGGACTGACATGTGTTTGGAAAAATAAAACAGAAAGTGAACCATTTTCAAGGTAGACGACCCAGTAAGTAAACCACGTGCCTGCTAACCCATTAGAGGAAGGGTGTACCCAGCCTCTTGGTTAGTAACATTTCCTCAACTTTACATGGGAAAGCCAGGGAGGCACAGTGAGGAATATGGATCTTTTTGAAATGTTGTGGCAGTCTTAACCGCCTTCTGGTCCCGTTACACTCAGGTAGAGAGTCAGAGGATTGCTGTTCTGCCATTCCAGCACTCTCTTTTCTCCTAACAGGCAGCCTAAAATCAAGTTAAAGAAACATTTATCCGAGGTTTGTGTGCTTTTGCTAAACACAGAATGTCCCCGCGTCTGGGTGGCGGCCACATGACTTCTATGAAGCCCGTGGGAATTTTGAAAAAACTGCACCTATGCCGCGGCCTTTACTCTTCTAGATCCGCAAAGAAAAGTCGAAAGGATTGGCTCTTATTGTGTGTTTGCAGAGGGCCGGGCCCAATGGAGTGCCATGTTGCTGCCTCTGGACCCTATCGTGGTACAAATAAAATAAATAATAACGAGAATAATTAATAAACGCCTACTACACAAACCCGTTGACTTGCGTTTGGGCCTGCTGTGGGCCTGTGCGCTTGAGAAAGGGCTGCAGGCTCCTTTTAAGTATCAGCTGAAGAACCCCAGCGTTCTTTATGCACCTCCAGCTCCCAGGGATAATAAACAGGACCCAGGCCATTCATTCCAGTTGGCATGTTGGGTGCACAAGGGCTGCAGAATGGGGCCAGGTGAGCATATACACACGTGGCCCTGTGTGTGTAAAGTATATGCCCCCTACACGCTTAGTGGCCAGGTGACTTCCATGACATCAACGGGAGTTTTGCCAAGGTTTCTCTAGAAACCTTATATACATATTTAAAGAGTAAAACAATTATGTTTCTACAGTCCAAGAAGTTCACCATTGATTGAATTTGGGCCATATTGCTCTTGGTTGGGGCAGTGATTACATAAATGAGTTTCTAGGACTAATAAATTATTGCAATGAAATTATACTACCTAACATTTATGATTTTTTTTAAGCTGTAATCAAACAAGTTCCGTTAAAATGCTCGATCCTTAAAATCTTAATATATTATTGCAGGATATTTCAGGCCAAAATAGAAGCAATTTTCATATTACTTTCCCATCCCGTTTTCTTTTTACATTAATTTTGATTGAAAGAATATTAGTAAAACATTAATCGGAACCCCCTCGGAAAACATGTTGATATTAGTGTGTTGGGTAAGATTTGCACAAAGGAATGCAAAGCCACTTTGATTACTAAGAAAACTTGCTGTGCCTATTCCTGGTGCTGTAAAATTACTAGACCTGACAGACTAAGCTGTCAAGAACTGTAATGTTCTAAGAATATTCACCATTTCTTGGATGCCTCTGGGCACTACACTCCATGATCAAGAAAGTCAGATTAAGCAAATTGGGGATGACATTCCTTTTGCCACAGTCTCTTTTGTTGTCACTTGAAACAATTGCGAATCTATAAGTAACAAGTGTGCTTGGTAGACTGTATATAAACTGCTGTTAAATGGACACATGGTTGAGAACTTTATTAGAAATTCAGTTTCTGTGGTTTTTGGCTGCTGTCTCTCCGTGGGCTTTCACATCTTGAATGGCATGGAGCCCGAGGTTTCTTTTCAGTGCTCCTATTGAGCTTGGACGTGGCTTTTTACGCCCCCACCCTTATGTCCACAGTTATGTACAGTATTTCCACATACTGAAAATGTAGTCTACACCGCTGAGACTGGCAAGGCTAACAAAGGCTCTTGAGGCACCAGATCTATTTGTGCTCTGGAACATAGCTCTCCAAACAGCTAGTTCGACTGATCTAGTGCTGTATTGGTTGATAATGTGCATAAAGCTAGGATTATGTTTTTCTGCTCCTTTATCATTATAGACCTCCTGTGACTAGGGTAATTCCCAAAGGAAGACGTGGATATTGCCGTTTCCTTTGACCCACCACAAATAATGTGCTGTTCACAAGTTGATGGTTCGGATGCCCTTTCAACTGGTTGCCACCTCTGAAACAAGTGCTAATGCACTACATTTCTAGATTGGATTCCCATCCTACCTACGGTTCAGTTTATGCTATGGAGGGACTGTATTGTCACTCACAGACTCGACTTCTCACACGCAATCTGCATGTGCATTCCTGTTGCACGTGTATTGACCCTAGAAATAGCTTTAAATGGTTTTTAGGGCACCTGCTGTAAACACAACATATTTTACAGACAGCTTCTAAGTTCAGGATCTTAATGTATTGTTTAATTCCACTCTCCAGTTAGTAATTGTTTTTAATAGCCGATGTACATGCGCCTAGTGCTGGCGACAAGGGCATTTGATCAGTTACAAAATAACTACAACATGGTTTGTCGGACCCGTGTTCACGCTCAAATATAAAAAAGATGCTTGTATTGACAATGCATTAGTGCTGTCCGAAGGGTAGCGGTGCAGCAGCTCAGGCTGCCCTGGTGCATCCATCTCTTCCAGTTTGTGGGCAGGTACCGAATCACGTCCCAGCTGGCAGGCAAACGGAGTTAGCAGGAGAAGAGACTCTTTTTGCGTATCTTCTGTGAATCCTCAGGGAACACAATAGCGTTCCTGATCCTAGTGCTTGTAATTAAGAGGATGGCATCTTGGGCTGGAGTGTACGGGAGAAAATCACTTTCACAGCACCTGGAGAGTTTGGTGTGGTGCTTGCTGACAAATAGGGAGCCTTTGTGAAGGTTCCATAACCTTTTGCTCTAACAGACTGTTCATTCGACGCGGCAGGACGTGGAATAATATAGATGTTTGTATATAGGTGATAGTGCGGGGATTTTAAAACAACGAGAGCTTTATTAAAGTATTTTAATGAACTACATTAAAACAATGAAACCCTAACAAAGCCTCCGAGTCCCTGCTAAGAGTAAAGCCTAATTGCTAGCCAGCTACTGTTTTGCTTAGGGAGATTTTTCTTTTGCAGTCAGATATAGAGAAAAAGCTTAGCAGGTGAGATTCACATTCAACGTTTTCAGCTCTTGACCTCAGAAATGTCACGCCACTTTTCTTCTATACATTCCCTTTACCTATACAACTCTATAAAGAAAGTGGTAAAACAAACAAAACAAACAAAAAGCCTTCATTCGCATTCGGCGTCTGCCTTCTGTCTCACACATATTAAATTTCACAAAACAGAAAGAAACAATAGAGCTTATTAAGAAAAACTTGTTCGGAATGGCAAATTAAGCATAACGGAAACACACACGTTTTTACAAGTACATGGTTCTTTTCACCAACTGAACATTTATAACCTTTATGAAAGTACATACTTGTCTCTGCAAAATGTTTCCGTTTTAGTTCACTTTCACCATATCACCCTGTTATATAAATCTGTAATTCGGTCAGTTTTCAGATTCCCTTCTAAATCTCTTCGCCTTTATTTTCTGGGCAGATATTAACCAAACAAGTGTAATCACTGCTCGTTGGTTTTCTTTCCCAGTGAAATAGCGAGGGAGATGCAGGTACAGGTTAGTTCCCACTGAACATTCTTATGAAAGAAGTGATTAATATGATAGCTAAGGTGGAACCCCCAGTCTCAGCATTCCTGCTCACGGCCAATATGTGTATCATACGATGATGTATATGTTAAACAATCTTGGAAAATTATGTCAAAGGAAGCAACAGCCCAATAAGCCATATGTTCAGGGAATTTAACCGGTTTCCAGTAGGGATCAAATATCAGTTCATCTTTGTCTCCTTATGTGCAAATATTTTTTAAAAAGATCTAATGTAGATAAAATATAAAGAGAGCCGACATTTCATCCCCCCACCTCTAGATTAAGAAGTAGAGATGAATAATCTATTTAGCAAAGGGCACAAAGGTTAACATGAATGTCTCCTCCTATGTGTGTATCCAAGAGGTCAGTATTATTTACATTTACAAAATTGTGCACCTAGCGTTTTTAACATTTCAAAAACTGTAAAGAAATCTAATGCCGAGCATCGCGAGGTACTAGACTTCTATGCACCCTGGGTATTGTAGCGATCTGGGGAATTGTTTTTTGCAGCCTGGGATGTCAGAAAGCCACAGACGCATGAAAATCTCACCATCTGTATGCGCATGGAAATTCTCCTCAAATAGTCTAAAATAAAGGCTTAGCATCATTTAAAAAAAACAATAACTAGCTATATGCATATTTGAAAACAAAAAGCTGTCGAAAGTAGTGTTCAACCTGGATTAGCAGGGTCTTCATCGCAGGCCTAAAACTAGCACTTTTCTTTGTTTGCTTAACCTCCAAATCCCCCGGTAAGGCACACCAAAATGATTTTAAATATCGCGTGTAAACGAGAGGTTTAAACTAAACCGAGACGCGTGGCTAGTAGGTTTCGGTAAACCACTATATGCTTAGGAAAGGGGCGGTGGGCTGACTTTGGGATTAACTAGTATTCTGAACAAAGTCCTCCTGTACGAATTTCTCCTGTCTATTCCAGAGAACAAGGGGTGTGTATTATTAGGAACCACCTTCTCCCTCTTAATGCAAAAAATACATTGTTCATATAAACTCCTGCAAGTAATACAGCCTCAATATGTTATTCCCTTAACATAAAAACATCCAGTTTGTGTAAATCTGTAATAAATAATATTTTAATGTTAAGGAGAAGTGTATAGTAATCAAAATCTTTAGGGGCAGGATGGAACAGAAACTGAGAAACATTTGACAGTAAACAATCCAACGCTCATTCTTCTGCCTCACACTAGGAATATGGCGCACTTCGCTGTATTAGTGCTGCAGATGCTATCGCACTAGGAGCTGCCTTGGTGAAGTCCGGGGTGTTGGAAGTGGGGGGCAGTGAGCAAGGGCCGAGCAGGGCCTGGGCAGACAGCGAGTCTTCCCTCGCCGCCTGGAGTGGGGTGGGCTGCTCTCCGCGCAGGGACGGTGCGCGCATGTAAAGCAATGTGGAAGCGAGGACCTTCTGCAGCACCTTTTCTCGCACTCGACGGCCAGCTCCCTTTGTGCCTCCTCGCAGCCAGCACGCTGGACCAGCATGTGCCGCGCTTCGGGCTTGCAAGGCCAAGCGGGCTGCAAGGCACGAGGCTGGGCTCGAAGAGGGCCGGGGCAGGCTGCCGGAGCCTACCAGTGCGAGACACAAAGACAGCAGGGAACCCCCGGGTAGGGAGCGGCAGAGGCTGGAGCCCTAGTAACAGGGCGCGGCCGTGCGCTTCTCCCGCCTGGGCGCCCCCACTCTGGGTACCTCTTCTCTGGCTCCTTGGCCCGCTACACTGCCAGGAACTAGGGAGTCCGGCCTATCCCGGGGCTGGGCGGGGAGCGGGCACTGCCGCGTGAGGAACCGCCAGGGGTTGTGCCCGCTGCCCGGGCCCCCTCCCCTAGGGGCGCGCCGGGGACTGCCCCACGCGGGTCTGTCTGATGAAGGCCGGGCCAGCGGGAACGCGGCGCCCCCCGGGTCGGGCCGGGTTCCAGTCTATGCACACGGCGCGCGCGTTGTGTGGTTGGAGAGCGGGAAGGAGGGATCGCGACAGGCAGGCAGGCGGAGGGAGGAAGGAGGCCGGGCTGATTAGCATGCAGAAGCGCTCGCGAGCCCGGTTCCATTGTTTTAACACCTCCCCTCTCCTCCGCGCCAATCTGTCACCGTTCAGCAGGCGAACGCTGCTGCCTCGAATGCTGCTCTTCTCAAATGAGACGGATAATTAGCTGCCCCGCACGAATGGCGCACTCTTCTCACCCCTGATTGCTATCACCTTCTTGCTCCTGGCAGTTTTGACACCTCGTAATCAGCCTGCTGCTTTTTCTCTTTTCTTTCCCTATTTCTGATTTTTTTTCTCTCCCCCTTCTTCCAGTTTTTTTTAATGCAATCCCAGTTGCCATTTGGATTGAAACGCCTCTGCCGAGTTAACCTTGTGCGGCTGCGGGGGAAAGGAGGATGTTCGGCAGGGAGGGAAGGAGACCGAGCTTCCTCTGAGCCCCAGCTGTTGAGCTCACCAGGGGTGGGAGAGAGGAATAGCTTCGTTTGAGCCTCCAGTGCCCTTTTCTACTGAGGGAATAGCTTCCCCCAGCCTCTTCTCAATTCACCGTATTGTGTGTGTGTGGGTACTTGGGGTGCCACACCGGCTCCATTCGGGGGGCGGGGGAATTGCATTGCCGCAGTTTAGTTACCCTTGGGGTACGGGGAGAGGAGTTTAAAAGTGCAATGGCCATTTGGAGACTCTCTTCTGCTGGGAGGGGGAAAGAGTTTAGCTTCATCTGAGACTCCTCGAATGAGCTGACATATATCCATGGCGTAGGGGGGCCAGCTCCCACTGGAGCATGGCAGAGGGGACTGATTCCAGAGAGGTAAGAGACCTCAATTAATGCCCTGACTCTCGCTTAGCAACCACACAGAGGAGGACTCGTAGGATCTGTCACAGGAGTGTTTTCCTCTCCTCTAACGAGCACTGACATGACAGGCGAATTACTGGAGCTACACGCGGCTGTCGAGGTAGCAGCCAGACAGAGGAGCTACATGTGTGCTACCGGGACGCCAGCACCAGGCCTTAGGATGAGCCACCCCCTACACCAACACTACCCCAGGGGAGACTGCTCGGCCTAGGCAGACACTGTCTGGTGGGAGGTCAGATCCACTAAGATATTCCCTGGCTGCTGGCTCTGAACATGTGCGTTCGTTGCCACCTACTGCCCTCACGGGGGACAGAGGACTGCAAGCGAGACAGCAGTGGAGGCTTGTAAACCTCTGCAGCGCCAGAGCTGGCGGGGACTCGGCTAACGTCACTAGTCGGAGAGGAGAGGGGGCAGGATGGGAGGGAGTAGAGAGAGGGAAGAAAGCAGCCGAATGCCTTGGCACGAAGCTGCTGTTCCTGCCCTAATTCTGCTTCCTTCCTCCCACCCGTGATGGGTTCTTAATGCACTTCCCATGCGGACTCAGCCTCCGCTGCTGCCTTAAGCTGGAAGGTGGGGGGGGGGGAGAAATCGCTGCAACTGAACCTGCTCTGGTGATGAGCGTAGTAAAGCAGATGTCCGGGAGCCGCCGCACAGCCGCCTCCTCCTCCAGGAAAGCAGCATGAGAGCGGCGCCCTCACCTCCCACTGCTCTAAGGGGCTCACAGCTCGCCCGGGGGTGCTTTGGGGGAGGGGAGTTAAATAGATTCTTGCAGCCCCTTGCTGTGGGCCGGGCACAGCTAACTGCCCTGGACGTGGCGCCCCCTCAGGCGCTAACCAAGCAGGAGTGTTTGAAATGCAGAGACTCTCGTCGGCGTCAGTCCCTGAGGGTGATGGGCACGGTGGGTTTGGACTCACCATCTTTGGCTCCCCCCCCTTCCCCCAAGCTCCCGGGGAAAGGGAAGGGGCGTTTCCACGTCTGCCACCCTTATTGTGCAAAGAGGAGAGCTCTGCCCCCTGGGCGGACTCTTCGGCTCGGAGCAGGTGAGCTGGAGGGGAAAAACACAGGCACGCGCAAAAAAGGTGGCAGGGAGTAAAAAGGTAAATCGCAGTTTGCTCAGCTCTTGCCATTGTGAGCTGCGGGTTTTGCTTTTCACGGGTCAGAGGACAAGGCAGCTGAGGGTCGAGCTCTTTTGGAGTGCGATTCCCTATCTCTCTCCCCCCAAACACACCAAGTATCACTCTGAGCAGCGCTCACCTCTCAGCGCTAGCGAGGAGGGGAACTTCACACACCCCATTGCGCCCAAAGACATGCTTGCCTCAGACCTTTCCGCCCACAGGGCTATGTAGGAAAAGGAGTTTTAACGCTATTATAGTAACAAAGGCACTCCCCAGGTCCCATTAACAGACAAGCACTGGACCCTGCACTTTATTACAGTACATTATCAGCCAACAGCTAGTCACATACACAGCAGGCACTTAAAACTACAGTAAACAGTTGTAGAAAAATGTTTAGTGTAGGAGCATTCTCCAGTTGTTCTAAAAATGATGCAAGATTTATATTTCCCTTTAGCTTTGTAAAATGGTTACCATCACCCAATAAATCTTTGAACAGAGAGAAGTTAGCGCCATACTTACCTGTAGCTACAGAAAATATATTAATGCTAATAACGACTTAGGTCTAGACTGGAACTGTCCAGTGAAAGTGCAGAAGGCTCTCCTGGAAGAGATCATTGCACATCAACTGTTTAAAAAACAAAATGCAAGTTAGCTGATCTAGCATTCATAAAATACACACACAGCCATCAAAATTTAAATTATAGTTTAAGAGTGATTTCTAGTTTGAGACACATGTATTTTGGTCTGAAGACTTGTGTTCAATTTTAAAAAAAATCCCTAGCCTTTAAGTAACATCCAGTAGGGAACCACAAGAAATGCTAAATTATCTTTTGAACTTTTAGCGTTAGGGGAAAGTGTAAGCTGGTTCATCTCATCTTCTCTCTATAAAGCACATATCAGCTCCCATAGAGGAATAAGTATTTTCCATGAGTTATGAATGCTAACAATATACATGAACAATTTAATGGTGTACCTCTGCCAAAGATACATACCATTGCAATCTTCATTTTAGCCAGAGAGTGAGTATTGTTTTGTATCTGAGACAAATCTGTTTACTAAAATAGTTTTACTGTTGATTACACTGATCTCTGCCAATGATGTAAGATACATTTATGTCTTGTTTCTTAAGTATGACATACCTATTACTTGGCAGCTCTAGTGATTTTACAAGGACCTTATCTACAATATAAATACAACACTGAACCTGTCTTAAGTCAAAATTGGAGATTCCTCCCGAACTCTTCAAATGTTCTTAGGGCCTGTTCCTGCTCCTATTTACTACAGTGGGAGTAGGATCAGGCCATACGGTACTGAGGAAAATTGACAGGATTGCTCACACTTTATCTCCTCAGATCAAAGGTCCAGTTCTGCAAACATTTACTCATGCAAGTAGTCCTTACCTCACACAAGTAGTCAATTATTGTGGGACTACTCCGGTGAAGATAACTTGTGTAAGAAAAGGTTTGTAGGATCAGGCCCAAAGCTCATATTGCAATATGACATACTGAAGAAGTGAAACTGCATTACAGTTTTCTACTGGGTAATTTAAATGTGTAAAATTACAAATGTTAAATGTAATTTTAAAAATTTGAAATGAACTTAACTGAAATACAGTTTCAGTTACATCATTATGAACATAGTATGTATGTTAATTTCAGAATTAAGACTTGAATTAAAAATGAAATATACACAAGTGCAACCCAGTATCTCTGCAAAGTCTTATTCAGCTTTCTTCTGGATACATTGATTGTTCTTTAAAAGTGTGAATTAAGATGCCTGAGAAAATCCCCCCTGGATGTAGTAGATGGTGGGAAAACTTTTTGACAGAATTCACATATTCCAGACTGCTTCAGTTCTGAGTCTGTATAACCTTGTGCCAGTAAGTTATTATCTTGAGTTTGATTTGGCTTCCAGAAGAGCTGAAAAAAGGCAAAAAAAAAAAAAGTTATTACTACTTGTGCTTAAAATGAATACAGTTCTAAATATAAAAAGTTACCAGCATTTGTTTTGCACTAGTTAAGAGTATGTATGTACTTGATATATCAACAACAAAAATGGCATTTCTGGTTCTCATTACATCAAAATCAAGAAAAGACTTCACATTTTAGCAAAGTAAAAGAATCAGAAGGAAACTAAACTTTTATACATTTACATGTGCAAACACTTCATCAAATACAAGTCAGATTTTACAACACTCATGATAATCAACTGAAGCTTCCTTTGTCAACAATGTCAGTGTAATAAATACTAAGGCTTTTTATGGACTCCTCAAATATTTCACTGTAGGAAACTAAACCATGGCATTTGTAGTCTCTGTACTGAGATACCGTATAAACATTCTTGCACAAATAATATTGCCCTTTTCAGCAATATACATTTTACATTAGAGTACAGCACAGGTTTCCTATATAAGACTAACATGAGGCAAATTTTATTTTACATTCCCCCTATTGGTACATATCTAGTTTTCAATTTAATCAGAAAGCAATCTTATAATTTTACCTCTGTATTGGTTGCTAATATTACAGTAATTAAATTAATCCTTAACCTTCCTTTGCAACCCTGATTTCTTCATCACTAAGACCATGCGTGGCCTGAGGTGTTCAAGTCTCTGCTTCTTTTTCCTACTTGGCATCAAGTTATAAGCCAAAGTGCACTCAAATTGAATGGCAGCAAGTAAGAGGCAGGAGGGGAACCAGCACAGGAGAGAACTCTACAGTCTTTTCAGCAGACCTTTTCACTATAACCTCACGTATGCACAGAAGGGAAAGAGTATTTTGGCAGTAGAAAGGCAAGCAGTTTCCCTTGAAGTTAAGTCTCTTGCTGTCCATCCCCATAAAAGGAGCTTCAATTCTCATGTTCCCAAACTTTGCCAGGCTAAAAAGCAGGTGCTTAACCCTCCAAGTGGCAACAAACTGTTCTACCAACCTGGCTTTCACAGGCCACGTCCAGACTAGGGTATTAAAATCGATTTTAGATACGCAACTTCAGCTACGTGAATAACGTAGCTGAAGTCGAATTTCTAAAATCGAGGTACTCACCAGTCTGGACTGCGCGGCATCGATGTCCACGGCTCTCCGTGTCGATTCCGGAACTCCGTTCGGGTTGATGGAGTTCCGGAATCGATGTAAGCGCGCTCGGGGATCGATACATCGCGTCCAGACTAGACGCGATATATCGATCCCCGAGCAATTGATTTTAACCCGCCGATGCCGCGGGTTAGTCTGGACGTGGGCACAGTGGTTAATTCTTATTTCTAAACCAGATGCAGTTTCTTTTAGGAGTTAATTCCCTTCCTAAACAATGTTTAGCATTTCAGGGGGCTCTTGTTCATTAATAATTAAGTGTAATTACATCACTTCCTTCTGCAATACAATCTACTGATTGTAGATAGTGGGCAGCTGATGTAAATTGTATATGAAATCTGTCTAGACACTAACATACTTGTAAACATTCCTACAGAAGTGTGTGTTTGTGGTTACTGACTTGCAACCACCTTGAATAAACTGGCATTTTAAAATAACCATATAAAGAGGCCTGATATTTAAAGAGACCAAAAAGGTTCTTGTAAAATTTGCTGAAATGTACTGGGGACAAAGTAAGGTTCTAATCTTACAAACTGTAACTACTAGACTTAGGTATCAGTCCCTCAAAACCCTTAAATACCACAGACTTCTTGGGGACTTATGTATGTGCTTCCCTGAATAGGGACAGATTTAAGGAGATGCTTCAGCATTGTGCTGAATTGGGACCCTAAGCTCCTGTCTAACTATCTTCAAGCAACAGTAGTGCCATTACAGTCAATGGACTATTCATGTGCTTAAAGTTATGCATTTTAAATGGTTTTCTGAATTGCGGCCACACTAGGGTTGACAGTTCCACTAAATAAAGCACTGCATCAATAATTAATATTTTCAGAATCAAACCTTATAGTTGTAAATGTGTGCACATATGTACAGTTAACTATAAATCAGTAAAGTCTTCATTCCAGTAAGATGCATGTTTATTTTAATAAGCTACATGTTTCATTCACATTGTTTTCAAAGAGGTACTATATCCTAACATGGCCACCCAGATGGAGAAAAGGGAAGAGAGGAGAGGAGAGGAAAGGAAAAGGGTCTGTTTGCAGGGAGCCCCTAAACCGAGTGACATTGTGACCAGGTGCATGGGGTTGCAGTGCCATTCAGGTTTGGCGCTGTGACCCTGTGTAGCAGCTCACAATGCCCAGAGTGGTTAGCTTGGCCCAGCCCCGCAGGACAGGAGTCACTGCCATGCAGTAAGTGTGGAGTAGGCTCACTCTCCACACCCAACCCCTGCAGCCTCCTCTCAGTGTTTTTGCACCTCCCTTTTTTGGGGGGGAGGGGGACGACTGTTTCAGATTTTTGTCCCAGGCCTCCAAAAATCTCTGTGCAGCCCTGTATCCTAAGGAAACAGCACTGAGTTTTCTGTTTAATATTCACAAAGCAGGAAAGAGCTAAAATTTACCACCTAAACTGAGTGCAGCAGCTCCAAAGGTTCATTGTCACCAAATATATTGTATTTTAAGGGGTTGTTCCATCTTATAAGTTAACATATGTAGTAAATATGACAAAGTCCTAGTCTACACTAGGAGAAAAAAATCCATCCTGTAATTCACCACTGTTGGAGCTCCACCAATAGCAACTATAGATAGGGCACGGGAATGGGTAACGAAAGGGAATAAGTATCAACAGGGCTTGGATTTTTATTACTAGTCCCTATGTGACAAGATGGTAAAAGAGCTCTGGGACTGTCTAAACTAAACTAGAGCACAACTGCTGCAGCTACACCCAGTGGAGAGAATTACATGTCCAAGTTTTACCAATGTGAATACAGCGTAAAGGAGTTGTATTCATCTAAGTGGATGATACTTCAGCACTTGAACTCGGCTAAGAGCAAATCTTTGACCCTATAAATCAGTAAAAAGACAACCAATCAATTCAATTCACCCAAAACAAAAAAACACATGAAAACATTTTGGAAGCAGTTAAATAAAGGTGATGTAGATTACGTAAATATACATAGATGTATATTTAATGGATCCTAAAGTAATATTGGCTTCTGTCAAATAAACTTCTGGATAAGATGCAACATTTTAATCACTGTCCTTATGTTCTATTTTGCTACATGGATATGACTTATAAATATTGAAACTATTTTCTATTGCCAGTTCTCTTTTGAAATGTAGCATTCAATATTAAAATCTCCCCATAGAGCTGTAGTACTGGTCATTTACATTCTAAAATGATACCCTCAAACTAAAGTCATTTCCTTATTTTGTACAAATATCAATTATCTAACCCTTTGCTCTTGTCCACCAACTCTCCTGCATTTCTTAAAGCTGCATACTTCCCTATCAACATGTAATCACATACCAGCTGTTTCACTTGCTGTAATATATAATGCAGGGTGCCATCTATTGAAAAATGAATTCATAGACTGGCTAGTAAAAGAACAAGCAGGAGAGATAATAGAGAAAAAGGAAAAAAAAGTAACAAGTAACAGAATGAATGTTTCATAGATCCACAGGAAGTCTACTTGTAATAAAATAAGTTGTTTAATTGCTTTTACTCAGTCACAACTATAACTGAGAATTTGGATGAAAATAAAGTACAATAAAAAGAGCACGTAATTAATAATTCAGGATAAAATTAAAATCACCATAGCACAAGCAATCTCTCTAAAATATAACAATGAATCTATGGTAATTTAAAAAAATAAAATTATGTAAAGCAGACTACAAATCTCAGATTCTCTGCCAAAAATTGTCAGAACATTAAATTTAATACTAAGGTAGACAGCAGAACTAGTCTGGGTCAGTTTTAATAATAATTCACCTGTAGCTCTAGAGATCTTCAGATGCAAGATAAATGTTATTTTAGCCTCATAGCTCCTCTCTTCCTTATTTTAAAGGCAAAGTTGAGTCACAGGGCAGTTAAGGCAATTTGCCCAAAGTCTAAGGGAGTAACTGGAAGAGCTAAGAAGAAAATACAAAAATCCTAAATATCAATATCTGCTCTAGCCTTTGGATGATGCTCCCTCCAATGACAAAGACAGACAAAAAAGTGAAATCCTGGCCCTATTAAAGTCAATGGAAGTTTTGCCATTGACTTCAATGAGGCCAGGATGTTACCCAAAGGTTGATTCAGCAGAACACTCAATGGGACTTATGCACATAATTGTTTTGCTGAATTTGGCTAAAGGGCCTTATTTTCAGAGATACTGAAAATCAAACCAAGTGTCTACTTAAAGTAGATATACATTTACCTGTATTTCTTTAGGTTTCCATTTATGACTATTTGTGGAAATACATATTTTCCTATTCTACAAGTACTTTTAAAATAATTTATCCCTTTTAAGTTGTTCTGTGTTTGTCCCTTATTAGATCTAAAGATAGATTTCTGCCCCTCCCCACCAGGAAGTACACTGAATTATCTGGTATTTTTAAAAAGAGCACATATGCCCACATGTGCAGTTGTACATTTTAAAAAATTACAGTGATGCACATTATATTTGATTCTATGGAATAAATACTTGGGTAAAAATATTTTTTGGATAGTTGTGATTAAAATCACTTTTGCAATGGATACAGAAACAGTTACTTAAATCTTCCTGAAGTGAAATTTGTGCAAGCATCTAAATTTAAATCCCTCCATTATTTCACTGAAAATGTAGTTAATATATGCAAATTCAGTGTCAGAAAGCAGATCTACATAAAATCAAATGTTCACCATAAAAATGGCGTGATTCATATAGGTTTCATTCCTGCCTGAAAGACCTTTGCATAGCACCTGTTTAAATGAAATACTAATCTTTAAAACATACAATATCAATATAAAGATACCTGCTGAGGTCCTCTGATAGCCCTCCCAATGGCCTCTGAAGAGAGAAAATTTACTTCAGTATCATCTTGATTTGTGTATGGATGTACAAGTTTGGTACCAATGTCTGCTGTTTTCAAATATGGTGTTTTGTCCTGAGTATTCTGTTTGAGCATGGCTGTATGGCTTGGGGGTTTTGTTTTGTCAAGTGGAGTTAGGTTTTGCATAGCTGAGGTTATGTGGTCAACTCCATGAGTTTCTAATGAGTTACATTCCAATTTACTCAGGTTCATAATATGGTCTTCTGGATCCATGTAAAAATGATGATCTGGAGGCATATTTTCAGCTATTGCAGTACAAGGAACTGTTGGTTTATCTGGAGTGCTCTGTAAGAAAGTAGAGTCATTGTCTGTAGGTGGAAACTTGACACTAAATTTAGAAAGTGATTCCACAGAGTTGTCTTCCTCATCTTGGCCCACTCCTCTTGCTGTGATAGATGTTATGCATGATACACCTCTATTTATATCTGTTTTAACCCGAGGTTTTAAAAGTTCTTCTGCTTGTTCATCAGTTTTATCAGTACACTGAATAGGCATGGAAAATGGAATTTCTGTAAAAAGGAGGGGAGGGGGGAAAGGAAACTGTCAGATGACATCTATGAAAATAATAGTTCAAAGAATTGTTAAAGCACAAAATGTGTGGATCAGTTATTTTTCTTGATTCTTTTTTAGAGTATTTTCCTGAAGTCAATAATTTGAGGGATGCTCCCCCCATTCAAGAATGATAGCCCCAGTGCAAAAAAACAGGATGTGAAATAACAGAGCTTGATTAACTTATTCTAACAATTCTATCCCTCTTAGGTTTTGTTAAAAAAAAACCAACAAACAAACAAACAAAAAAACTTATTTGCCCCATATTTTCAACACACATTCACGTACATTTATTAAAGTGTTCTGGCACAAATAGAAGCTGCAATTCAAGATATTGTTTTATGGAGTGCCAACAGTGTGCTAGGCACTGTAGTCCCAAAGCATTTGAAGTGAATAGATCTTCACAGTAGGGATTGTCTTCCTCTGTGTTTGAGAGCTCTCAATATTATTTGTAGTTCTCAAACTGCAATCTACATATTACTTCTAATCAAACTGGGGAATAGTTTTACTATGTATTTCATGTATGCAAATTTCTCCTGAAATCACTCCAATCTCATGGTGAATTTGCCCCTTCTAAACTAGTTGTAGTCATGTTGGTCCCAGGATATGAGAGAGAGAGAAAGTGGGTGAGGTAATATCTTTTTATGAGGCCAACTTCTGCTTTTCGGCTCCTCAGAGCTCTTCTTCAGGTCTGGGGAAGAGCTCAGTGTAGTCAAAAGCTTGTCTCTCTCACCAACAGAGTTGGTCCAATAAAAGAAATTACCTCACCCACCTGGTCTCTTCTTGAATGAGGCAGAGAATCTTTTCATGCGAAAAAGGGACATAGTATTGTTTGTATAGAATAAACAATACACAATAATAATGTAGTGTCAAAAAACACCACATAAATCAATTTTACAGGCACTAATTAATTAACTAGAAGCAGCTTGACAGATATCCAGAACTCTGTAATATCAGGTCCCTTATTTATGTATTAAAATATGGATTTAGGAGCATAAAACTTTAGACTCATTCAGTATTTTCTTTTCAGTATTTGATGTCCAGATTTAGCTAAACTAAGTAGATACTTGTACATATTGAATTCAGCTGAGTACAGCCACAAGTGGGTACTATTAAAATTTTATCTTTTCAATTGTTTATGGGAAACCACCACCAACATGGTTACCATTTAACAGTTAGTGAATACAAGTTTTAAGAGAGTCCAGTGTACATCTTATTAGGACTACAAGTCATGTTATTAATATATCACAGTCATGATCAGCAAGCACTTCATTGTACTTGCCCTAAGAAAAGACAAAACATCAACTTTGGAATAACTTGCTGAGTGCCACAAATCAGAGATAAGAGGGGCACATCTGGCACATCATAAAAGATCAACTCTCATCTACCCTTTTTTCCCCTTTAATCACTTGAAATAAGAGGTAGTGGTCCATTACTTCATGTGAAGTTGTAACATATAGTTTACCAATATGTACTGGAGACATCTGCAGGGATGTGAGGGTTTGAAAAGTGGTCTATAAAACCATATCAGAACCTGATCCTGCTGTCTTATTAGCATGTAAAAACTAATGAAACTACTTCTAGTATTATGCACTATATCCAATATAAGTGTTAGCAGGATCAGGCTCGTAGGACCTAGTCCAGTTCTCACTGAAATCAGGTTTTTCCATTGATTTCGGTGAGAGTTGAACTTTTAGTCTGTATAATTTAAAAAAAAAAAAAAAAGTGTTTCAAAAGTCTGCACAAGGCACTTTGTCTTAAAGTCCTTTACCTCTCCACATGCCAGCTCCACAATCCAGCAGCCTTGTGTGTCAAATGTGAGGCTGGAAATATTCATAATGGGCATTTTTATAAACAGAGCTGAATAAAAAACAAAAAATGCTGTCACTTAGTCTGATGCCCCAGCATGCTCTGAGTGAGAGCCAATGATCTACTTCAAGGGACAAAAAAGAACCTTGAAAGTCAGTTACATGGTGACTACCTCTTACCCATGTAATTTGGAATGTTCCTCATACAATTCCAAAACTCGTGGTGCATTTTCTTAGTGAACTGCAGAGCACCATGCAAGCAGACTTGAAAGAAGCAGATGGTAAACAGTAGAAGTACTTTCAATGTATGTGTAATTTACAGTATTTTCAAATATAAAGCAAAGCTTTCAAACAGTTGAATCACAATAAGAGCTAAAGTAATATGTTACCATTTACAGGTTCTCTCTTTATGTTAAGTTTACTGAGTTGGTCTGTTTGCTTTCTTGCTAATGTGCATATTCGATGACACTCTTCCTTCATCTCCTGGAAAACCATCTCTAGATCTTCCCTAAAAGTTCAATATTTTAAATCAAAGTGTCAGTGAGTTCAGCTCTTTCATGACCTTGAATTAAAAAAATAATACTCTACAACTGTAAGCCAGAGAGATAGTCTTCTACTTAAGGCATGCACACACACATTCAACTTTGCAAAAGCAAATGGAAGAGAATAAAGGAGTCAAACATGATGAAATATGTAGCTATTTGGTCATATATCACATGCATAGGCCCCCTGCATGGAAATGATGGAATGGAGCAATAAACTTTTATAGGCCAGAGATTGAAAGGAAATCTGAGCCACAGACCTTTCATGTTTCACTGAATTCTCTCCAACATATCCTAGGCAAGTATAGTGCTTCTGTGTTCATGTGATGGCCAGTCCAGAGAAATTAGCAAATGCTGTTGCGAACATACATTATTTCCCATTTTTGCTGTGGACTTTAGTCCATGCAGGAAAGGATATATGCTATGCAAAAGCAGCTGTTCCCTTGAAAACGCTTAAAAGACAAAATTTTGCTGGCGACAAGCACCACTGTGAACAGCGCATTGCTCCTGCCTACAATGCAAGCACTGCTTGTTGGGGGTGGAAGTTTTTTGTTGGCAAGAGACCCGACAAACAGCGGCTACACAGCATGACTTTTAGCGGTATAGCTGTAGCGACACAGCCATGCCACTAAAAGCTGTGTAGCTTAGACATAGCCTCAGCTGCTATTCCCTTCTGCATAATCCAAATCCTAGCTTTTTTCCCCTCTTGCTTTGTTTCCCTAAGGACCTTTCACAGGTTCCTAAATGGCTGTCAAATACTTAGTAAATCACACTAAGAATGGGAAAAATAGCTCTTCATACAAGTGCAGTTTTTGGCTTCTTGAAAAAATGGTACATTATTCTGCTTACTTATGAATCACAAATACTTGATTTGAGGCACATTAGACCACACAGACCAATAAAGCATAAGTTCTTAGATCTTGCAAAAATGATTTTTAGGCCATGGCTACACTAGAGAGTTGCAACGCTGGTGAGGGGGTTACAGCGCTGCAACTTAGGATGTGGCCACAGTTGCAAAGCACGGCCAGCGCTGCAACTCCCTGGTATAAGGAGGTATCCCAGAATTCCTGTCCACAACAAACCGGAAGAAAGGGAGAGCTCGGAGTTCAGACTAACTGCTTATTTAAAAAACAAACACAGCTCCTATTTGCTGAGCGAGCGGAGGCAGGCAGGGGAATTACTTTGGAATGTTCACAGCTGTTTGCTTGAAGAGAGAAACAGCACGCTCACACGGCAGAGGGGGAGGGGGAAGTCCATGTTGAGCAGATGCTTATCTGGTCTGACGGCTATTTAGGAGTACATAATTTGCATTTAGTGAATGAGAGAGGGGTGGGCGAAGGGGTCAGAACTTTTAAAATGATTGAAGGTAGGCACTGTGTGTCTTCCAGTCCTTAGAACTTGCAAGGCAGGGAGCTGAGAACAGTGTCAACTCCAAAAATCCATTCTGTCTGTCTCCTCCACGCTCCCTGTCACATTCCACCCCACCCCCCTCTTTTGAAAAGCACGTTGCAGCCACTTGAATGCTGGGATAGCTGCCCACAATGCACCACTCCCAACAGCGCTGCAAATGTGGCCACACTGCAGCGCTGGTAGCCGTCAGTGTGACCACACTGCAGCGCTGGCCCTACACAGCTGTACAAACACAGCTGTAACTACCAGCGCTGCAGAACTGTAAGTGTAGCCATGGCCTTAGTTAAAGGTGAACTGAAGATTTGGGGTGGGGTAGGGGAGAGAGACACAGGACTCATGCCTTATTTTGCTCCTTTATGCCACAGGGTTTTGTTGTTGCTTTTGTAAAAAGGTTTTTCTTTCAGTGTGTTTATTCATCCTGTAACAGTTTGGTCTATTAAGTACTGCCTTCCTCATTTTGCTGGAGGTGTCCTTTGGAGGCCCCAAAGATGTGGATTAGGAACTCACTCAGAAGAATGAGGACAGCTGATGAGAGTGGTTTTAGTATATGTTCCAAAGGTTTCTCAGGTGTTTCAGTTTGTTAGTAGTTAAACACACCAAAACCCCACTCAAAAGCTTTAAATAGTCTGATACCACTGATATTTTATTCAATCAGATTTCACTTGCTTCTCTCCAATGCCATATCATGATCCTGCAAGTTCTCCAGTCATGCATAGCCTTGCAAGAAGAACTGGGCATACAAGAGCTGAATTTTAATGTTAAAAAAAAATAAATAAATAAAAAATTTGGAGGGTAGGGAAGAGGGAATAATTTTAAAAAAAAAAAAAAAAAGGCACTTCAGATGAGCTTCAGGAAAAAATAAAGTAGCAAACAAAAAAAACCCACAATCCCATTTTTTTCATCTCATGTGACACCTTTAAGAATCTCCCTCTAAATAATCATTCAGCAAAGGCTGGTAAAAACCTGGCGTAGTCTCCTGTGAAAAGTGAAGACCTACTACTAAAGGCTCTAGTCAATTCCCTTCACCATAAAACATACAGAAGGGCAATACTCGCTCATTAAATACAGTGAGGTTCAGTGTCATACACCTCTGTGATGCCCTTCTCTTGATTATACAGGGATCACAAGGCTTCCTCTGCATTGTGGGCAGAGGCTCCATAGCTAAACCTGGCCCTGAACACTCAGATTTGGAACCCTAAAATAGAAGGATTAGTCCCTTGTACAAACTGTTGAGCCCTCTCCTGGCAGCACTGCCCTCCTGTGCTGCCACTAGTTATTCCAGCATGGCTGCACATTCCCCCAAAAGAAGTTAAAGCTCATACAATAACCAGCACTAACATCCATAGCTATTTCCTATGGAGCTTAAACCCCTGCTGCATCAAGTGGCTGTTTTTTCTTCCTCCTAATATATCCCTGAATACCCACTGAACACCAGCTATGTGTCCACATGCCACACTCGCTCTGCTCCCCTCCCTACACTGGCTTCTGGGCCCTTTTTTGTTCTTTCTGTATTATGAAAAGGGAGGGAAGCAGCTGACCTTATTACTTTTTAGCAAATGTGAACATTAAAAATTGTTTACAAAAATGCTGCAAAATTATTTACCTTTCATGCACAGTTAAAATACCAGGGATCCCTGGAGATAAATCCTGTCTAGCTGGAGCAATCTTCGTATGTTTAATCTTAAAGTAAAACATGGGATTAGGGAGTTTGTTTTGGTGTACTAATTTCAATTCTTACATTTACATGGATTTAACACAAAGGTAGACTAACAAATGTCTCAACATTCTTCAACATCAGCAGAATCAACTGATCTTGCATGTAGCCCAAGAAGCCATTTAGAAAACAAAACACAAGTACAAGAAATCTCATTCTTCATTCTTTGATTTAAAACCCCTTCTAGTACAAATTTAGTAATTCTGCTATATTGCCCTTATACAGACGTTTTCATTTGAGACTCTCACAGGACTTTAATATGTGGGTAAACATTATCCTCCTCTTTATAGGTAAGGAAGCTAATGCACAGAAGTTGTAGTGTATTATGATTCAGTTTTAATCACGTATCAGATCATAGGCTCATTTCTAATGAACTGACATATTTTAGTCCAAAAATCATCTAAAATTTTCAACAAGCAGATTAAAGGCTGATATGTATTCTATCATGCTTTTAAACAAGTTGTTACCTTTGACTACCATCTTGTGGATTAGACTCATATTACATGGACTGTAAACTCTTCACTAAATATAGGCTACCCTTGTAGTTTTCAACCTTTTTTCAGTTATGGACCCCTAAAATGTTGCAAATGGAGGTGCAGACTCCTTTGGAAATCTTAGACATAGTCTTCAGTCCAGCAGAGATCCATGGGTCACAGGTTGAAAACCACTGCTCTACCCTGGATGTTTTTCCTGATAAGGAAACACCCAATCTGACCAAAAGAGTGGGATAAAAATGGAAGATTGAATATTATACCTAGCTTCAATCTGAGTCTGAATTGTAAAGACCCACTATAATACAGCTGTTACGTTTTTCCATCAATAGTTATTTTTATAAAAATTTAAAATAAAAATAAGATGAATAGTTAAGTTGCACAAAATAAGATTCAAGTATTTTATGGTTTAACTGAAGGAACATTACAGCTAGTGTTACTGTACGTATTTTAACAATTTTCTTAGCAACTTAAATACAGTTGTAATCTAAAATCTGTTAACCAGAATAATTTGTATAAACAACAACAACATCTAAAATAAGCATAATTATTTGCAAAGGTGTGGTGTCTCATTTTATTTACTTACCTCCATTTCATACATTGGCATCTGTATGCAATCCTGTGCTTCACTTTTTTCTTCTAATCTGTTTTTTAAAAACCTTATTTCTTCTTCTTTAACAGCAATAATAGATACAAGTTTATTTTCCTTCAGAATATTTTCTTCCTCAGTTTTCTTCAGTTTAATACTCCCTGTTTCCAACTGTTCCTAAAAATAGCACAATTGGTTAATATTTCCAGAACAGGAAGAATATCATTATGCAACAGCCTGAGATAGACTAAACTAAGTCTTGGCAACCTAAATGAAATGAATCTTATCTACTCACTAACATGTTTGTGTTCAAATAATTAAAGACCATTTAGTGCTATCTACAGATATGTCAATCATGGACAATTACTCAAAACAATTGTGTGCTGTTTTGAGTTTATAAAAGCCAACCCAGCAGATGTTCACCTTAGCGTTTTAAAAAAGTGGAAGACATTGTCTTACTTCATTTATATACACTGTGTGCAGTGACATTTAATTAGTTTCATAGAATGCTAAAATCAAGTTACAGCAATTTTAAAGAAGGTGACAAGTCTTCAGAGTTAATTTCTGGAGCAGTTAGAAATGTAGCTCTTTATCACTTAGGTGTTTTAGATTTCCAAAGACCCAAGGTGCATGCAATACTGAAAAGATAAGGAATTAGACATTTTAAGTGTAGGTCCTCCCCCAATTATTCAACCAGAATTTTGTAGAAATTATATAAAGGAGAAAATCTAGCAGGTCACCAAAGGAAAAAATGTACGGTTGTTTTTTTTTTAAATGTATAAGGAGGCAATCCTTGGATTATTTTTGAGTAAAAAAATATATGGCTAGAGGCACAGAGACACAGTTACAATAGCTAACAAGCCTTCTTTCCTTGAAAGCTGTGGAAAATGTCTGTAGCCAAAGTTTCTGTACTAATGGAAGTAGAGGATTTCTAGAAAGTTTGAAGAGGACAATAGAAGCAGTAGTGACCATTTATCCAGTTACAGGTATAAAACACATTTAAGAAGGGAGAGTAAGAAAGGGAATTTTGGCAGTTATTTTTGGAGGGATTCAGGAAGCACTGTGGCAGTCAAATAAGAAAAGGCAGAGAACTATTTGAATATGGATGACTGAACTATATTTTTAAAATGCCACAATGCAAATAGGAGAGACATTCACTTGATTCAAATTAGTTTTATTATATTTGTCCAGAAGCAGCCAAATACACTAGAAATATTCTGCTCTTGTAATTTTGAAATTGGGTACAAAAGTCTCTCTCTGAAACACATTTCTCATTGCTTTGCAAGTCACCCAAATAACAGAGTAATTCAGCTGTTTCATTCCCAAGACTTATTTTCCCACTAAAATTAAATGTTTGTTTATAAGTGTATTGATCTAAAGGATCAAAATGGTTAAATAGAAACACTGTGACTTTGACCCAGGGCTAGAAAAGTCGCATGCAATGTCAAGATAAATAATGTGCCAAAATGCAAGTCACACCATCTGGAAAAATAATTAGTTTAAAAACAAGGTCAATGGGAAGACAGATAAAGAATGCTCAAGGAATGAATCACGTTAAGTCGGGTACCTGGCTCTAACAGGATAAAATATAAGTAACCGAACAGAGAATTAGGCCCAAGGTATACCCTGTTCAACAACCAAAAAAACACCTCCCACCCCCCTCCAATGTTTTATGAAGCTTGTACATGCAAATACAATGTACTAGAAGTACAATGTGTACATGGGATGGGGGCAGATGGAGGCAGTGGAGAAGGATCCAGGCCCAGATGTGGTGATACAAGGAGGGGAGTGTATTCAGATAACCCATGAGCGGAGCCCCAAAGATGCTGCTGTAAGAGTCAAAAATATATATGCATTCTGGAATGAAGTTTAGAGAAGACGTTTCTATATTTAAATTTCACAATTTAAGCCAGTTAACCAACAGAGTCCTCTCACCCTGCCCCCCAAGTTACCTACTCCATAGTAGGCCTTCCCTTTTCTCAAAAGCCTTTAAAATGAGTTCTCTCCACCACAGGGAAACCCCTCATCTCACTGGCTGGCTGAAGTCCTAGCAAACCAAGTTCCCCTGATGCTCTCAATTGGCAGGACAACCATTTCCAAAGCCATCCTCCTACACCTATATATGCTGTTACCCTCCTGATTACTTCCTACACTGGAGGACCCTACTTTCAGGTTTGATGCTTCTGGCAGGTACTGTGGGACAGATTTCAGTACCTGTTTCCAGGACAGGCCATTAACCCCTTTCTGTCCTTGTCCAGGTTAGGATCTACACATCTCATTACATGGAGTAGAAAGAAGTCTAGAGTCCACGGAATGGGATGAAGAAAAATGATGCAGCAAGAGAAGGGTTAGTCTTGATGGGACATGAAGACTAGGCAGGAGGAGATTGTTGTACTCAGTTCTGAAATGGATAGGAAGTCTGAAGATTTTAGGCTAAAGGTCATGTGTTCCCAACTTCCAGAAGGGTATGAGATTATTCAAAATATGACAGCTAAATTTGAATTTGACTTAGGGAAAGCAAAGGAAATCACAAAAGTGAGATGTGAAGAAGGCATAAGTTTCTGTAGTCAAGGTAATATTTGATGTCCCACAGGTTAGGAGGGGATAAACATTTACTGAGTTGGGAAGCAAGTAAGAACTTTGCTCAAGTTTAATACACAGGTTCCTGACCATTTGTGTGAAAACAAGATGGAGGTGGTGGTGTTTTTGGATTAAGGTATTCTTGCCATTTTTGAATGTGCTGAAGTTGAAGGAAGTTATGGTGGAGCCAGGAGTTGGATAAGGTTGAAGTACTTAAAGAGTGAGGAAAGGGCTGTAAGAGTAAAGGTTATAAAGCATAAGGAGGTCTGAAAAACATTACACAGTAACGTTAAGAATAAAAGTGTAACAACTGCAAAGCAGGGTTAACCATGAAATGTATCAAGTACATACATTAGAAACAGGCAAATGTGCAACAACACTGTAGCTCATGGCTCCTTCAGTCCCTGCACACAGCTGTTGCAATCTAAATAGGATTGGGCTCTTTTTGCTCTGGCCAAAAGTCAGGCAAAGCAAGAGGAGCACAGATTACAGGAGTGCCCCCTGAAACACAAGGCAAACACCTGAAGCAGTGTGGGAGTTGCTATGCTCTTCCTCTGGTAGGGGAACAAAGGCAATGGGGCACAAGGAAGGCAGAGAGAAGATAAATTCCGTGGGAGAGTCACTACATATCAGCATAACAGCCTGTCTGTGTACTAAAACATGCATGTTGCTGTGAAGAAGCTATTCATCACATACTGATGAAAGTCAGCATCACTTTGCGCTGTCGTGACATCACAGCAGGATACGTTTTGGGTCTCTGACTATTTGGTTATCCATCCAAGTCATTATATTGCCTTTACCATATCTTACAGACACTAGAACAGTGACAATTCAACCTTTAAGAACTAGAGTCACCAAGACTGACTGGGTCTGAGTGGTTCAACATCAATATGATAACTCTCCTAGGCTAGTTTATGAACTCATGATATTTCATATATCTTATATCTCAATCCCATGACAGCTATGGTACTGTCCAGTGGTATCTGGCCATGTTCTGAATCTTATGTAGTGGGATTGGCAGCAGGGATAGAAATTACATCTGTGTCATGGAGCTCTCCATTATGACATATCTTTCCTGTAAGGGTGTGGCAACCTATTTTAATGGTCTGTCCTAGGAAGCTAAAAATTTCAGATGGCTCTAAGGAAAAATGCTGTTCAGGTGACAAATTGCTATCAATGGCCTTACAGAACATTAACCATCTTTTGTCTTACTATTGATAAGTTTACAACTAAATGTCCCATTCAGCTTCAAAGGTCACCTGGCTAATTCTGCTTTTCATCACTCCAGTGGTGCACAAAGGAAGCTTAAAGTTGTTTCAGACAGGCAGGTGCAGGAGGGTCCGCAGCTGGTATAAATCCAGTGTATCAGCTTTCCATTACCTGCTCCCTCATCTCAGAGGTAGGTGGTATGGAGGAGGCATAATGGGGTGGGAGGGGCTGGAACACAGCACACTAGAGGACTGCCCCAGCTAGCATTTCTTTGAGTAGCCTCTCAGGCTGCTTTAAGTTATATGGGGGAGAGGGGGGTGGCATTTCAGCTCTAGGATCAGGGGCACAGGAAGGTGACTTATAGCACAATTCTCACCACTCTGCTTATGCTCTGAATAGCTCAGAACCTAGACCACTAAGTAACTTATTGCAGCATAAATTATTTTTGAGATCTGATGCCCTGTCTGTGCCGAGATGTAGAAGCATTTCTTCCCCTCTGCTATAGCATTTTAAGTCCTAGAATATTTCTGGGAGGAGTGTGAAAAGCATGGTAAATATGGGTGTTTTGTCTTGGATGTGGAGTCAAGTATTCAAGCTTCACAGATAAATTTACACTGATTCATATGGCACTGTTTACCTTTGTGGGGAGAGCTGTGTTTAGAGGAGAGAAATGCAAGGTCTTCTTTGCTTAGGTTTTATGTAGTTTTGCCTGCAAAGGTCATGGCTATGGTGAGGACGTTGGTGACATGAAAACTGGACCCAAATTCTTCCTAGTTGATAAGATCTAACTGGGAAGTATTCAGGACCATTCCTAGAAGGGAATGGGATGTTGACCCCTTGGTCTCCTAAAGAAAAGCATTGACAAAAAACTTAGTCCCTTTTAGTCATTCTTTACTGTCTCTGGGTCCTCACAATTTTGCCAGTTATCACCCTCTCTAATCTCCTTTTCTGAGGGAAGACTGTTGAGAAGGCTGTGGTGAGACAATTCTGGATAAAAAGAAGTCCACAGATTTCCATGATTTCATTCTAGTTTGAGCCTGGGTATGGTACAGAGACTGCACTAGTCTCTTTGGTCAATCCCCTTTTGGGATGTATGAAGATCATATGCATGATGTATTTTTAGTTGCTAGGTCTAAAAGAACTAAGTACTTAATGGCTGAGCTGTACCTCATAGTCAGCCTTCTGACACCTGCAGATTCCAGCAGAGAAGACAAAGTTTCTCTTGAAAGGCTATGGTTTTTCCTCTGCAAGATGATCCAGAGGGATATGTTGAGCAATGCTCATATGTTCCAAGAGCACTCTCAGGTATGGCTGTATAGGAATTATTCTGTCACCTCTCTTGATCTATGTGTAAGAATGCCAATCTGGGAAATGTGTTTGGGTTACAATGTCAACAGAATGCAGATGAAATAGAGCAGTGGTTCTCAACTAGGGGTACATGTACCCCTAAGGGTACACAGAGGTCTTCCAGGGGGTACATTAACTCATTCAGATATTGGACTAGTTTTACAACAGACTACATAAAAAGCACTAGCAAAGACAGTACAAGTTAAAATTTCATACAGATAATGATTTGTTTATACTACTCTAAATGCTATATACTGAAATGTAAGTACAATATTTATATGCCAATTGATTTATTTTATAATGATATAAATTATTTTATAAAGACAGATCTGGCTTCAAGACTACGCTTGATAAGTTTATGAAGGGGATGGTATGATGGGATAGCCTAATTTTGGCAATTAATTGATATTGACTATTAGCTGTAAATATGCCAAATGGCTTGTGATGGGATGTTAGATGGGGTGAGATCTGAGTTACTATAGAGAATTCTTTCCTGGGTGTCTGTCTAGTGAGTCTTGCCCACATGCTCATGGTTTAGCTGATTGCCATATTTGGGGTCGGGAAGGAATTTTCCTCCAGGGCAGACTGGCAGAGGCCCTGGGGGTTTTTCGCCTTCCTCTGCAGCGTGGGTCACGGGGTCACTTGCTGAAGGATTCTCTGCACCTTGAAGTCTTTAAACCATGATTTGAGGCTTTCAATAGCTCAGACATAGGTTAGGGGTTTATTACAGGAGTGGGTGGGTGAGATTCTGTGGCCTACATTGTGCAGGAAGTCAGACTAGACGATCATAATGGTCCCTTCTGACCCTGAAGTTCATGAGTCTATATGGTAAAAGTGAGAAAGTAAGGAATTTTTCAACAACAGTGTGATGTGACACTTTTGTATTTGCATGTCTGATTGTGTAAGCTTTTAAATGAGGTGTATTTGCTACCTTGGAGGTAGGTGAGACAAATCAGACTCCTGAAAGGGATACAGTAGTCTGGAAAGGTTGAGAACCACTGAGATGGATGGTGCATCTGTCTGTCTATCTCTGAACATCTAAGCAAATAATTTTGAACAGCTAGAAATTAGGAATTGATTCTGTACCCATTAAAGTCAATGACAACATTCCCATCAACTTCAGTAGGTGCAGGATTGAGCCAACACAAAGATTCCAGTAGACACAAGTGAAGACAATTTGCATATTTAAGAGAAGCTCTAGGGAAGACTCAGGGCCTGGCTACACTGGGGCTTTACAGCGCTGCAACTTTCTCACTCAGGGGTGTGAAAAAACACCACCCCACTACCTGAGTGCAGCAAGTTACAGCGCTGCAATGTGCCAGTGTGAGCAGGGCTCCCAGCACTGTAAGCTAATCCCCACAGGGAGGTGGAGTACGTGCAGCGCTGGGAGAGCTCTCTCCCAGCGCTGGCGTTGCGACCACATTCACACTTCAAAGTGCTGCCATGAGAGTGCTCCCGCGGCAGTGCTGTGCAGCTCTAAGTGTAGCCATTCCCCAATTGTGTAATTGCCTGAGGGTATGTTCTAAACCAAGGGTTCTCAAACTTCATTGCACAGCGACCTCCTTCTGACAACAAAAATTAGGATAGGCAGAGTCAGGCTTTGGTCCCCTTCTGCGGTCCTAAGCCCCATCACCCCAGGGAAAAGGGGGAGGCGAAACCAAGTCCCACCTCCCTAGGCCGAGGGGCCAAAGCCAAAAGCTCAAGAGCTCAGCCCCAGGCAGGGGGCCTGTAACCTGAGCCCTACCGCCCAGGACTGAAGCTTTCGGTTTGGGCTTTGGCCCTGGGCTCAAGCAAGTCTAAGCCAGCCCTAGTGACCCCATTAAAACAGGATTGTGACCCACTTTGGGGTCCTGACCTGTGGTTTCAGAACTACTGTAAATCTAAACACTAACCAGAAACAGAAAGAGGAGACACAAAACTATTTTAGTTTAAAATCCCACCACCATGGATTTACCCATACTGAATTTATACAGCTAGAGAATGAAACAGTTTTGCTAGGGATGTAGCAGAAAGGAGTTCATGTGGTGGAGGACAATGGCTGTAGATATAGTCTACCTGGTTTGTGGCAAAATATTTGACAGAGCATTTCCCTCCCCTCTCACAAACAAACAAACAAATAGAAATTGTAAGCTAACTACCATATTTGGGTTGATAAAGAACCGAGTCTTCTACCGAAGACAGCGTTTACAAGAGAAAGCAATTTAGACTGGGCAGGGTGACAAATGAAATACTAGGAGGATCAATTTTGTTCAATATATACCAAAGAGCCATATTAAGTAAGTGATTAAATTTACAACTGATACACCTCTTACTCATGCACAACATTTTGTAAATCAGAGAGAGATACCTGAATAGTCTAGAAGCAGGCACCATTAGGTAGTTTGTGCCGCAAAGACAGTCAGTCTTGTGGTTAAGACACTGGCCTAGAATTCAGAAGATCAAAGTTCATTTCCCAACTCTGCCATAGACTTCCCATGACAATCTTTGTGTCAGGTCCTTATCTGTAAAATTGGGATAATTCAGCTTCCTTTCTCTCACTCCTTTTCTGTCTTATTTAGATAGATTGTAAACTCCTCAAGTTAGGGGCTGTATCTTAATATGTGTTTGTACAATACAGATTACAATGAGACCCCAATCATGGCTGGACCTATAGGCTCTACTGGAATACACACAGTAATAATGATGATGATGAAATTCAGTACAGAGAAATGGAAAAACCTGCAAAGATGTTTTGACAAGGAGTTAACTCTAAAACTAAATTCTACTCTCATTTTCTAATTAAATACGAAAAACTACCAAGGAAATTATATTGTGGAGTTACAAGTGCTAACCCAGAAGTGGAGACCAAATGAGATTCTTAGATCCTCCTTTCATTCCAAAATGTCCTTAGTAACAATAAACTGAAAATGCTTATTTAAAAAAAAAAAAGTCTCAAATTAGATTTACAAGATAATTAGCAACTGTCACTAATCTGATAAAATGATTTTCAAGTTAACATGTCTGATTAAAATGTGCTTAGTTCACCGAAATGCAGGATCACTTTGTCCATAGCTCAGATTTAGCAAACAAATCCCCAAATTAACTTCTTTAGCCTGAGCTTTTGGTTTTACAAGGTTTATTAAGACAACACTGTGGGGTCATGCTCAGACTGACAATTCAGCCTTATGGGATGTGCAAGCCCCAGAAAACACAGCAGGCCGAGCAGTTCAGGGAAAGGATCAGCTTGGTGCACAAAGTCTGCTCTGGGTGTGGGAGCCTCATGTAAATCACTTCCTCCCGCCTGAACACTGCTGCTCTATTCTCATCACTGCCAACTTCAGTAGGTCTATGACGAAAACCCTGGTGTGGCTTCAGCCAGCAGCAGATAGGGGGAAAAGGAATATATCCAGCCAGTTTAGGTAGAAAGTCACTTCTCACCCCAATCACTTGCCGCCGTGCAGACTTACCAAGTCCCCATCCCCACCTTGACAACAGCATTGTGACAGATTCTCATTACAGAAAAGGGGAGCCCCTTCTTGATTGTCACACGTGAGGTGAAGAAATAAATGAGCCGACAGGGTCTCCCCGCCCTTCTTTTTCTGAGTCAACATTATTCCCATGATCCACATGGCCAAACAGCAACAGAGCTGGGAAGAGTCAGAGCCTTATCCTCAACTGGTGGAAATCAGCACAGCTCAAATCAACTTTGGTGCACCTATGCTAATTGACATCAGCTGAGGATCAAGCCCATAAGACCCTGGAAAGGGAGCAGTTCTGGGCATCTCTGAAAGATCATTTCTCCATTTAGAACCTAACATGATTATATTTATGCTTTTAAAGACAGTCCGGCTACTGTACCTTTAGAAGTTTTTCTCTTTGCATTGCTAGTTTCAGCTTTTCATGGAGCTGATCAAAAGTTAGATTAGGGGAGGTGTAATTTCTCCATGTTTCAGTATCTTCAGGCACCAGAACATGGCCATATGCGCTACCTGTAAAATAAAAACAGCTCTCTGAGTACCACTGCATTTCCCACCCTCTAACCACGTTAAGATTTAAAAAAAAAAAAAAGCGCATTGTATGAATTTGGTATTTTCACTGGGCCAAGTATCACTATAAATACATAAAGTTTTTTTAGTTTCCTTTATTGGACCTAGTACTAATCCAACAGAGGCCCTATTCTGCCCTCTAATACTCAGACAGATGGGCAAATCCAGCAATAAACACATTCTTGAAAATAAAGCCATCAGCTTTGCTGGCATTTGTGAAAAGGAAAAGCGTTAGACTAGTGTGAATAAATAAATATTCACAAGAGTTCTTTTACTGAAAGAGTTTTAATGGCTATTTTGAAAAGTTCATTTCTATCATGTGTAGAATCAATTCAGTTAATTAAGAATATTCTCTGACAATTTGAACAGAAAGAGAAACTCCTGTTTATAAAGCTTAAGTAACACAATAAGTTAACAGAAGAGTGCCATGTAACTTAGCTGACCAGTCACACAACATAAAAAGTAAACACCTACTTCCCCAGTTCTCAACCAAACTATAGGCTAAAACTTGTTCACACAAATTAGTCAAACAGTTGTGATCAATATTCATAAAAATAAATCATCTCGTTTGCAGATAATTTGTTACTACAATTAACAACTCTACTAACCTGAAGTCCATTGACTTCAATGTGAGCAAGCTGTATATTTTTTTAAAATTCTTACTGTTTCTTCTCTAAGAAAAAACAAAGGTTTCCAAGATTTTTCATTTTATAAACAAAATTCAAAAATGTAAAAATGTTAACTTTCTGTTCCAAGTAGTAGTCTTATTTCCATTAAATACACCTCTATCCTGATATAACGCGACCTGATATAACACGAATTTAGATATAACGTGGTAAAGCAGTGCTCTGGGGGGGATGGGGCTGTGCGTGCCAGCAGATCAAAGCAAGTTCGATATAACGTGGTTTCACCTACAACGGAGTAAGATTTTTTGGCTCCAGAGGACAGCATTATATTGAGGTAGAGGTGTACAGCATTACCTCCGTCCTTTTGTGGATACACACTGTAGAATCTGAAGCAATAATGAAGTCGAAACTATTTTGCAGTATAATACATGATAAAAGGAAAGATATATAAAGCACACAAATTAGAGTACGTACCTCTGTTGGCATTCACAGGAGCCAACTGTGATTTAAGTTGTGCAATCATACTTTTCTGAAACTCTATCTGTTCCTGCTGTTCACATATTTGCTGAGTATAGCTTTCTGTCTGAAAATACAATTTAATTTAATTAACATTAGTATTATTTTGTTTTGATTAAGGGCTTCAGTTTTAGCAGATACAGTTTATCAGCTCTCTTTTTGGGATGCCCGAGGCTACAATTTGTGCATAGAAACTCGACAGTTGTCACCTGTGACAGGTCTAATTTTACATCTGTACTGATTGGAAAAAGGTAAACTACTAGATAAAAGAAGATTAGTGTAAGTCTTGGTTAATAGTCATGGTAGTAAATGTCAGGATAACATTTATACAAGAGGCAATTTTCAGTCGTAACCACAAAATTACATTATTTGTGTTTTAAAATTGGGATTTGGTTATTTGTTTATTTTTTCACAGTCGGTTAGTTACCCCAGTTATAATCTACACAAAGGTCACTATCAATTTAACTTTTCAGGAAATAAATCCAAAAGGTCTAAGTAAAGATATTAATTTTTTCAAATTTAATTTGAAACATTATAGTTCCATTCCCCATACCTGTTTGCTGTTTAACTAAAAAAAGGAATAAATATACATGTCTATATTTAATACATCACACTGCATGTCTTTGCTACATTTGCCTTCCAAGACTCCTGGAAGAGGGATGGAGAGAAGGCCCAACTAGCAAAGAAAAGAATAGCTGATCAGTGTTATTCCTTCGTCTAAACTTTGCCTGATCTCCTCCCCTAGCTTGACCCGCCCTGTTAGAACCTAGAAGAGCACTGAGCTACTCCAAGGCAGATGAATATTAGTCAGCCAGTTAACTGAACAACAATCAGCTACCATTCAGGTAGCTGATAACAGGAATATTAAAATATACACGATTCCACTAGCCCATTCCTGATGGTACAACACTAATAGTGCTGAAGTTATGGGAGAAAACTTGTGAAATTCCAACAAGAAAATTTTAGGAGGATTATTTGATTTTTTTCTGAAATGATACACATTACATTACCGCATAGAAAGAGTGGGGGCAAGATTAGTGTGTTTAAATGAGTTACTTCACTGGTGTTGTATCTGTATTGTAAGCCTCACTAAGTTAAAAATACTTAGTATTGAAAAGATGCACTTGTCCATACAACAACATGTAAGAATAAACCTACAATCTGACTAAAGGCTGAGTAATTGTTGCACTATGAGCACATTTAAAAAAATTTTTAAAAAAGTGATCACAGAGCAGTACACTCCAGCAGCTATACAAGACCTCAGAAAGCAGAAGAATCACTGAAAACCAAATTGAAAATGTACAACAGCAATGTCTTGTCAACACTTCTGTACAGAGCACAGACATGACAGCTAAAACAGACAGAAGAGAAGATGCTTTTGACAGCCAGTGTGCACAAATTATTCTTTGAGTCAGATGGCAGCAACAAGTTACCAACTAGACGATCTGCCTGACAACCAACTATCCATCTGTATCAAACACCATCTGGCCAAGATGACTCTGGCTTCTGTGTCTTTGACATGGCTCCCAACTCTAGAGACTGGCAAAACAAGTGGCCTACCAGTAACTTTAGTAAACTGTTAACAACAGAATGCTGGACAAGCCAACAAAGTGCTAAGGCCATTGAGTGAATAGAGGAAGAGGAAGGAAACATTACAGCAAGCAACATATGTAGGTCATCCATAAAAATCTCATGTTTGGTAAAAACCCCACAGTTTCTATAGGTTGACTTCCCTTAGGAAATACTTTTACCTTTAATGGTTCTTTTCTGCAGTCAGAGAATCTGATTGCTGAAGGTTGAGTAGGGCAAAGACAAGCTATTATGAACACTTTTGGAAGATCTGTGTATTGCTTGTCTCTAAAGCAAAGAAAAATGCACAAACACAATCCCATATAAGTTTGTTTCCATCACTGCAGAATACTCACATTCTCACCCATTTGTTCCTTATGCTCTAATTTTCCACTGAGCTTTAGAAAGGCTGTTCCATAAGCATGTATTTATTTTCTTGTTTTGAGTGTAGCATATGTATCCAAAGAGAACAAAATTAAGTTTATAATTTAGCCATTAATTTCAAAGAACATAGAGTTAGAGTTTAGGAGTGTCTCAGTTGTGTTGAGAGACAGAGCCCCAAGCCAAAATAGCAAATAGCTTGTGGGTAAGGCACTCAGCTAGGATATAGGTGACCCAGGGTTAAGCGTCTGGACTTTGACTTAGGCTGAGAGTGCACTGGATGTGGGAGACCTCCAGTTCAAAGTAAGTGCCTTGAGCACCAGGCTATTCTGCGGTGGGTCTTTTTGGGGGGCACAGGGTTCCTGGATTTCAGAATAAAGTGTGCGCTCTGGCAGACATTCCCTTACCCCCAACTCCATTACTTCCTCTCTCTGAACCGTAAAACAGTTTAGGACCCATGTTCCTCCAGACAGACCCCACCATAGCCACCTCCACTGAACTGTGTGTGAACTGATGAAGAATGAGAGACTCCACTGAAGAGCAGGATTTGAAATGCTCTAGTGACCACTGTGTGTTAGGCAGTATCACAAAGCCACAAACTGCTGTTTTTGCAGAGTATTGGACTGTATGTGCGACTAGCAGCTCCAGACAATTCATGGAAATGTTGTTATGTCCAACATGACGGTCGCAATCTATCCTTGTAAATGCTTGTTTGCATCATTCCAAAAACCTCAAAAACCCAAAGTTCTCCAAACTGTTTAGAATCTTCCTTGAACCGCTCTCTTCACTGCTTCATCGTTGGATAGAATGACACAAGTATACAGTTTGACTCCTGTATTTTTAAATAAGTGTTAATACTGAAACAGCTTGAAATTTAGATAAGTTAATTAAAATAACTTATGACAGAAAGATGCAGTTTCTATGTGCTTGTACAGCATCTAGCACAGTGCTCAAAAACCCCAATATAACTAATTATTAATAACTTATAAGACACATCTTTGGGTCAGGTAAGTAACAATATAAATAACTGTCTGAAAGACCTTCAGATTTCCCTATCAATTTGCTGTAAAATAAGCAAGATAAATTAGATTTAATGTTTTCCATGAAAGATGGGTATGTCGTAGACAGCAAAGATACATTTACTTTTTAAAGAGCTCCCTGATTATCCTCCATAGACAACACCTTTCCCACACCTAAAACCACCTCAAATTACAAATGAATAAAAGATTAAAGACTGCCAGATGATACACATGCATATTGGGAGCCCCCCCTCACACAAACCATAATGTGCTATTCTTTGAGTAGTTCGTTTTTTTAAACTGCAATTTCTATCTTTAAGAAGATGCACTGAAACTTCAGTTGCTGAAGTAAAACAAAACTGAAGTGTCCACATTTACTGTGATTCTCAACAGAAGGGATAGCTTCAAAAAACAAAAACCAACACATACTTTTTGCTGCAGTTCTTTCACAGCATGGTCTCTATCCATGCATGCCTGTCGAAAGGCTTCATAAGCTTTATTAAGCTGCTCTCCAATATTATTTTTATCCATACTTCCCAGCGCTGTCTCATCACTGAAAAGATGGACAAATTAACAGACCTGAAAAGTGATCAGAAAGAAAAGGATAGTTAATGAACAAAGGTAAATTTGAGAGACAAGATGGGTGAGGGTAATATCTTTTATTGGATCAACTTCTGTTGGTGAAAGAGACAAGCTGTCGAGCTACACAGAGCTGTTTTTCAGGCCTAGAAAAGGTACTGTCACAGCTAAAGACAAGGTGGAACAGATTGTTTAACATAGGTAGTTAGCACATATTCCAATAAGGTACCATGCAAGGTGGAGTGGCCCGTTAACACCTCTGCAGTGATAGACAAAAAAAGGAGGTGTGGCTACAGGGTTACAGATTGGTGTAATAAACCATAAATCCAGTGTCTCTGTTCAGTCCATGATTTTTAGTGCCTAGCAGAGTTATGAATTTAAACTCCCAGGCTCATCTTTTAAAAGTGTTGTGCAGGTTTGAGGATGAAGACTCATAGATCACTTTATATCTGACTTCTTTGTGAAAAGTGTTCACCCACAGGTGATGGGGTGTTTGTGTCTTATTTTCCTGTGTGACAATCACTACGCTCTCAAATGAACTAACAGAAAAATGAAAAAAAATGGTATCACCTGTGGGTGAACACTTTTCACAAAGCCATCACTCTGTATCTGACCTATCAGTCCTCATCCCAAAGGAAACCTGCACAACATGTTCAAAAGACAAGCCTAGGAGCTTAAATTACTAACTCTGCTAGGTACTAACAAAGACACTGAATTTATGGTTTATTAGACTAGCCCCCTTTCCCCTGTTGTCCCATCACTGCACAGGTGTTAACAGCACATATTCAAGGTGGAGAGTGGTCCAACTACTTATGCTAATCAATTTGTTCCACCTTGTATTATTAAACTGACACCCATAGTACCTTTCCCAGACCTGAAGAAGAGCTCTGTGTAGCTTGAAAGCTGGTCTCTCTCATCCACAGAAGTTAATGCAATAAAAGTTATTACCCCACTCACCTTATCACTGTAATATCCTGGGACCAATACTGCTACAACCAACACTTCATACAAAGGTAAATTTGTAATTTTATCATGTCACATAACTTGCATCAATATCAGACACTTAAAACAATCAAGTAAATGGGGCAAATTATCAAAATCACCTAGTGTTATGTACTATGGTCCTGCCCATGCAAATGTTTAGGGCCTGAATCAAAGCTTAATGAAGTCAGTTTGGCTTTGGTTCAAGCTATACATGCACAGTTCCACCGTGTTATGCATGTTTAAAGTGTTTGCAAGACTGAGTCTGATTGTTTGTATATCATCAGCTTTCTAATTTGAACACACAAGTGTTGAGTTTAATGATTATTCAAGTTTTCTATTATGGAACAAAAAAATTAAATAAATAAAGATCACCAAGTAAACAATATCACATGGACACATCTCTTTCCTGTCATATCTAAGAATGCCAATATAAGAAACACTACCATGAATTTCAGAACACCTTTTATCTACAGGTTTACAATACCAACCAGTGAAAACTAGCAAAAACCTAGGACCTGCTGTATTAATTTAGATAGAATAAGTGGGTCAGAGGTGATAACATTCAACAGTGTTAAATGAGGGCTGGGGTTTGGTGTACAGAGATCTCAGTCTGCTTAATGCCATGACAAAAATATTGACCTTTTTTAAAACCATTTATTAAAAGATACAGAAAAGTAAAGACAGTTAAAGCATTTGAAGTGTAAAATATTAAGGCTTCCATTTTAACAACATTTGTGTTCTCTTTAGCTGGAGAGAGTGTTAGAAGAAAAGAGTCCCTTGTTTCACAGTCTTTTAGAAGGTATTAAAGATTGTATTAATTGTCTCTTTGGGTAAAAGGGAAGTTAGTTGGCATAAGCTGGAGCTGTGACTGCTAAAATCCAATCCTGTTTCATTTCAGGTGGTGTTTGGGGTTCAGCTGGAGCTGGTCATGACATCCCTCAGATTAAGATAAAGGAGGTCTGAGATCCCAGGTGATGGGGGGTGGGGAGAAGGGAAGGGAGTAGTAACTGCTACCAGGATGGGGAAACTTGTTCCAGTAGCCTCCATTTGCCTTCCCTGCCCCATTTTATTTAAGGGCTTAAAAAGGATGTGATGGGTGGAATAGCCCATCTCCTCATATGTCTACCACTTAGGTCTAATATGACACAGCAGTTTTAGCTTATTAATGTCCAGACTTGTATTTCCTTGCTTACTAAATCTGACTTGTTTAACAGTCTGACTTTATTATTAAGCTTTGTTGTTTGCACTAATCTAATCTAGTTTTCCCTGTCAGTCTTCTTGCACCTGTTTTTAATCATTCTTTATTGAAAATAACCATCTACTTTCCATGGTAAATTCCTAAACAGGCAAAAGATAGACCAATTGCCACAACAGACCTTTCTCCATATATTGGGATGTGTTAACAGTACGGGCCAAAGGGTTGGGGGTTAGACAACTCTGATCACTTTAAAGAGGCCCACCTGAGAGGAATCAAGTGATTTCCTCTACAAACAGTAGCTGGAGGCTGCAGTTTGTTCAGGGATGAGAGACTGCTAGGAGTGAGCAGGTGCAAACAGCAGATTGGGACTAGGACTCCAGGTAGGGCTTCATAGTGGCCTACCAAATCAGAAAAGGCCTGGGAGGAGTAACAGAAATGTATGTTTGGTAGCTAATCCTAACCCACACTCCCAGGAGGAACATTTTGACCATAGAAGTGTATGTAATGGACCATGAAGAGGGGACAACAGAGGCAGGGTACTACAGAGTGACCTCTGGCCATAAAGGGGTACTCTGGAGGCACCCAATTTTGTTACAGGATGCCTATGTATTGTATGTAATGAACATGTCCGGTTCCAATTCTTAGAGCTGGAAATCAGTGACCCCCCTCCTCCCCCAAACACAACAGTCCCCAGGATACAACTATGACAGACTTCTATTTCAAACAGAATGAAACAAAATGCGATAAGTCTTCTGCTTAAACACTACCATCAAAGGAAAACTTATGCTCCTGCAGCCTGTGGAGGAATCTGGATGTAGTCCTAGAGAGGGTGAACCAGGAAAAGGGGAACAGGGATGTGCATCTTCCCACCGCTGGACCTTTGGTGGGAATCCACCAAAAACTGCACCTTGAAGTGGCGTTAGTGTTTTTTTGGGGTTTCTCCTGTGATATGCCCTCCATGCAGTAGGACCTTATTAGGGGGTGGTGGTTTTAGAGGCAGTGGTTTGCATAAGACTATCTGAGCAGCACAGTAGGCCACATTCAGCATGACCACGATTTAACAGTGTTTTTGCCACTATAACATCTAAAAAGAATGTTAGAAGAGTACTGAAGAGTGAGCTTAGGCAAACCTTAAATGAAACTTCAGTAACGCAGAAGCAAAAATATTATCGTTGATCACAATCCCTGCTACATCAAAGCAATTATGCTCCTGGTAAGCTTCAAAGCAAGGAGATTCATGGGGAGATAAGGCAGAATACACAAGGTAATCTTTCATACTAGAAATGTTTCAAACACAATTTATGCTTTATATAAGGCTTTTATTAGGAAAAAATAATCAAGTTCCTTATCTTCTTAATAAAAGAATAGAAAAGTCTGCCTTTACAGATAAGAGGAAGGTGTCAGTATGGGAATTTTTAGTGACGTATGACTTCAGGTCCATATTTAAAGCTATGCTACCGGGCAAAGAAAACAATATATTTAAATAAATGGAACGTCACACTAGTTTAAAACTGTACACGTTAGCAGGCTGAAAAGGAGACATATGCTTTCCCCATCTATATTCTTGTGTTTATATACAAGACCTGAACAGGGAAGCAGAAAAGGGACAGTCCAACATGAATGTGACTGTGATAAGGAGATAATCACAGAATTGTGGGTATTCCTTGGTGAGCTATCAGCAACAAAGTGGACATTTAATTAGTGCTGCAGTCCTTTATGGGGGAATGCTAGTAGACTTACCAAGAAAGAAATTAAGTACAAGGAGATGTACTTAATGGGACCAAATTTTCCAAAAGGGCTGAGCACATACAAGTGGACCAGATTTTCAAAAAAAAGCTCAGCTCCCCATTAGATAACTAAGTAAAGTGGCCAAACTTTCAAAAGCAATCATCCGGTCTCCTTGTTCTTAATAAGACATGCTGGGTTTTGAATGCTTTAAGACTGGCACAATTGTGGGTGTTGAGCCCTTATAAAAATTCTGGCCATATAAGCTAAGTCCTCAGTTGGTGTAAATTGGCAGAGCTCCATTAACTTAAGAAGAACCACACAGTGATTTACACCAGCCAAAGAACTTGGCTCAGTGTTTTTAAGACAGTCGTATTTATGTCCTATCGGCTCTGAGAGTTACTCTAACAATGTATGTAAATAACATTTCATTACAAATATGCTAACAGGTACAAAAGACAATGTATGTGTTGGTATTTCCTTTTTCTGATACACATTACATAACATTTATGATAGCTCTCTCTTCACATTACAGTATCACCTATGGTTGTGGTTGCTTCAGCTACTATAAGGTCAAGGTAGGTCAGTACTTACATAAAAGACAGGAAAAACCCAGGTGCTGCAGGAAATAGTGTTGGTGATTCAGAAGGTGGCACTACTGCTCCTGAGTCAGTAAATTAACCATTCCCCCAGTGTGGTAGTCAGATGTTACACAATTTTTGTATTGATATAATTACTTAATTCAGGGGTGTGGTCTTTTACTGAAACAGTTCTCAGTGTAATCCCTCCTGTTGACATAGGTATGCAAGTATAAAGTGTCTTATACTAATATAGCTTTTTCTCCTTCCCATATGGAGAATAAAATAATTTTACACTGATATAGTTGTGTTCACACCAGGGGGTGGGCGGGTGGGTGTGTGGACAAGACCTCAAACTGCTTCAAGGGTCATCTTTCAGCTGAATTGTAAACCAGAAGCCTTATCTTGTATCTGTTATAATTTGTTTTATTTCAACTGTTCTTTTAAATGGAGAGAAGATCTCTTCTCTGCTGTAGAGGCTGTAGCTATTTTGTGATCAAATGCAGCACACCAAAGAGGAGAGACTCACTGGATGCTCTCCTGCTGGGACCTCACTATTATTCTTGTTTTCTAGATATAAAAACACAGTTTGTGTCTATAAAGGTATTGGGAGAAACACAACAACACTATCCGATCATTAAATCTCAAAAGTATTTTTCACAAGAATGAAGGGTGACAGCACCAGTGACTGTGCCACATGTCTCTGTGTGTAATTACATTCTGCCTACCTAAATTTCCCACTGTACATGCAGTTGAATAATGCAACTCTTCTCTCACTGTTGTGGAGTACTTCTGAGTGCTATTGAACTGAATGAATTTCAGCCCAGAAGTGACTGCACTTTTGTAGCAGGTGAAGCTATTTCTATATACTAGGTTCTGAAGTACTGGAGGATATTTAAGATTAAAAGGCACCACGTGGATGTAAGATTATTACAATATAAGTAGCTAGGTGTGATTGTGGGCTACGATGGGCATCATTTTCCTTCACCAATGCAACATAAGGGCAATGCATACTGCCTCAAGGCATCTTGTGTAATGTACATTATTTCTTCCTCTTCCCAAAGATTGGCGGTCTTCCTCTAAACGGAATATTCCTCACTATAGTCTATAGATAGGCAGGCAATTAGCTACATAACTTATAGGAAGTGAAAAAGGAAAAGCATTGTTAAAAATCAGAATTACTGAAAGTGTGCTCTTATGTTCCCGAAAGGCTGGCACAGGACAATGAAACTGTTTTTATACCTTTTTGTAAATTCCCTCAAGTCACCTAACAGGTTGACAGGCAAACTGTTGTGAGTTATGTCTTGTACTAACAAAAATAGTTGACAACTGGATGTAGTGGAGTTTGAAAGATTTCTTCTGTTCACAATTCTAAGTACAGGAAGATATGGTTTGTAGCTTTAGATGACCCACATTCTGTACAAAAATGAAGACCTTTAGATTGTTTCAAAAATACCTTTAGGCTAGTCTCTTGCACTGGGGCAGTGTAGTTCCTCTGATTCTCTGAGGCAGTCACATAATGGCTAGAGATGTTAAGTACTGAGACCTACCATTCAGGACAAAGTACTGAAGGTAGGCGGCCAGATCAGCCACTGATGTAAATCAAACTAACACCACTGAAGTCAAGAGACCTACAGTGATTTACACCAGCTGAAGTCAGGCTCCTTATGTACTGTTTAATATTTAACTAATCACTCAGGTCAGAGGACGAGACAGCACTTAATGAACCCTAGAAAAAGCCCATCACCTCAGAAATCCAGGCATTCTGAGGCATCACTTTACCAACACAGACACCTGCTGCTGGGGGAGGACTGAGAAATCTCCCTTGAAGACTCATTCTAGTCTCAAAGCATGAAGGGAAAGGCTGCCAAGTAGAGCTAGGCAGGACACAGTTTATGTTCCATCCATATTTTTGAGAGAAGATTTCTCATCCTGAATCTGAGTCAAACTCAAATTTTCCTTTAAAAAAAAACAAAAAACAAGCATATTTTAGTGTAATTGACTTAAAGTTCTAAATAAAAAGCAGTTTTGAACTGGAAACGTTCATTCTGAAAATGTCAAAACAAAACATTTTGACAACGTTGATGCATTTCAAAAAGCTTGAGTCAGGAGACTGGTCAGTTTCAACAAACTGGCATTTTTTCCAACAAAAAAAATTGTAAAAATATATATATATATATATATCCCAGACCAACTTTACTATCAACCCTTCCCCCAGATAGTGTTAGCAGGAGGTGTCAGAGGCAATGACACAAGGAGAACAAGTCATGAACAGGGCCCTCAAAGATTTAGAACAAGCACGCACAGTTCTGGATACTTGTCTGACCCTCCAAACTTTGAGTTTGTACCCCCTCCCTAATTACAATATAATCACAGCACAGAGGGAGCAATACAAAATGCTACATAAACCATATACATCTACTGTTATATTGCATTTGCCAAACAGTATCATCTAACAGTGTTAAGTAGCATTTTTATATCCCTGTACAAATGCTGTGATTGTGTAATTAAATATTTATTGAAATGCATATGCAGAAGGGGTATGTGTGTGGAGTTAAGGTCTACGTGACATCCACACAGTCCAATCTTTGCAGGTAAACTGCTGCACCTACATGGAGTCCCAACTGGGCCTTAGTAAGTATTTCCTGTTGAAATACACAGCCATGTTTATGTAGGTCTGCTGACACTGCTCTGCTACAGGATGGTACAATATCATGCAAGATGTATTACAATAAGATATCAGGACTAGTAAGTTATAGTTTTAACAAAACATTGGACGGTGATCACATACCAATATGATAGGCACAGAGCCAGACATTATACATGAGAGAGGAAACAAAAGATACAAGAGCCTATGGCCATCTGCACATATGAGACGCCGACTGATTTCAGTTGTTGAAAGCAGCATGTTGCTTAATGCTGTGCTATGCTGTTCCATTAATAGTACCATTACACAGACAACCATTCAGCATATTGTAAAGAAGCAGAAGTAACAACTTAGTTTGTCACTATATATATATATTTTACTTCATACTCCACCATACTGATAATGAAAATGTACACCATGAGTGTCCTTGCCAGCAACTCCTCAAAAGCCTTCTTAAATGTTTAAAAACAAAATGTATCAAATTGAGTGTGTGTGTATATATACACACCCCCTTAATGCTAAAAGGTTCACATCAGAATATTGGTGCTGTTCCAGCAGCAAGCATTCTCTACATTTCATCTGCTTTTCTATGCAGTTTTCTTCATATGGGCATATTTTTTAAAAACTTCTTTGCCACAACCAGACTACCACTGAGAACTGGTGAAACAGCTGAAGTAACCATTCATAAATAGTTGAAGGGTTGTCACTGTAGTTGGGCTCTTTTCTCCAAAAGTACCCAACAATGTCTGATTTTACACCACCGCTAGTGAGAGCAGAATCACATCCAAAGCCTCTAGTGCCATGACTCTGCCTTGTGAGCAAGGGTGAGGACTTCTGTTCTTAGGTCATATAAATACAGATTGTTACTGTCGATTAATTTTATGATAGGTTCTTTCAAAAAAAAATTAATTGAGCAAAGAAATCACAAGGAAGGCCCCCAGTTCAGGTCCAGAAAACAGTCGTGTGAAGAAAATCCCTCCCCCATATTTCTTTCAATAGAATTTTCCCCTCATGATCTGAAAAGTCTCCCATTCCTTCATCCTGTCCCAGCCACCTATGCTCAGCCCCTGCAGAATAAAACCTTCTTCGGAAGCCACCGGAGAGGGGGATCATTTTCCCACATGACTGACACACACTGGCTCACCGAGCAGTGACCAAACCCTCCCTGCCCTGGGACCTCTGCAGCTGCCTCTAAACACAGCCCTCACCTGTCAGCCCCCCCAGAACAACGCCTCCCTCTGCTGCCCCAAACAAGCCAAGCAGCCCGCCCTTCGTTCTCCGGGCCCCTTGCAAACTCAAAACCGGGCCCTGGCGTGACTCACCAGCACCCCGAGTCCCCATCCCCAGGCAGGCGCTTCACTTCCGCCTTTCTGGCAGGATCTGCATGGTGACTGCAGAGCTCACCCTGTGCAGCCTGCGAGTCTCCTGCCCTGGTTACGTGTGAACGAGCTACTGAGCAGGGGGGGATGAGTTGCCCCAAATCCTGGGAAGGGGGGGTGAAGGAGAAGCAAGCTGACTGTAAATGCACGAATAAAACCAAGAGAAGCGACCGACCGAGGAGCAACTCGCTGAATGGGTTCAAGGGGCGTGTGGCTAGTCCGCTAAGGTCTGAGCCATAACTTCAGCTGCGATATTAAGGCCGCTCTGCCCAGCAAGGGAAAGACAACCGTTTACAAGTGAGTTAAACTTACTAACTCTTCAGGGCTCAGACAGCGCCTCTCCCTGGAGCTATGCAGGAGCTGATTGCTCTTCCCCAGCCTCACTCTCTTTAACCCAAGAACCAGCATTTACTTCCTGTTGTGTCCCACATCCGCCCCAGCCCATGTGACAGTGTGTAGCTCTGCCCTTTCCCCCAGGGTTAGGGGTTACCAGCTGCTGGATGGTTAAACAAGACATGACTAAATGTTAATAACTGTAGTAAACACACATTTTGCATTGCAACGTGGACGTTAAAAGATCCCCAGTAGCACTTTCCTTAAGAACAGGAGAAAGATTGTTTCAGCGCCTTTGGCCATCTCCTCTATTCACGTTTGTGTGACATTATGTGCCAATTTTCTGCCTGTTTGTTTTCCCCCACCCTTCTCCCCACCAAAGTGGCTGCACTTTCATGCCGGATGAAGTGATTCCTCTGTTCATGTCTTTTGTAAAGTTGCATATGTGTGATAAATGTATGAGATTATAGTACATTGCAATTCCAGAGAGTGCCTTTCATCCAAGTATTTGAAAGTATCTTTTGATCCTGTATATTGGTTTAGAGTGATACTAAACTTGGCTACATGCTTAATTTGGGCAAATAATTCTGTTTCTCTTAGCTGCACTGCACTCTCTTTTTGAAAATAACATTAGAAAATAAGCTAATCAATCATTTCATATATATGTTTATTATGGGTGAACAGTAATCACTCCAGAGCTAAGGTTGCAACTAAGTTCTCATTATAACCTTGTGTTGTCTCTGCTCCATACACTGCTCTCTCCAGCTCATGCAGATCTCTTTTAGGACGGGGGGGGGGAGGTGGGAGGAGACTAGATCAGGGTCATCCCCCATTCTCCTTCCTCTGGCCCTCCCGATGTCACCAGGAGGGGAGGATACCCCCTGGTAAGCCTCAGGAAGATCTTTGGGTCCCATACATTTTCTTCCTGGGAAGCTAAGGCTTATCATGGGATAGCTACCCGCTGAGGTGTATTAAGGGCCACTCTGACCCACACCATCCGCTGCCCCTCTGAGCCTTGGGAGGCTCATTGAGGCCAACCCTCAGTTTCCCACAAGGTTAGTTAGTCCCTGATAAAATGATTTTTACTGATAAGAGGCTGACAACTCTGTTTTGGACCATTTAGTGCTGAGTAGTCTACTATGGTTGTGAAGACAGCCACAAGGAACCTAAGTAGTCTTTCAGTCCTCCTCAGGTGAGGCCCTCATGACCCTCTGTGATGGGGTCCGCTTACCCCAAACTAGCCCAGACAGGGTTAACCCCATGTTATTGACAGCAGAAGTCCTGCCTCCCTGGCAAGACTGGGCATGTGCCAAGTGCTCTAGTAGTATAAAGGGAGGGAGCCCAGCTCATTCTGGGCTGGAGGCAGCAGGGGAAGGACCTGCCTGGGAAAAGAGAAAGAGGGTGTGGGAGTTTCAGTCAGCCCACCCGCCCGCCCGCCCCTAAAAACCCAACACTGACCCTAGTAGAAAATGACCCAGAGAGGGTGATGGAGTGTACCCCCCTCCCGGAAACTCAGTGTGTTTTGGTAGGACATCCCCCCCACCCCTGAGTCAGTGGCAAGTTGCTGTGCCACAGTTAGGGCCCTGGGTTGGGGCCTTGTGGAGTTGAGTGGGCCTGGGGCTGCCACACTCCATAAGGGGTGCCCCAATGCTATAGACTCTGGCTGTTAGGCCCCGCTGCCCTGCATCAAAGGATGGCCCTATAGACTGTGACTGATGGGCCATGCTGCCCTGACCCTAGGGGTGTGAACTGTCACAGCCTGCTAAAGGTGTTCTCCTGTTACAGCCCCCTGGACATCTTTAAGAAAGGGGGAACTAGGCCCTCCATTTCCTCCACTGGGGCTTTAACCATCAGCAGACACAGAAGGCTCAAATTCTCATGCAATTAATTTTTTTTTGGCAGATAAAGCTTTTTATGGGTTTTTTTCTACTTTACAAGATTTCTTTTGTACTGATCCATTCCTGCCATCTACATCTGTACTTCAGCATTCTGCTCTTCAACTCCAATTTGTCTGCTCATGTGGATGACCCCAATAAGTAGCTGAAATAACAGAACTCCTGAGCTGCTATATTCAATTCAAGTTATGCTAAATTTAGTACAATTTAAGCCACATTAAAAACAGGCTAAGCGTGTCATAAATCAAATAATGTTATCTGACAACAGTGAAGATAATCTGGTATGTATTCAGCTGGTATAAATTGTCATAGTGCTATAGATGTCAGTGGAGCTATGACAGTTTATACCAGATGAACAGCTTCCTCAGGGTATGTGCTGATGGTTTTACAAGAAACAGAAGTTCTCTGATCAAACTCTAATACACTCAGTACAAGTTCCATGTTAACTTATTTTTTGGTCTGGCAGCTTTAATGACAGCCATTTAGAATTTTTTTCAATTCATAAGAACGGCCATACTGGGTCAGACCAAAGGTCTATCTAGCCCAGTATCCTGTCCTCTGACAGTGGTCAATGCCAGGTGCCCCAGAGGGAATGAACTGAACAGGTAATCATCAAGTGATCCATCCCCTGTTGCCCATTCCCAGTTTCTGGCAAACAGAGACTTGGGACACCAAATATATGTACATTATTCTTCTGTTTAGCACCTTGTCAGTAATATTTTGTGATACGGCATGAGGAAAGCTAGTCTTTCCTTCCTGATCAATATTTAGCATTATTTTTCTCTTTCCCAAAGTACGATTTGATATATAAGGTGATACATGCTGTACAAAGGCCTATCCTAATTTTCCTCAGAAATCTTCAACTTCTTACGCAAAAATCTAGTTCTATAGCCTTTCTAAAAAGAAAAGTAACTCTCTCTCTCTCTCTCTCTAAAATCACAGTGTAAAATCTATACACTCTAAGGCCTTGGTTGCACTTGAGAGTTACAGCGCGGTTGGTGGCTTTATAGTGCTGTAACTCACTCCCTGTCCACACTGGCAAGGCATGTACAGCGCTGTATCTCCCTGGCTACAGCACTGCTTGTACTCCACCTCCATGAAAGGAATAAAGAATATAGCGCTGCTGCTGCAGCACTGGGGTGCCAGTGTAAACAGGGAATAATCTTAGTACGCTGTGACTTACCACCAGAGGCTTCCCATAATCCTTTTAAGTAAAGATTACTCTCTTTGTTTTGTTGTGATGCCTCTCCTTATTTTGTTGTGAACTCTGGGCTCCCAAAGCTGCTTATCAGAAAACCAAACACAGCTACTGTTTGCTGTGAATGAGCAGAGGCAGGCAGGGGGCTCCCTTTGGAACGCCCACAGATGGTGTTTGCTTGAGGAGAGAAGCAGCACGGCGCTCGGGATTGGAGGGAGTCCATTTAGGGGAGGCTGCTTATCTGGTCTGTGAGAGAAAAGAATAAACAGCTGCTTTTTGCTTTCAGTGACTGAGAGAGGGGTGAGGGAGGGGGTCAGAATTTGCAAGGCAGGGAGCTGACACAGTGTCGGCTCCTCAAATCCACTCACTCTCTCTCTCACACTCCCTGTCACATTCAGAAGCGGTGCCAGGGTTTTTGGCGCTCTAGGCGGGGATCTTTCCGTGCTCCCGGTCATTGGCGGCAATTCTGCTGCAGGGGGGGTCCTTCCATGCTCCTGGTCTTCGGGGCACTTCGGCGGCAGATCCCGGAGCGAGTGACACCCCCCCTCCTGCTGCCGAATTGCCGCTGAGGGCGGCAAAATGCCACCCTCCCAAATCCTGGTGTCCTAGGTGACCGCCTAGGTCGCCTAAATGGAAGCGCTGGCCCTGGTCACACTCCACCCCACCCCCCTCTTTTGAAAAGCACATTGCAGCCACTTGAACGCTAGGATAGCTGCCCATAATGCACTGTTCCCAATGCTGCTGCAGATGCTGCAAATGTGACCACGACAGTGCGCTGGTAGCTGTCAGTGTGGACAGACTGCTGCGCTTTCCCTACTCAGCTGTACGAAGACAGGTTTAACTCCCAGCGCTGTACAGTTGCAAGTGTAGCCATACCTTAACAGGATTACTGGAAACCAGGGGTGTGAAAATATTTTGGTGGAGAAGGCCAAGTTCTATTTTTCATTATGGCCCATAGGCTGGGATATAAAAGTAGAACTTGGCCTTTTAGGAGTTAAGATTGAGGCACCAGGGAGGTAGGGCCTGGATGTAGCCTGCCAAAACAGGAAGGGCTGGGACAGAAAAGAGAAATATTTGTGTGGACTTTTGGATGGGCTTGAAAACTTTAGTTTGAATGTTTGTTAACTTAATAAAGTTAAACAACCTGAGAAGGGATGGGAATGGATTGAGTTTCTTGAACAGTCTAAGATGGAATACTGAGGCAGGCTGCCTGTACTGTGACCTACAACCTACATTGGAGGAAGTAGACCCACTACAACCTTATCTCAGATTTAGCATCACTCAGTGGAAGAATATATTCCCTTGTAGGATCACTGACATTTCTGCCCTTTGTTTCTTTTCCCCATCTCACTTCCTTTTTCTCTTCTTCACTGTATTTGTGTCTCCTCTTCTCTTCCCTCTGTACATCCTTCCCTGCAGCAACTCCCACTAACTATGGGTTTCACTCCCACATCAGTATTTGACGCTCACATTAATGATATTCAAGTGGCATCATTTTTGTATTATCATCATAATGAGATTAGTGGGGGTGGAGGAGTTCACATTTCTGAAGTGGTGTTCCAGGCTGCCTGCACACTTATTGGTTATACTTGGTCTATGTTTGGAAGTTGTTCTTTGTGGCTCACATTCTGCACAAACTGAATAGGTCAGACAGGCCACATAACTACTTCAAGTGGGAGGCAGCTAGCCTCAGCCTGGGTGTTTGACACCTCTGCCATAAAGGACAGTTTAACAAAAGATACAAATCCTTCACGCTGGTGTCAATGTACAAAACATATTGTAGATAACATCAGTCAGACTACTGCCATTATAAATCAAGTAGCAACAAAGTGTGGGGTAGAACTTACTATTTGCAATGCAATATAGCTTCAGGAAGACTACATTTAAGTATTAGTTTAAGGATGATCCTTCATGATGTGTTATTGCTCATATATGAATTGGCCTCTACAAATCAGCTTTCAGAAGCTGAAAGGTTAAAATGTTTCTCCAAGCTTCTTTATGTATCCACATTTTCAAACACTAGGTGGCCCACATCAGATGTTTAATTTTTTCCCCAGAATCATTAACTTTTACAGGGAAAGCACAGTAGGTTGTGAGGCACAGACACAGCTTTTGGCATTATGAATTGAGAAGTTGGTGTCACTTGGGATATTCACAGAAAGGTAATTATCAGACTAAGAGAGGAGACTGAATCTAAAGTTTGGTCACAGAATTAACATGTCAGAATTAAAGAAAGGATCTACAGTATGTTGATGCAGATGAAGAGTATCACCTCTGGGTTGGAGAAGGAGAGAGATTTGTGGAGCAATGTAAATGAATCTGTACAGGAGACTAACTTTTTTTCTGAGAAAGTAGTAATCTGTAAACTTTAGCTATATGTAACATAAATTTGGTTTGTTTTTTGCATGGAATATTTTCATAGCAGACAGAAATGCACAGAAAGCTTGAGTTCCAGAGACTAGCTAAACAATTATCTTTAAATGCGGTTTTAGAAAAAAATTGATGTAATCTATAATAATGTTAAGGCAAATGTAAATACAATTACAGTATTTATATCTCCTCTTGCAACTTTACTATAGCAATACAGTAAGATGATAAAGATAGGAGAATCATAATCTGACATTGTTTTAATTATTTCAGTTTGACTGCATGCAATCTTTTGCCTAGAAGCTATAGCAGCTAAAGTATTTGATTACCTTGTAAGTAATCTCTTTAAGAATATTTTTCTTCAGTCACTTTCTTCAGTAACAAGATAGGCAATTTTTATGTAGTCTGGAAGCTTTATCAACAGGATTTTGAAATGCAGCTCAGTCTCCTATATTGGTTATGACTGACGATAGCTGGGAACTTCCACTGGGAAATCCCCAACTTGAGAACTTCCTTGTACTGTATGCAGCTGCAAGCAACCAATCATTAAGACACAATATCAGCAACAGAGACTTTTAGCAGAAGACAATCTGTAAACCAGCTATGCGCCTGATCCTGCAGTCCTTAGTCTGAGTAGTTCCAATTATTTTAATGGTACCACTTGCATGAGTAAATGCTACTCTGTGAGTAAGGGTAACAGAATCAGGCCCTATTCATTTAAACAGCTGCTTCTTCAGAGCTAATGTAACTATTCCATTTGCAACTAGTTTTTTACATCTTGATAGGAGAAAATAAATTAATATTTTGCTAAACCTTGGTGCCAAAATTCACAGTAAGTCTGTGTCACTGACAATGCCGATAGTAAATAGCAACAACATTGTATATACCTAGATAAAATGTATAGAGATTAGAGAAATATGGTACGTAAATACAGGGTGTAATTCATCACTCTGCAGATAGCCTGAGCAAAACCTAGGCACCACTTACATCTCATTTAAGCTCTAAAGCAGTGGTTTCCCAAGCTGGGGTTTGTGAAATGTTACGGGGGGAGAGGGGAGGGGAGAAGTCCCTAATGGTGAACAGAGCTGTCCCTAGGAACCCCAGGCAGCACAGGGCCAGCAGCCCGGAGCCCTTGGACTTCCAAGGGCTAAGCAGATCAAAGCAAGCATATCTCACAGTGAAAAGATTTAAACTTCAAGACTCCTTCTAAGAAATGGAAAAATGCTGTTTTTAAAATTAAATAGGCAGCTAGTATTGTTTTTAAAATTATTATGAAGAACAAGTTTAAACTTTGTAACATGTGTTGTTTGCCTGGACTGCTCAAGACCTGAATGCTTGTGTAGGAGGAACTCTTTGAATTGGCTTCTTAAATACCTTCATGCTGTTTCACATCTGATACTCCTTGATGAAACATAGGAGCCTTGTCTTATAACAGGCTTATTCAAAATGATACGTGCTACAAAAGTGAGATTTTTGGCAGAGTGTTGCTGTTTTCATAATGTAATAAAATATTATAGTAATTAATAATATGTAATAAGTATGTCATAGAAACAAATTTTATATTTCCAAGATCACTGCTTTTATAATTTATACTCAGGTAAACAAGAAAATCCCTGGAAATATTCATTTTTAGGAGGGGGTTTGCGAGACTTGACATTTTAGTGAAAGGGGTTCACAGGTTGTTAAAATTTGGGAACCACTGTTCTAAAGAGACTTAAGTGGTGCAGACTTTGGGCTTGGGTGAATTTTATCTCTAGTGAAAATTCTTCTCTCCCGCCCCAAAAAATGTGTAGTGAAATTTATAAACTGAGTTTTGATATTAGAATATGGAGGAGAGCATCTGTCTGGGAAAAACTCCCCTGCTTCCCTCCTGGAGGAGCAGAGGCATATTCTCTTATCACATCCTTCTGATGCAGGGTACTCTTAATGATGTCATATTGATGCAGACTTCCAAGAATTTCCCTACATATGATAACCTCCTGTAGAAGCCGTATGATGGAGGAGGAGTAGGGGCAGGTAGCAATGCAGTCTTCAACTCCTTAGGATATCCATGAGTTTAGAAAAGCAAACTTTCTGCCCAATTAATGGAAGGAAATTAGAAGTTTGTAACCATGGTTTCTGAAATGATGTTGAACAGTTTGTCCTTTGTTACTCTTGCAATTACACTATAGTCAGCACTGACTCAGCTGTACCTTTTGTCTCCTCTTATGCCAACAGGAGCCACCAATTTATCAGCATAACTTCAGTTAGGCTCAGATCTCTTGCTAGCAAAAGTGACAATGCAAGGAACTATAAAGAAACAGCAATGTGACATACATGCTAGCAGCATAGAGTTTTTAATATATGTAGGAACTTCTGAGTCAGGAAGTTCTCTAATTTCTGCTTGAAGGATGACTTTTCATGGGTGCCAAAGCATGACAAACATTGTCAACAACAGGTACATTCCGTAGTGTAGACAAGGCTTAAAGTGGGTGACAATAAATCAATTGTGTGTGGTGAATTTCACCCCATGCAAAGGGCCTGCACAAGGCTTATGTGCCATTTAAAACTTCACAATCAGGTGTGAGAAGGTAAAGATGCTGCAGTCTGTAAAGACTACAAAGTCCCAGCTGGATACCTGGCCACTACGGTGAATCAAAGGGGAAGAGGGAGGTCTTTGGGGAAATTATTGCCTTGTGTTTTTTATTTGATTTGTATTTGTGATTGTTTGGTGGATAATAATCAAGCCTTGAGGAAAAGGCCTTACAATAGTGAGGGGGCTGGAGCTTTATTTCCATTCCTTGACTGATAAAACCACACAGCAGATTAAATGGGATTTACCTGCAAAGGCTTTGGAGTGGCCTGCTGCTAGGAATTGAATGTCATCCTGGTAGCACTTTAAATTGCTTCAGTTAGGAATCCAACCCATTTTCCATTGTCACCCATGTTTTTTTTTCATATGCTTCTGACTGTATGAAAAATGCTGTCGTTTTTCGGGGTTGGCTTCTTCCCAAAGGTAAACTATTTGGAAAAACTTTAAAAAAACAAACAAATAAACAAAAACCCTTCAGCCATTTGATTCAGAGGAGAATTTAAAAAGAAAAAAGTACTGTCCCCCCTTCTCTAAACATTTTTCTTTAAAGCAACCCAAGAGGAAACATCAGCTGAAAATATTTGTACATACTGTCGATTAAACACAGTTAACTCACACGATTAACTCAAAAAAATTAACTGCCATTGAAAAGATTAATTGCACTGTTAAACAATAGAATACCAATTGAAATTTATTCAATATTTTTGGATGTTTTTCTCCACTTTCAAATATATTAATTTCTATTACAACACAGAATAAAGTGTACAGTGCTCACTTTATTACTGTATTTATTACAAATATTTGCACTGTAAAAATGATTGAAGAAATAGTATCTTTCAATTCACTGCATACAAGTACTGTAGTGCAATCTCTATTGTGAAAATGGAACTTACAAATGTAGATTTTTTTTTTGTTACGTAACTGCACTCAAAAACAAAACCATGTACAACTTTGGAGCCTACAAGTCCACTCAGTCCTACTTCTTGTTCAGCCAATCGCTAAGACAAACAAGTTTGTTTACATTTGTAGGAGATACTGCTGTCTGCTTCTTATTTACAATGTCACCTGAAAGTGAGAACAGGTGTTTGCATGGCACTTTTGTAAACTGCATTGCAAGGTATTCACGTCCCAGATATGCTAAACCTTCATATGCCCCTTCATACTTCTGCCACCATTCCTGAGGACATCCTTCCATGCTGATGATGTTTTTTTTTTTTAAAGTGCATTAATTAAATTTGTGACTGAACTCCTTGGGAGAGAATTGTATGTTCCCTGCTCTGTTTTACCTGCATTCTGCCATATAGTTCATGTTATAGCCGTCTCGGATGATGACCCAGCACATGTTTGATTTACGAACACCGTAGATCTGACAAAATGCAAAGAAGGTACCAATGTGAGATTCCTAAAAATAGCTAGAACACTCAATCCAATGCTTAAGAATCTATAGTGCTATCCAAAATCTGAGAGGGACGAGGTATGAAGCATGCTTTCAGAAGTCTTAAAAGAGCAGAAACTACAGACCCCGAACCACCAAAAAAGAAAATCAACCTTCTGCTTGTGGCATCTGACTCAGACATAGGGGCTAACTCCATGGGTGCTAAATTATCTCCCTGACCCACCTGCCTGCCCCAGCTCACCTCCACTTGCCTCCTCCCCTGAGTGTGCCACATCCCTGCTTCTCCTCCCAGCGCTTTCTGCCAAAAACCAGCTGTTTCATGGCGCTACACACTCTGGGAGGGAGTAGGGAGGAGCAGGAACACGGCACGCTCAGGGCAGGAGGTGGGAAAGAGGCAGGACCGGGGTGGGGATTTGGGGAAGGGGTTGGAATGGGGGTGGAGTCGGGGTGACGGGGGTCGAGCACCCACCAGCGCCAGGAGAAGTTGGTGCCCATGGACTCAGATGATGAAAATGAACATGCATCGATCTGCTGTTTTGGATCGTTATTGAGCAGAGCCTATCAGTATGGATGCATATCCTCTGGAATGGTGGTTGACACATGAAGGGACGTATAAATCTTTAGTACATCTGGCACCTAAATATCTTGCGATGCCAGTTACAACAGTGCCATGCCAACACCTGTTCTCACTTTCAGGTGACATTTTAAACAAGAAGCAGGCAGCATTATCTCCTGCAAATATAAACAAACTTGTTTGTTTGAGCAATTGGCTGAAGTAGGACTGAGTGGACTTGTAGGTGCTAAAGTTTTCAGTTATTTTTTTACATAAGTCAACATTTGTACGTTCAACTTTTAATGATCAAGAGATTGCACTACAGGACTTGTATGAGTGAATTGAAAATACTATTTCTTTTTTACAGTACAAATATTTTTAATAAAGTGAGCAGTGTATACTTTTTATTCTGTGTTGTAATTGAAATCAATATATTTAAAAATATAGAAAACATTCACAAATATTTAAATAAATGGTATTCTATTGTTTAACAGTGTAATTAATCATGATTTTTTTTATTGATTGACAGCCCTAATACATACTCTTCCTGATTTCATTGGTTTGGATATACTTTCCTGGGGGTTATTAGACTAAACATTTATAGTGATACACCTGTACCTCGATACAACGCTGTCCTCAAGAGCCAAAAAACCTTACCGTGTTATAGGTGAAACCATGTTATATTGAACTGGCGTTGATCCACTGGAGTGCACAACCCCCCGCCCCGCTCCAAGCACTGCTTTATCGTGTTATATCCGAATCTGTGTTATATCGTGGTAGAGGTGTATCTGAAAGTCAGATAATGCTACTTCTCTACATATGAGTATTAGTATCTCTTCTGAATCATTCATTTCCTCAGTCCTTTTAAAAACTATCTTAACATGAAAAATCTATTTCCTTAGAATCTGAGTGCTTACTGCTTCTTGTTCTCTATTTGACTGCAACCAAGACATCAAGCTTACTGGCAATTGTTTATGTTGGCAGATGGTCAAAAAGAAATCTGTATTACTTTGAAAATGCTGGGGTCAGGAAACCTGAGTCACAGCACAGGGCTTTTCAGGATTGTTCTTGAAGGACTGGTGATTTCCATCCTCAATTGTCCTCTTTAAGGCTTGTATTGGTGAAAATGGTGAAATAACTTTCATGGCTCCTTAGCTGCTGATAGTATTTATAAAAGCAATCAGCCGCTGTATATGGTTGGTCTCTTATACAACCTTTTGTAAGACTCAAGTGTTTACCTTTAGTTCTTATTATCTTCTCTAAGGAGTCTAATGAGAGGGGGAGTTCCCCTACAAAGTACTTTTGCCACTTTTCTGATTTTCTTTTAATTACACTCAGTTGTCCCATCTTAAGGGCACTAGAACTTTCTGAGTATTGTGATACAGTACTAGGCTTTTTAATGCTATGGACTTCCTCTGACTCTAGCTGATTTTGGGGAGTGGCTCTCACACAGCCTCCCTCTGTAGGCAGGAGAAGCAATGGCTCCCTCTTAGCCCTGGTCTACACAATGAGTTTAGATTGAATATAGCAGCATTAGATCAATTTTAACCCCGCTCCCGTCCACACAACAAAGCCATTTTTGTCGACTTAAAGGGCTCTTAAAAGCTATTTCTGTACTCCTCCACAAAGAGAGGATTAGCACTGAAATCTACCTTGCTGGGTCGAATTTGGGGTAGTGTGGATGCAATTCGACAGTATTGGCCTCTGGGAGCTATCCCAGAATGCTCCATTATGACCACTCTGGACAGCACTCTCAACTCAAATGCACCAGCCAGGTAGACAGGAAAAGTCCCACGAACTTTTGAATTTCATTTCCTGTTTGGCCAGCATGGCAAGCTCAAAGGTGACAGTGCAGATCTCATCAGCAGAGGTGATCATGTAGTCCCAGAATTGCAAAAGAACTCCAGCATGGACAGAATGGGAGGTAGTGGATCTGATCTCTGTATGAGGAGAGGAACCTGTGCTATCAGAACTCCACTCCACCCCTGAGGACTGCCAAAGCAACAGAAAGCTGGCATTCAATAAGTTTTTTGAAGTGCAGTGTGGCCTTGTCCTTCCCTACTCCACCCGGTGTGTCCCTCCTCCTGCAGCCCTCCCAGGCTACCTTGGCAGTTATCCTCCCATTTGTGTGACAAATTAATAAAGAATGCATGAATTTGAAACAATGACTCTATTGCCTCTGTAAGTGGTGATTGAAGGCGGGCGGGGACGGTGGTTGGTTTACAGAGAAGTAGAGTGAACCAAGGGAGTGGGTTTTCATCAAGGAGAAACAGACAGAACTTTCACACTGTAGCCTGGCCAGTCTTTAAACTGGTTTTCAAAGCTTCTCTGATGCACAGTGTACCCTGCTGTGCACTTCTAACCACCCTGGTATCTGACTGCACGTAATCAGCGGCCAGGCGATTTGCCTTAACCTCCCATGCCATCCTAAATGTCTTCCCCCTTACTCTCACAGATATTGTGGAGCACACAGCAAGCAGTAATAACAATGGGAATATTGGTTTCACTGAGGTCTAACAGTCAGTAAACTGCACCAGTGAGCTTTTAAACAGCCAAATGCACATTCTACCACCATTCTGCACTTGCTCAGCCTATAATTGAACTGCTCCTTACTACTGTCCAGGCTCCTTGAGCCATGGGAGCAAGGGGCAGGCTGGGGTAGGTGCACCCATGCGGTGCAGTAGGCTGGGAGAGCAGCCTGAGGCAGAAGCCTCCAGCTCGCATGATATTCCAGGCAGGACTGAATCTCCATGAGACAAAACTTAAAGAAGAGAATGACCTAGAGTCACTCCCATTTATGTCCAGGTGCCCCTGACTGACCTCACTGAGGTTGGCCAGGAGCACCCAGGAGATGACAGCTAGCAGTCATACTGCACCATCTGCTGCCACGAAGGCAAGGAGCTGCTGCTGTGTAGCAATGCAGTACCACGTCTGCCAGCAGCACCCAGGAGACATACGGTGAGTTGAGTGGGCTCTGTGCTTGTCGTAGTATGTCGTCTGCATGGGTAACCTAGATAAAAAGGCAAGAAACAATTGTCTGCCATTCCTTTCATGGAGGGAAGGGGGGCCTGATGACATGTATCCAAAACCACCCACAACAATATTTTTGCCCCATCAGGCATTGGGAGCTCAACCCAGAATTCCAATGGGCAGCAGAGACTGCAGAAACTGTGGGAGCTACTCACAGTGCAATGCTCTGAAAGTCAACGCTAGCCTCGGTAATGTGGATGCACTCCAACTTAATGCGCTTAGTGGGGACACATGCAATGGACTGTATAAAATCAATTTCTAAAAAATCGACTTCTATAAAATTGACCTAATTTCGTAGTGTAGCATACCCTTACTGAATATTTGGCTGCTAGATCAGTCAGCTGCAGTAGCTGTAGGGTCTGCAAGGGAAGAAATTCTCCCCATTGATTGCAATAATCTGCATAGTTCCTCCTGACCTCAGCCTGCTAATTGTAGCTTCTCCTCCCTTCTCATTAGGGCATAGGAAGGCCCAATAGAAAACACCTCATGGATCCCAGAGAAATGATGGGTTCCAGAAATCTTGCCCCCCAGCCCCTATGCAGGGAAATCATACGTGTATCAACTGCATCCAGCCATCCCTCAGCCCCAGGCAGGTGAGCAGAATTTACCCCAGTATCTATAGACACTGTCTGTAGTAAGATCAGAATTTGGTCTGTATATTGAATACATGCAACTGCTAGTGGAGTTACATGTGTGACAGACACTTTGGCTACATTTTAATTAATACAGGGAAAACTCTATAACTGACAAAATGCTAATTGTATGGACAGATTCATTTGTATCCCAAATTCAAAAAGGAAAAACATGTTCTGTCTTGGCTGTAGCTGCTATAAAGCCTTTATATTCTTATTTTAGCATTTATTTGAAACACTTTCAATTCAATGTTACCAAACAAGTCAATGAGCCAGTTCATGAATTATATTAAGGCCCTTTTATTCTATTCTGACAGGGTAAAGTGGATGGAAATAGCCCCCTCTGTAAAACTAATTATTAGAGCTGTATATCAACCCTCTTGTCATCATTGGCATAGACAATGGATATAGGGTGTTGCTAGAGTAGACTGCAGAATGGCTATTCTCTGCTTCCCAGGACTATGAAAGCAGAGTGAATTACAGCAGTCCTGAGGCTGCTCTAAATTACTCAGAGAACTAGGTAGGGCCCTGCATGAGAGCTTTATGAAACTTCTGTAACAAAGCTCAGAGCCAGATGAAATTCACTTGTTTTCAGCAAAAGCCTGTACCTCTCCCCAGGTTTGCCTTAATGTTTGCTGAGGTCCATGTACTTTCAAAAGAAGTTTCAGGAGAAAGAAGCTTAATTTTGAACAATCATGGGATGGATTTAGGGCTGATCTCCTTCCTCCCCTGAGGTATAGAGGATTATCAGTTGTGTTTTAAGCTATATGCTAGTTGGTGATTTTGCTTTGACATTTTGTTTTCATTTGAATCCAAACCTCTGTAAGAACTAAGCTAGATGAAACAATACAGACTAACACCTTGCAAACCAAAGCCACTGTCTTTCCATAGCTGTACTTGCAAGTGTTAAAAAGAATGGCAAAATAATTCATCAGACTGGTTTCCCAGCTCTTATTCACACAAGTCATTGGTAATAATTTTAACTTCCTGAAAGTTGTCACACAACTTGTATTTATTCTTTAGATGAAGAAGGAAGAGAACAATACGATCAATGGAATTAGAGATTTTGCATATTTAGTTGGGGTGGGGGAAACAAGCACAAAAAACATGCACACGCTTCGTCTGGCACAACTTCAGTCTTCTTATTCACCAGCTGCTAAGTCATTTTCATATCCCTTGCTGCTTTCTCCAAGTGAAAACACACCTGTTCCTTCAGTATTGTACCCGTTTATTGTTGGCTCTCTGTAAGCATGAAATGTTAGAGCATTTTGACTTGCATCAGAGAGCTGTCATGATAGAGCTATTTAATGGGGCTGTAGCCATATTAACTGCTGATTCCCTTTAGTTGTGTCCACAGCTATAGCTCATTCAATGTGTGAGTAGTAGTATATGTGCTAACTGGCATGCTCTCACATTTATTCTCCTGATACCATGCTGAGACCATTAGAAAATACAGTCCAGTTTATCCTGGTTTGGCCAATATTGCTGCACACTTCCCAATAGCCCTCTGCAGTTATAAACTACATGTCCACCACATCTCCTGGTCTGAGAAGGGCAGGGAGAGCTTAGAGGTAGAGCCCAGCAACACAGACTTACTGAACTGCAGCCTGTGTTGCAGGTGGAAGAGCAGGTCAAAGGAGCCTAGATGAAAGCGATGTATCAGAGTAGGGATAATGGCAGGAAAGACAAGAGAATAGTAGTAAGGAAGTAGTGATGATGCCTAACAGAAAACATAGGATGACTATGAGGTGAAAAGTGCAATGGGATAGGATGAGAGAAGAGTAGCAAGTCATGAGTTTGTGCCTGATCATACCCTACTGTAGGAAAATTCAAAGAGGAGACTAAAGAGGAGGAAACTACCAGTTGGTTGCTCTCATTGAGAAATTCTCATTCTTTCCATTGGAGGCCAGGGATTTACACACATGGCTGTGGGCCCTGCTTGCAAGATCTGGTAAATCCCCATGAACGTACACACATCCTGCAGGATCAGTGGGAAGGTGGGGTTATCTGCATGGAAATTCTGGGTGTCTGGTACTGCTCCCATTCCACATGTGCACCTTGCATGTGCATGTAGCCACACTGACAAAGCTTCTGTAGCATATCAGGAACAGATCAATGGTTAGCTACAATCAATGACTGGAAACTTTTCAGGAGAGGAAACCATTTGATTGATTGTTGCCTGCTACCAACACTAGTCTGCTACAGTCAGTCTTAAAAGAGGCACTATCATCTAAGTACTGATTAATAATACTTTGTAGCACTTATAAAGCACTTCACAGACATTAGTTAATTCTCAGAATACCTGACCAAGCTAAGTATTCCAACTTTACAAATAAGAAATTGAAGCACCGAGAGGCTAAGTAGTTTGCCAAAGGCCACACTGCAAGTCTTGGGAGAGCTGGCATTGGAGCACAGGAGTTTCTAGCTCTCAATTCTATGCTTACACCAATGGTCTGTGGTTTCTCTTATTTACCATGTCACATCAGCACTTTTATTTGGTTATAATCCAGCATCCATAGGTTTCTTTTATTCTAACAAATTGCCTTTTTTACCAGTGTGTCTCAAGTGGCTACATACTCTTCACCATCCTTGATAGGATTTTTCTACATTGTTTTGTTATTTGTTTTTTTAATTCCAGTATGTATTCTTCCCATTTGGCTAGTCCATCACTCTTCTTAATTAGTAAAATGCCATCCTGTTAGATTCTCTCCCGCCGGGAAGTCATTCGGCTACCAAATCATTTCTTTACCTCCATCATATATTTTAACATTTTAAAACAGCAAAACTGTAACATTCTTCTTTAACAGGAAAAAGTGAAATCAACTACAGCAACACTAATTAAGTATAGTTTAGCATTAGCTTGAATTTAAAACAGTCCTCCTGAGATTTCAGAGCATGTACCCAAAGTATCATAAAATATGTAGCCACACTCCTTTTCAATTAACATTCATTTATTTGGGAACAAGAAAAGAAGCAACAAACAGGCACAACCTGTTCCTTGCTCCTTTTCTCACTAGTATTTATCTTCTGCCCAGCAACACCAGACTGCTTTTTCTGCTTGCATTCCAAAAAGAGCTCCTTCTTGTGTCTGGGGAATACCAAGGTAGTTACAACATCATTATATTTCTCTTTCTTGAGCCTTAAACATGTTTGTTCCATTATAAAGCCACTTAAAGACAAAATATTGGCTATTAAATTGTAAGCCTTTTGTTGAATGTATCATTATTTTGTTTCTATCTAACAATTACACCAAGTGAGATGCCAACCATTTCTGATTACTGAATGGCTTAACTTTATTTATTGATATGGTGAAGAAAGAAAACTTAAGACAGTCACATACTACCGGAATGATGTCTTTTTAAATGTAAAATTAATTCTTTATTAATTTTATAATATAATCATAATATAGCAATCATATGGAGACATATTCCACTGGTTTGTAAGCAGTCAGAAAACAGAGGAAGGAAGGAAGGGAAAACTTAAACTACAGACTTGTGTGAGAAAGTCACATTTAATAAATAAGGATTGTTTCAATGCAAAATTAATCTAGAGTTTTATAGAAATGAATAGAGAGAATTTCTGTTTGTCAAGAATTTTTTTTAGCTGTCCTAGCAGAGATGTAGTTCTACTAAATTCTATATGACTTTTATAAGGAAGTACTTTAAAATAAAATACAATATAATGAAACATTAAGTGTATAAATATATACAGGTATAGTGCTACATTGTCTTAAGATAGTATGTAAATATCCTAATATCAAAATAAGCACACTGAAGTAAACAAGTTGTGTGGAGAAGAAGGAAGCAAATTTCTGTTAATCACAAAAAGGCTGATTCTGCCACACTTATTTGTAAGGAGTGTTACTTTACTCCCTGCCAGTCTCATTGAAGCCCTGAGACCAACTGCCTGAATTGGATACCACTCACTCTCTTTGACAGACAGATTTAGGCTATGGCATTGGGAGACATGTAGAGAGCAAAGGCCACTATGCTCCCTTCCTTGCTATGGAGCTTCTGGGGAGTCCTCTGTGTCAATAATGTGTGAACAGAATTCTGTGTGAATTCAAGGACATAGCCCATCAGAAAAGGAGTTGGAACTAGGGAACAGACAATCTACATGCACACTGTCATGACAGGTTCAGCATTAACTCACCTTCTTCATTTTAACTCCCACTGGAGGAGTCAGAAGTTTCAGGTGCCACTGGGGGAGCTGTAGCATTGTGGTAAAAGAGCAAAACTCTGCTTCTAGCCCTGTGGCCTTACAGAGAGGCAAGCACTTAAATCCAAAGGCTGAGACCTGTGGGGCTTCATTCAGCAGTGTCTTGCAGCAATCTAGCTTACATAACATTGTGACTCTTCTTTTGGACTTAGAGCCAGATCCATTCCTGATACATGAGTACAGCATGACCAATATTTTAGTACATGGGAGCAATAGTATGAACAGATTGATGCATGTGGCTAGTCTCTGTTCATCACTGTCTCTTTGGACAGCATGTTGCCTCCTCAAACGTTTATCAGACTGGTGGCCCAGGGCATGCATGCCTGGAAAATATACTCTTATTTGGGCATTTTGAATAACACGGCACATCTCATTAGTAATAAGTAACTTCTTTTGACAGAACAACATAAGACTTATTAAGCACAACTCCGCTGGGTTTACTCAACGTCTAAACAGGAGCGTGTATCAAATCCCTATTTGCAGGCTGTAACAGACATACAGTAAATTGCCTTAGGCAGTATCTCAGTGACTCATAGGAATAATGAGCATAAACAGTGATAATAAATCACATGGCCCCTTTAATATAAAAGAAATGAGAGCACCATCTTCAGAGTTGCAGAAAAGAAAACAATGGTTAACAAAATATTGAGTGGTGGTCAGTACAATAAAAAAGGTTACTTATGGAGAGAGCCAAGATACCACCACTGTTATGGATGAAGTAAGTCCAGTTTTGACCCCTCCCCCTATCTTTGCCAAACTAACTGTAGTACATGAAATTTCTCAGGCATAATGATATGCAGTTGAGTAATTTTTTGCCCAGAAAGTTGAGGGTCACTTCATGAGGCTCCTAGAAGCAAATCTTCCCTTCTTTCACCCAGACATTCTGTTTCTGTCTTTCAGGTTAAATTGTCCTTCCTGTTTGTGCTGCTTCTCCCAGAATCCTCTACGGTCTCTCCAGTTCTCTCTGTCTTTGTATCTGCAAGATTCCCCAAAATCCTCAGTCTCAGCTGCCTTTTCCCAGACCTATCATCTCCTTCCCACTCATCTGTTCTTCCTCAGTCTTTGCCTCCCTCTCACCAGAGCTCCCCACCTTCAAGTCCCACCACCAGTCTCTGCTCCCCAACACCTCCCATCCCTAGTCTCTCCCTCCCCAGCAAACCTGTCTCCTCATGCTGCCTTGTGTAAGGTGTAAGATATGTATCCCAGTTGGATGTGTACTTTATAAACACCTCATCAGCACCATGCACAAGAGGCTGGCAGTATAGCAAAACCTCCCACAATGCTTCAGGTGAGAAGGGGGAAGATTTCTCTTTTCCTTGCACCAACATTTCAGTAGTGAAATGTGAGGCAGTCACAGGCCTGGGTGGCGTGTGAGTCCTGCACTGGAGAGGCTAGGCATGAGCGCCAGAAGCTCCCTAGAAGTGGGAGGGACCACCAGTGCCTGGACTGCAGCCCCACCCCCTTCTCCACCCAAGAACCTGCCCCCTACTTGGCCCCCTCCCCTACCTACATTCATGCCTCTTCACTGCTTCCCCTGAGGCCCCCCCATCTGCCGCTCATTGGCAGATGGTGAGGGTTCTCAGGGGACGGGGCAGAGAGGCATGAATGGCAAGCGGAGGGATCCTGGGGAGGGAAGAGGTGGAGCAAGGACAGGACCTCAGGGGGAATAGGTGGAGTGGCGACAGGAAGAGGACCAATGTGGGTGGGGCCATGAGGCAAAAGGATGAGTGGGAGCAAGGCTTTGGGATGGAGTGCAGGTGGGGCTATGGCTCAGGTGTCCTTTTGGTGGCGGCACCCCAAAGGCAGTGAGCCAGCATGCCTCCAGATTGAGGTGCTGCTATATCCTGGCTTCTTCTTCTACCCACTGCTTATGGTCAGAGGCATAGAGATGGGGATTTATGCAGTTAAGGAGGTGTCCAGAACGGAGGACAATAGATTGAGGCATAGGGAGTGGGAGACATTCCTGAGGAGAGAGAAGCACAGGTGCACAATGAGATCATTCTGAAACGTGATGCATGTGGTTACATCACTGTAAGACTTAAGTAGATGGATGTGCAACAGATATGGACCTTGGATCCATTGTTTTAAATGAATGGTTTATGGAAGATTGTGTTCTACTCCATGGAGAAGGGTTACCACTGCTCCTCACTGAACTAAAAACAGTGGGTGGTGATGAAGGCAAATCAGCCAGGTTGTAACCCACCTCACTCACAAGAGGTACCACTTCCTGGGGAAGCTCACATAAACCTGATTCTCCAGAGGCCAGACAAAGAAAGGATTGGTTAAATAGCCTGAGTTTAAACTGACTCAGGCCCTTCTTTCTGATCCAGCAAATGGACAGGACCTTCTGTCCAAGGGGAGGCCCCAATCCTGGCTGCAATTTGGAAAGGTTTGACCTACGAGGGCCATACAGAGATTTATGGTGATCCCTGGTAAGCTTTTAGAATGTGTATAGGAACTTTTTTGTTTTCTGTAATGCTTTTAGCTGAAGAATAAATGTGCTTGCTTAGGAGGAGTTGTGTGGTGACTTGTAACTAGGCAATACGCTGGTCATAGCCTTCAGAGAGAGAAAATAGCACAAGCACTGGACTGTTTAGGCAGTCTGGTTTGCTGGGTATATCACAGTAGGGAGCTTTGCAGCCTTAAATCCCCTGGTCAGAAGTGAGTGAGATGCGGATGTTTACCTAAAAGATGTGCTGGCTGGGAACCAGAAATCTTTAACAGTGTGCCCTTGAACCATGGAGAGGGAATGTAAGTGCCGATACCCTGAAACTGTGACAGGCTGAATCTAATTTTCTGTGTAGTACAGCTTTAAATGGAAGGAGTTTTGCTGGGCCCTGGTTCAATGTGGGGGAGGGATTTGCTTTGAGGTAGTTCGTGTCAGCTGCTGCTTGTGCAGACTTTATTTTTGTTCTTTCTTGTTTTCCTTACTTTTAAATTTTAAATTAATTCAGGCTGAAAATACAGGTTTTCTCTTAGTGTGTGAGAAACATAACTGAAGACACTGGTCCTTGGAAAGTGAAGGGGGAAGGCTGGTGAAGCAATCTCTATGACAGATGGGAGAAGTGAAAGGAAGGACAGCAGTGGTTCTAATCTGTGCTAGTCCTACTTATCTCTTGAGCAACTTCAGGATTCTATATTCCCACCTGCCTATTTAACCACTCCAGCTCATCCCCTCCCCAAATCTCACATTGGGGGCCTTCAGTTAATTTGCCCATTGGACCCTTATTTATGAATCCACCCAGCCATCAGAGAATGTATTAAATGGGGCTTGTTGTTCTTGTTGTTTAAACTCACGTCTTTTCAAAGGCAACTGAATTAAAAACTAACATTTTTCTAACTCCATGCTTGTGATACAAAAACATCCTCAAAACACCAGGTTGGCAGAGTGGAGACCATATATACACACACATTAGTGGACTTGTTTCTTTCCTCAGACACTTTTTTTTTCTCTTTCCCCTCTGCTCCTTTTTGGCATTTGTGTGAGTTTGGCATTAGGCAAAATGAAGATAACTTGGCTGAAGATGAGGGAACTGCTTCCGAGAAAACAAGAACTGACTTGAACATTTTTTTTAATTAAATGAGATTCTTACTTTAGCTTTTCAAGACCATCCATCCTGCACATACCAACCTCCTCCCCATTATTAATTTTTTTCTTTTCTATTTGTTAACCCTTGAGAAGATGAGAATGTATATATTTGCTAGGTAGCATATCTCAGATGGTAATAGCTTCAATAATACAAAGAAGAAAAATAAGTTACTGGAGAGTAAAAAAAGCACTGGGAAGATTTGAAGTGCTGTCAAATACAAAAGGTATTTTGGGACATCTGTTCAAAATTCTGGCTTCTCATATCCTTCAATTTCATATTCCTTTTTATATGTGGGCAATAAAATTGCATGATTCATTAAATACATATTTTGGCATCTGCGTTTACTGTATATTTTTGAATACTGGAAATCAGAATGGAGAACTTCCTTCTCAGCATTTTTTTAATGGTACACTTTGAGCAGAACATTACAGATGGTGTTCCCTGATTGCTCATAAAATTTCAGGTTTAGGCTATAGTTCCCTGATAATTCACCAAAGTAGCTTGATGGAATGCAGGACTGTATAACTGAGTTTTGATCACATTTGGACTTTACAGGTGAGCAGAAGAAACTCAGGATTATTTTAAGGCCAATTTGTTAAGCCATATATGTGATATACGCAAAGCTAGGTGCAAGCATTTTTAGCTTTCATAGCTTAGATCACATCTTAATACAGCAATTGTTTCACAGATGTCTCCCCCTCCATTCACACTCATGTAAAGTACTACCCTTACCAGGCACAATCACTTAACATCCCTGTGGCAACTACATTTGCTTCCGTGCATTTTTAATATTGGGAAAATATTTCATGTATATTCATTTTTTTAAAAAAAGTGATTTAGCATCTGGAAACAAGGAAAAGAGTTAGCCCCATCTGACCAGCCAAGTCTTCTCTACAAATCACTCATTGCCCATGACCACAGCTTAAGCATCAGGTTTGAAATAACTTGAGTAGAGTATAGAGCCAATCAAAATCTTTTGTGAAACACTTTTTTTTTAACTGAATAATGAAGATTTGGGTCAACCAAAACAATCAGCAGATTTCGGTCAATTTTGTCAAATTGTGCGAATTAAAAAAAAAAGGGAAAATGAGTCTGAAACAATTGAAATGTTTCATGTCAACATTTTCAAAATGAAAGGTTTTGATCTTAAACAAGCTTTCATTTGAATTTTATTGATTCTTCAAAAAAAAAAAAAAAAAGCTTAAAAATATCCTGAAAACTAAATGGAACTCTCAGTTCAGGTCATATTCAATTTCCTCCTCCCCTCCCCTGTTCTCTTTCTTTCTTTCTTTCTTTCTTTGTTCAGCCTCTCAACCAACTGAACAAAAAAGTTATTCTCACAACCTGAAACTTGAGGTTTTTAAATTAAAAGTGTATTGATACAGTTTACTCAGTGTTTTGTCAAGGTAGATAAAAAGTCATGGAGTTTAATGCATGCACATTATTTGCATATGACTTGAAAAGTTCTGATAAAAATTTACAAATTTGAGCACTCTGACAAAGACACCACTTACTCCTCATGCTCACAGCATAGCTTTGCCTCATTGTCCCCTCCAGTTGGTAGCCTCCTTATGGCTTTCAGAGATTTTTAGCCTCTCTCCAAAAAAGTCCTTTCCCTCTGTGATAAGGAAAGTCCAACAGAACCAAAATCACTCCTTCATCCCTTGATTGGATCCTTCCATAAGCCATAGCTCTCTCTCTAGGTCCAAACAACCTTCATCTTTTGGTCACAGAGGTTCACAAAAATCCCTTTACTGCTTGGTCTCAGGTATGTTGTATTTGCCCTAGACAGTTTGGCCTGCCCCAGGACAGAGCAAATGTAAATAAGCCACAGGCACAAATTCAAAGTGGTTTTCCCCTAAAAAGCTTTCATGAGTCATTTCTCATGCTTATCTCCCCACCCCCACAAAAACCACAAACATTGCCCCTTTTCCCTGATGGCTACCTCTTCATCCGCCTCCTCCGCTATTACCACCACCAAAACTCAACCCATCCCTTGGTAGCTGCTTCCTGCTACATCTGCCACTATCCTGTCTCCCTTTTTTCCATTGGCTTCCATCTCCTTCACCGACACTCTTGTCTCCTTCCTTTAGTGGCTGTTCCCTTTGAAAGCTACACTTAACTGTTCTAATGGTGGCTTAGTGGAGCTGATGAGTATGCCTAGGTCAGGGGTAGGCAACCTATGGTACATGTGCCGAAGGCGGCACGCGAGCTGATTTTCAGTGGCACTCACACTGCCCAGGTCCTGGCCACCGATCAAGGGGACTCTGTGATTTTAATTTAATTTTAAATGAAGCTTCTTAAATATTTAAAAAAACATATTTACTTTACATACAACAATAGTTTAGTTATATATTATAGACTTATAGAAAGACCTTCTAAAAATGTTAAAATGTGTGACTGGCACACGAAATCTTAAATTAGAGTGAATAAATGAAGACTCGGCACACCACTTCTGAAAGGTTGCCGACCTCTGGCCTAGGTGAATGGCCCTGCCCCATATCTGCTTAACTGTGGAGAGAGAGCATGTGTGTTCTCAGGTGTGTTGCTTCCATAGCTGGCTCCAAAATGGGCCACAGTGGAAGCAGGAGTGAAGGGGCTAGAGGATTGGCATTGGTCACGGTTGGTAGACAGGATACTGGGCTGTATGGACCTTTGGTCTGACCCAGTATGGCCATTCTTATGTATGTTCGGATAGTAGAGTTCAAAGGAACTGACAACTAGTTTCTTCCCTGCCATGTAGCAATGGCACTCTGATTCCCTATCCCCTTTTCCTGGGTTCTTCTTCCCCTCAGCTAGTCAGTCACAGACAGTAAGTGAAATAGAAGCAGGAGCTTCAGTTTGGTTCTTTTTATGGCAATTCTTTGTGGGGTCCTTCTACAGCCCCACAGTTGCCTGGGGGCAGCTGAGGTTGGAGTTGTACTTCTCAGTGAACCCATGCATCTTTTTATTTTTACCTGATTGCCTCTCAAGCACATTTGTGATTTCTACCTTCCCGATAGCCCTCAGAATGACACACATATCAATTATCAGAGGGGTAGCCATGTTAGTCTGGATCTGTAAAAGCGGCAAAGAGTTCTGTGGCACCTTATAGACTAACAGACGTATTGGAGCATGATCTTTCGTGGGTGAATACCCACATTGTCGGATCCGAAAGCTCATGCTCCAATACGTTTGTTAGTCTATAAAGTGCCACAGAACACTTTGACACATCAGTAATATTGTTGCTTGTTGAAGCCTTGCCTGGTTGTACTGTTAGGAGGAGAAATTGATCTGAGTCAGGTATTTTGTTGTGCAATTCTGTTTATTTACAAAGAATGTGCACAAACTTCTGTTTCCCTGAACACAGTAGGAACAAACAACAGCAGGCAGTTTCCTTACTCAGAATTTCCAAGCTGGGTTTCTAGTCAGTCCTGTGCCTCACAGATAGGGTGACCAGACAGCAAATGTGAAAAATCGGGATGGGGGTGGGGGGTAATAGGAGTCTATATAAGAAAAAGACCCAAAAATCGGGACTGTCCCTATAAAATCGGGACATCTGGTGACTAACCCACAGAGCTCTGTCTCTGCTCCCTCACAGGGCCCCACTTATGACTGCTTCCCTGACTGCATCAATGGCTATTAGCCAGGATGGGCAGAGGTGGCGTCCCTAGTTTCTGATTGCCAGAAGCTGGGAATGGGCGACAGAAAATGGATCACTTGATTATCTGTTCATTCTCTCTGAGGCAGCCGGATTGGCCCCTGTCAGAAGACAGGTTACTGGGCTAGACTGACCATTGGTTGGACCCAGTATGACCGTTCTTATGTTTTTTATGTTCTGTCTTTCTGCCTCTGATACACACAGTTCCAATCAGCCAATGCCCTAGCCCAGGGGTTCTTACAACAAATAGAATCATAGACTATTAGGGTTGGAAGGGACCTCAGGAGGTCTGTTTTGGTGACCTCAGAGTGTGGCCACCAACTCTTGCTGGTGGCCGCTCTAACAATTTTCCTAAAATACTTTAGGAAAAACAAATAAATATGAACATACGCATGTCCAAATCACTGTAATTTATTTATGTAGAGTTTTTTCTGACTCAGTAATAAAAATAATGTACAGTTGTCTCTATTCTTTACTGGACCTAAACAGAATAGAACAGAGATAAAGGTGCTTTGCACGATCTTGTCTTTGTTGTTGTTGTTTCTTTTGCTGCTTTTGTGCTTTTTTTTTTTTTTTTTTTTTAGATTTGCTGGCTAGTAAGTCTGCTGCTGTGATAAGTGATACTTGTATGTTGATATCACTTTTCACAGCATGCCAGCTAGCTACTAAGTCTGCTGTGAAAAGTGACATTAACATACAGATATCACTTTTCACAGCAGATTTACTTAGCCCTGGTAAGCCTGGGGACAAATTAAGCCTTGGATAGGGAGGTGGTGGTGAGGCAGCAGGGGCCAGGGATGATGGAGGGAGGTAAGCCTGGGGGATGGAGCCCAGTGCCCTGCAGCTGGAGGCTGGAGACCTGCTGCTGGAGACTGCTGCCCGCCATCTCAGGGCTGAAGTCTGATCCCACTGCCTCTGGGAAGGTGGGGAATTCAGTGACTGCCTACTCATCAGCGTTTGTGTCTCCAGAGGAGGGTAGGGCACAACTCCTGGTGGGAGTCCTGGGAGAGGGTTCACTGCTTTGCCCCCCAATCACCACCCAAGAGGCTGTGGCTGCAAGAAAAGCCTTGGTGGCCACATGAGCCATGGTGGCTACATTTGAGAAATGCACCAGGGAAAGCTCTTGGCTCTGCATACAGTCTAGTACCTTGGGTGGTGGCTTCCTTTCTCTCCAGCTATTTTACTCCATACTTAATTGCTTCTTCCCTTTAGCCTGAATGAAGGGTGGGTAGCATGCCCATCTGCTCTGATAAGCTTTGTGATTTCCCATAGATCAAATACACTCCTGATGGTATCCACTAACACTTTCCAATATAACAATATCCTGATCTTTTGTAGTGCTTTAAAACTTACTTTTCCTCACCTCTTTCCATAATTAACACAATACTGTCTCATCCCTTTTTCTTCCCCTCTGTACCTTTTCCTATTCTTAGTATTTTTGTAATGCAAGGCCAAACTGTGCGCAGTTACAATCCTTCTGGTTTCTCTCTTCAGATAGGGTCTTAATAATCTCCACTTTGTACTATATCCTGCTATGTATCTCAGTGTGCGCTTTGCTTTGCTTTTCTTGCTGCGGCCAAATATTCCATGTGATGCATTTAATAAACCATTGTTTTAAATATTGTCTGGGTAGAGTTGGGAGAGAGGAAGGAGTTTCTACTGTTCAGCCTCAAAACAGGAACTCAGGAAATTTCACTTTTATTCCCAGCTTTGCTATTGCCGTCCAGACTTGTCTAAACTAGGGAGTTTTTACCACAAACTCCCACCATTGCTCTCACCAGTTGAGCTGCATCAATGTTAGCAATATTGGGAGGACGAGTGCAGCCTGGCTCTGGCAGCTATTTTCAGCTTTGTGTCAGTGAAACTTGGTGAGAACAAGTCTAATTGGCAGGGTGGTGAAAACAGCTGCCAAAGTCAAAAGAGGTGTGTCTTCACACCAGGACAGCTGATAGCAAGGTTGGGAGTTTCTGGGGGAAGGGGGATCCCTAATGCAGTCAACCTCTTAGTGATCTGGGTTAATCATTTAGGCAACTGCAACCCTTGTTTTCCCTCACCTTCAGGGTTGCTGGAAGTAGGGTTGCTGGAAGTGCATCAGCATCCTCAGCTTGGACTACTAACAGCAACTGAATGTATGGCTTCCATCATAGACAGGATTTACAGTTTTTCAGTGGCTTTCTCCACCCTCACTATAAAAATTGTTCCAGTGTCCCTGCCCACCCTCAGACTCCTCCTGTGTTAAATGAGAATAGTAATACTTACCTCAAAGTTATTGCAAACATTTATGTTTGAGAAACAATTTGAAATCCTTGGATAGCAGGCATAACAGGAATGTGGGGCATATAAAATTTGATTTAGATGTTTGAGAGACATTTTTTCTTACTTTCTTCAGTACTGGAGAATATCTTTCCAAACAGATCATAAGAAGGGCTGCTTAATGATTATTCATTATATCACCTCGGCTGTTGCTGCTATGTACTCTTTTAGAGAGACCAGTAATTGAAAAAAGACATGGGTGGTGGCATTAATGAAGATAGGAAGAGGGCCAGATGTACTAAAGGGCTGTATCCTGTGACCCTTACTCAGGTGAGTCATTCATACTCATGTGAGAGTCCTATAGGAGAAAAGATATAACATTTAAAAAGCTGTGAACAATACATAAATGTATAGTCCTATAATAAAAAGTTAGCATAGAAAAGCATGTGGAACATATAACATATGGCATTCATTCTCTCACACCTCATCTGGCATTTGCCATATTCTGCTTATAACTTTCTAAATTTCGTATATTTTTTTTCCTCAGTTTCAGTGAATTGAACTTTTGGGGGCATCCCATATATTATAGTGTCAGCAGGAGATGATTTACAATCACATTTGCATGATCTGAATCAGGGAGGGGGATTAGTTTAGACCACATCTTAGTACAGACCACTACTCTCATTAGCAATTGTTCAGCTCATGTAAATCTCCTCCTGTTTCTGATTGCTGTCATTACTGCCGGGATGTACAGTCTTTCACATGAAAAAGAAATATTAGAGGAGAGATGAATGTATTTTAGTTAGCTTCTCATGTGACTTTGACAGCTGGAAATAAACAGAAGCAACACCATGTGACCAACCTGCTCGCGACAGATCACAGTTTGGGAAACTGTGATATAAATGGTTAATGGGCGATTTATTTTTATTGGTCATAAGACTGAAAGCACTGGGGGTTTTTAGAGGCAGTGGTTGCAGATCTGAATTTAGTAAAAGACAGACTGACTTTATTTGTCAATAATTCATGTCCGATACAGAGTAGAAATACAGGTAAGGAAAGATATAAAACATCAAATCAAATATCAGGCAGACCATGAGTTATCATCAAGATTAAAACCTTTGGTCAGTGCCAGTAAACCTCTGAATGGATGTTTAATGAGAATCTCAAAAGGACCTTTTTTTCAGCACCAATTATGTGGAAGGTAGATGAATACAACTGGGTGCTGAGAGTCAGTGACTTTGTGGATACACCTTCAAAGGAACATTTGGAGAAATAAGTGCAACAGAAAGAAAAACAGGAACCCAAACATCTTTACCCAAAGATTGATTAATAAAAATAGGGAGTAACTTCAAAATATATAGTGGATTTTCATAAGAAACTGTCCTATTCCCTCAGAAAGGGCATGTATATAAATACTTTTGCTCACATGCTATGACTAGGAATACAGGCTAACATCTTGAGCATTAAAAGGATCATCGTCTGTAACTGTGGTGGAAGGGGGACCAAGACTCTTAAGAGTGGAAGATGATCCAAGATACCAGAAGAGACTGGTGTGTGTGCCTGTGGGAGAGATGCTGCCTGACAAAGACTGGTAGGAAATAAAGAATACATGGTCTACTGGGCTGTAACATACTGCTTGTTCTCCTGTAATGACATGAAGGGGACCTGTCTAGAATAGCTTTTGCAGAGTTTCATACTAGGCATCCTATGAATATCCCTTTCTTTTTAATCCAAGTTTTTCTCTCTCTCCTTAACAAATATTGTTTTGAGACCATCTGAGTCTTAGATTGTTTTGAAGTAAAGTCACTTCAGTGCATCCCTGAAGAGGAGAAGACAGCCTTCTGTTCTGACCTCTTGTGAGAGGCAGCTGAGAACACAATACCTGTCCCATAGCACTCATCTGAGGCAACTCTCAAAGAAATGCCCCCCAATAGTGATTGTGGCCAGTAGATGGCTAGGAAAGCTGGCTGCCCATGGAGAGTGGCAGGAATAGGGGAGTGAGAGTTAATAGTAATTATTTACACAAGGGCTCCGATGGCCGTTAATCAACATAGATTTAAAGTTCCAGTCACCTTCTGTAGGTTTTCTGTTAGTTCTTGTTAATGTAGTTCCTCTCTGTGACTCTTTCCACTGATGATCATCCAAGTAGTTTAGAAGCCTGTTATTCTTTCCAGAACATATGTATCTTGCAGAATGAACAATATTCGTTCTCTCAAAGTATTCATATTCTCCCAAGACTGTAGAAGTCTGGATAGAATTTATTACAGACATGAAGCTGCTCACCTCTGTGATATTACATGTTAACTTCATGGTACTAAATATCAGATTTCAAATCCTTAATTATATTCCCTGTTTAGAAACTGCTAAATTTCAGAATGTTCCCTGTTCAGTCTTGCTTACAATTATAAGAAATGATCAATAATACAACAATCAGTAACACGTTTCTGTAACTTGTCTGTGAAATACAATAGCATTTGAAAGAGCAGTATCTGCTTATCTGATTTGTTCATTTACATCTTTACAGTCCATAGATGTCCTTGACCTCTTTATTTTACTTGCCAGATGGCAGTAGCAACTAATTCCTCCCCCCACACACTTTTCTATATTCATGCATTTCAAAATGTTTTTTAATAATCTCATGACCTCAATTAGCAATTTATCATTTAACACATTTACAAAACTTACATCAAAATGTTTTCTTTTCCTTTACCTCTTCAAAACAAATGGAAATATTTTTCTTCTGCTAAAACCCACTCCCACAACTCATACATTTCTTATGGATATGTCCTGCACAGTACTGCAGTAACAGAATTTGCAGGGAATTATCAGCCTCACATCAAATCTTCTGTGGGTCATGGAAATTGAATCAGGGAATAAAAATGACAGCTCCAACAGTCGGGTATGTATTGTCTCTGCAGGCAGAAGGGCTAAAACAGGTGAATCTGTCCAGAAGAGTGAGGAGTGGCCATGTATGGGGATGGGAGTGCTATCTCTATAGCATTGTATCTATGACTTCATGGAGCCCATCCATGAGTGCTCAGTGGGGTTCAGGCTCTGCAGCTGTAGGGGCTGGGACAGAGCCACAGGGAACAGTTACTCTCAACAGTATTGCCTCCACCCCCACTTCCAAGCCTACAAGACTTTTGTGAGGAAGTTAATGCTTATTCTACCATAATCTCTGTCCCTCCTCTTTACTGTAAAACTTTCTTTGGCAGCCAGGAGAGAAGCCACTGACTACAAAGGGCCACAGAGGGATGAGTAACCAATACAGATGGTTTTAGCCTCATGAATCGTCCAGAATCTGTTGGTTTGCAGGAGAGAAACCTCTGGCCACTTCCCCAGGGAGAAGGGGAAGCCCCTGAACTTCAATGAAAGACTGCATCAGAAATTCCACCAGTGCAGATGGAATTTCCTACATGGAAATAACCTGGGCACGGGATGGCGTGGCCCTATGTTATCTAGCAAGAGAATCCAATACAGAGTCACTGTAGATTGGTGTCTATCAGCGGTGAGAGATTTGTTGTGATGTCATCAATGGGCTTCCAGCATAAAATCAACAGGACTTAGGACAGTGGCAAAAAGGTAGATGAACTGTTCTTTTAAATGCTGTTTCTACCTTTTTTGTAAGGGTAGGATTTCTGCTCCCATGGCTCTCATGCTGTACTGCAGTAGGTTACTGTCCTGCTTATTGGAAGTAGTTGCTTTGCAGAGGTACTGTATGCACATAGCTTCTAAAGTGCTTTTGGAGCCAGTATGAGAGGTGTTAAAGGAAATATTATCAGTATAACATTTTAAAGCAGATTTTCTAGAGTGGATGGGGGAATGGGGAAGGTAAAAAACTGAAGGCCAAAAAACTTTGGTGGCAGAAGTGGAACAGTCTGATTATTAAACTGATTGTGTAATAAACAGTTAAGGGAACTACTATGATGATCAATGGAAATAAACACTTCTGGCAGCAACCATAAACTTTCAGCCTGAATCTCTTCCAGAGAAATAACGAATCTAAAGTAAAACACAGAACAAAAGTAACCCTCAGAGAGCCCCAGCACACGTCTCCTTTGTAACATGCTGCATTAACTTTCTCTCACTGTCCTGGCACTCCACCACAGACATTTAGAAATGGAAAGATGCAGTACCCAGAGAACAATCATAACTACTACATAAATCATTATAATACTTAAGACATAACAGTTGAAGCAAAAAAAAATTACACAAAACATCAATCAACTAATTCTATATATTTCCTTCCCAAGAAGTCAGTTGTACAGACAATGCCAGAAACAGAAATATATTTTCAAGGGAGGTTATGACCACCCCAAAACAGACACCTGATTCTGCAGCCCTTATACACACAAGCACAGAAATCCCACTATGGTATGTGTAACCTACATGCTTGAATACGAAATCCGCAATGAGTCAGGGTTTCCCTAGGTGTTTAGGAAATGTAAGATAGTGAAAGACTGAATATCTTCTCCAACCAGAGACTGAGTCGTATAAATTACCAAAGGGAAGCATCAGATAGGAATTGAGGGGGGAAAATATTGGGCGAACAGCTATCTGAAGAGAGGAGAAAACTAATCCATTAAAGCTTTTCCTTCCTCCTAAAATTCTTTGCTCAAAACCCACTTTTGTGTTGGTTACAAGCCAGCAACCAACCAATAAGTGCAAGGCTGAGCATCAGCTGGGGACAGGTGATCTATATAATTTGCTTTAAAAAATATTCAGGAACTTTTGAACCATGAAGTTGTACAACAGCTAACCTATATAAACACATCCTTGTCCTTCTCTGCTCTCATTGCAAATTTCAAGTTAAATTGCAGAGACCATGTTTTCCTGTGTGTTTATACAGCATGTGGCACAATGAGCCCTGGAACCAATGGGGGCATCTGTATGCTCCCACAATAGAAATAATAGTAATCAATCATAACGACAAGACTAAGGCCCTGAATCTATAATCCTTACATAAGTAAAACTCCCACTGATCTCAAGTTGAGTTTTGCCTAACTGAGGACTTCAGGATTAGATCCCTGATACTTAGCATGATCTTGTTCTGCCTCTGAACGTCCTACTATTCCAGTTAGTAGGACATTATTTGTTGTCTATCTTGATTAGATTATAAACTCTTTGGGGAGCAGGAACTATTTTATTTTGTGTTGTGTACAGCACAAAGCACATTTTTTGGCCTTAATAAATAGCAAATTAAAAAAATATAGGACGCTGTAGAACTATAGAACTCAGATATCACGAACATCTACTGATCTTGTCCTTATTGTTAGTTATTTAAACCCTAATTTGTTGCTTTGTTTGTTTCTGAGTTCAGAGCTTAAGCATCTGAAGAGATTTTAGTTTCTGGACTAAGAAGAATTATTCCCATAGCACAGAAAGTAGACAGCTCATTTGTTCAATGGATCTGAAGCAGTTCTGTATCTTTACTCAGTAATTAGCATGTTTTTCTTTAGTATAGCATTTGGCATGCTTACTTATAAACATACCCTGAAACACCCTTTCAATGTTGCTGGAGTTCTGAACTAAGTTGTAATTTCATCCACACATGCTTGTGGAAATACAATGGCAATTCTGAAAGCACTGATATTTTAACAAATTCTGTGTGACATGCCCGTAACCTGAATTTCCTCTGCAAGTTTCAAAATGAGAATTGGATTACACCTTGCATTCACAGAAGGCCTGGTTCTCAGTTATGCTAAGGCCACTTTACACTGTTTTGACAGCATAAAAGGTCTTCAAAGTGGGCATAGACAGCCCCCTGATAAGTCACCTGTGTAGCAGGCCTCTGGGGTCAGTGAACAGCCTGGCTCTATGCTGGCCCTGATGCCAGCCTCCAGTTTAGGGTCTGGGCGGGAAGGGGGCATTTCAGAGTGGTGGCTAGTGTGCAGTAGTCCATGGAAAGCCAAGTGTAAGTTTGAGCAGATCTGGGAAACATGCAGGTGGCTTAATTCCCCACTGTCCTGAATACAACTGCGTATTAAATGAGAATCAGGTCCCATATCTGTAGTTTAACCTCAGTGGAACTCATTTACAGGGTAAAATTTACCACTGTGCCAAAGGCTACCAAAGGCCTCTGTACTAAGCTCTTGCAAGGAGGTATTAAGCAGGACTTAAATGGCATTACCAGCCTCATGCCACCCCTCCATACAGGGATGAATTTCACTCATTCGCGAGGTAGCGTAAAAGTTTCAGATGGTTTCAATGCATTTCAAAGTGAAAATGGCAGTGCTGCTATTGTGCTCTCTGCTTAGTCAGATTTTCTGGACACAAAAGCAACTTGGCTTGGATACTAGGGTAGGGTTTTGTTGGAAATTTCTGTAATCAACCACAAAGGATAGACACAATTTTGGGGGATGGGGGCTTAAATTCAGCATAAGATGATGGGTTGGGCCATGGGCCACTGATAGATGGAAAAATATTTTTAAAGAGAGAAATCTCCATTATCTAGGCACTAGAATTAGCCCTGCAAATGGCCATATAATCATATTGTCCTCCCCTTCTCCTATCCTTCCTTATGCTATCATCTTTCTCTTATTGTTCTTAACTTAATTTAAATGGATAATTTTTCAGGGCAGGGTAACTCTTGTTATCTGGACTGTAATTACCACGTACATTTACGGCACAACTTAAGTAATAACTATCATAATTCCTCAGTGAACAGCAGACTCATTTATATATCACCCATCAACATTTTTCTGGTTTCTGTATCAAAGTTAAAAACAAAAATCATCTACTTAAAAGAATCTAGGCCAAATGAACCAGAGATGTAGCTACTTTCAAAGGCAGGCAGGCAGACAAAAAAGGAGAAAACAGCCCTAAAAGAAAGGTGAAGAACAGGAAATTATCTGACCCAGCTAGAAAAGCCTTGCACTAAGCCTCGAAGGTAGCTACAAAGGGAGGGTGACTGACTTGTTTCAGAAGGAGGAATCTACAATCAGGCTTTCTGAATGGAGAAGGCCTGGCCCCCAGCACAGTCCATCAAAAATTACAATTCCTTTTCCATGTGCAATATGAAAATTTTTTCTGCGACTGGACTAGTTCAGAGGGGCTTCAAAACCTATAGCCAACGCAGATTCTAGTGAAGGTGGGGCCTCAAGCATTCGGTCTATGTTTTTTGGGGGAAAGAGGGCAGTGGGAAAAGGCTCCAGGACCAGTATAAGCAGATCCAGTGTCCCCTTCAGAGATAAGATTGGTGAACCCCTTATGATACCTTTTTAAATTATAAGACCCAACACATGGTGCAGACGCCCTTGACTCTGACACAAACTGGAATCTCTTGAGCCATAGATTTAACAACATGTTCATATGCGACAATGCTAAGGTTCCAAATTAGGGCTGTCAAGCAATTAAAAAAATTAATTGCGATTAATTGTGCTGTTAAACAATAACAGAATACCACTTATATAAATATTTTTGGTTGGTTTCCACATTTTCCAATATATTGATTTCAATTACAATGCAGAATACAAAGTGTGCAGTGATCACTTTATATTTTTATTACAAATATTTGTGCTGTAAATATAAAAGAAATAGTATTTTTCAATTCACTTAATACAAGTGTAGCACCCTCTCTCTACCGGGTTACCTTCTTTAATGCCAATCTGCTTACAGGTTTTGATGGACAGGTGTGGGTTCTTCTGGATCCGGCCACCCACTCAGCAGGGTGTATCTTCTTTATTTTTTCCTATGAATTTATTTGGCAGTGCCTCCACTCCGCCTCACTCCTTCCTGGCAGGGTCACTCGGGCAGCTTGGGAGGAAAATTCTAACCACAGGGTAATTCCCACTTACTTGCCAGATAGTTGGAGACTTCCAAGAAATAATACAAACACATACAATATACTCAACAGAATAATTATATTAAACAGGAGACAAATATAACAGGGTAAAACACTATTTTTACGTTCACCAGTGCCCACACTGCTAATACCCGTGACTTTCCCCAGTCACGTGACTTGATGTAGCAAATGTAAGATTAGTGTCCCATTGGTACGCGTACTTGGTTGGGGCCTTTGATGACCTATGACTACAAAAATTCTTCTCTGCAGTGGTTTAGCAGTGTGGCTGACTGGGTTCAGTACAGCTAAAAGGACTCATAAGTGGGAGAAGGTGGTAAATCTCTCCACAGGTTTAATATGCAACAGGTTATAAAATCCCCAAACCCTTACTCCCTGGCTTGAGGACATAGTTCAGGGAATAGGTGGTCCCCAAAACAAATTCTCTGACTGACTAAAAGATGGTGCACTCACAGACTCCAGGAATGATCCTCAGGTTTAGCCATCACTCTGGACCCCTCAGTCACTGCAGATGGGCTGATCTCTGCTGGCAGGAATCCTCTTCAAGAAGGAATCAGGCTGCTTCAGTCCCAGGATTTCCCCTCACCACAAAGGGGTGCAGGGCTCAAGGTGCACATTACACAACTGTACTAAAATCCAAACTGTACTCTCCTAGCCCAGCATCCAGACACACACAGAGCAGGCAGCAGCCCTGAACTAGAAAACAGAGCAGAGCTGACCAGGTGGTGACTGGTCTCACCTAGGGAGCTGGAGGGCTAACTCAGCCTGGCTGGGGAAGTTTCTCAGCAAAACTCTACAAACTGGAAATCGTCAGTGGAGAGAGAAAAGCCCAGCTGAGAGATCTTGCTTTCAGGTCCCTAGAGGCCAGTTCTCAGGGGAAACTCACCAGCTCCCCACACAGCCAGTATTGCCCTTGGCCTGGCTGGCTCCAGACTGACTCAAAAGTGGCTTCTCCCTTTTCCTGAATTCCATGGGAAGGGCATCTCACTCCCTATGGGTTGCTGGGCAGACTCTGAGTTTGCCTTGTCTCCTCCTCCCTACCAGGGACAGTGTGCCTCTCCCTGAGCTGCCAGCAGACAGAGCCCCAGGAATCTAGGTAATCTCCTTGGGGGTTACGCAAGTACTGTAGTGCAATCTCTTTATCATGAAAGTTGAACTTACAAATGTAGATTTATGTACAAAAAATAATTGCAATAAAAAATAAAACAATGTAATACTTTAGAGCCTACGAGTCCACTCAGACTTACTTTTTGTTCGCCAATCGCTCAGGCAAACAAGCTTGTTTACATTTGTAGGCAATAATGCTGCCTGCTTCTTGTTTACGTCACAGAAAGTGAGAGCAGGCATTCGCCTGGCACTGTTGTAGCTGGTGTTGGAAGATATTTACGTGCCAGATGCTCTGAAGATTCATATGTCCCTTCATGCTTTAACCATCATTCCAGAGGACATGCATCCATGCTGATGATGGGTTCTGCTCGATAACAATCCAAAGCAGTGCAAACCAACACATGTTCATTTTCATCATCATGAGTTAGATACCACCAGCAGAAGGTTGATTTTCTTTTTTGATGGTTCAGGTTCTGTAGTTTCCTCATCTGAATGTCGCTCTTTGAAGAGTTCTGAAAGCATGCTCCATACCTATAACTATCTTTAGAAATCTCACATTGATACCTTCTTTGCGTTTTGTCAAATCTGCAGTGAAATTGTTCTTAAAATGAACAACATGCTGGGTCATCATGCTAGGCTGCTATAATATGAATTAAATGGCAGAATGCTGGCAAAACACAGAGCAGGAGACATACAATTCTCCCCAAGAAATTCAGACACAAGTTTAATTAACACATTTTTTTAACAAGCGTCATCAGCATGGAAGCATGTCCTCTGGAATGGTGACCAAAGCATGAAGGGGCCTACGGATGTTTAGCGTATCTGGCACATAAATACCTTGCAATGCTGGTTACAAAAGTGCCCTGTGAATGTCTGTTGTCACTTTCAGGTGACATTGTAAATAGGAAGCAGGGAGCATTATCTCCTGTAAATGTAAACAGACTTGTTTCTCTTAGCAATTGACTGAAGAAGAAGTAGGACTGAGTGGACTTGTCGGCGCTAAAGCTTTATGTTGTTTTGGTTTTGAGTGCAGTTATGTAACCAAAAAAAGTCTACATTTGTAAGTTGCGCTTTCACGATAAAGAGATTGCACCATGGTACTTGTATGAGGTGAACTGAAAATACTATTTATTTTGTTTATCATTTTTACAGTGCAAATATTTGTAATAAAAATAATATAAAGTGAGCACTGTACATTTGATTTCAATTACAACACAGTATACAAATATATTTGAAAATGTAGAAAAACATCCAAAATATTTAATGAATTTCAATTTATTCTATTGTTTAACAGTGCAATTAAAATCGTGATTAATTGCAATTAATTTTTTTAACCATGATTAATTTTTTTAGTTAATCGTGTGAGTTAACTGCGAATAATCGACAGCCCTATTCCAAATACTATCTACTCCACTAGATGTAGCCACATAGCATATTTGCAATTAAGCTATTTTCAAATATAGTCTATATGACTGTAATGAACCTTGTGTATTTGAAGCATTGCTATGATGCACCTTTCCACTTCCAAAATGCTCCATATAAGCACTTTGCTGGTTCTGATTCACACAGTGTGAAGGAAGGTACCCAGGTGCTGTGCAACTCAATATATCACATGGAGAAGCCATTGTCATCCTGCAAAGTCTGCCTCTACACTGGAAGTGCTTTGCATACAGGCAATTGCCGATACACACTATAGAATGATGCAGAATCTGGCCCTTACATCTCACTGTGGATTTAGGAATTGAACTAGTACTAGTACTAATTCTAATGTTTCACCTAATGAAGTACCAGTACTGGCCAGATCGATTCTAAGAGGCTTTAATACTCACATACTAAGATACAGAAGGAATATGTTCGGAACGGGCAAGGATTTGTGTATGAAATATCTACTATTCTGACAAACAAATAATTTTTCTAAAGACCTTCTTCTCAAGTCACATTATAATTACAGTACAATTGTTTTAGGCATCTCAAAAAGCACATGACAAAACATTAGCCATTTCAAGCAAATAACACTTCTAAAACTGCGACCCAAACTTTGTGAAGATAGAGTAAACTTTATTTCAAAGGATGATGTATATTTTTGGATGGGCGTAAAATATACCATTTAATTAATCAAATGTTCAACTAACTCATCCTTCCTTCTAACAGTGATATACCTTTTGCTGTTATAAATGCTAATTTGCCTATATCACATGCAACATATTACATTTTAGAAAATTTGAACTGGATGATTATATAAAAATATGTGCAGTGTTGTATAGTCAGTTCAAGAGGAAAACTGGGCCAAATTTGTTGGCCTATTTTCAAACAGAGCACTGCTTCAGGGCTCTCTTGCTTGACTAAACTCACTGAGGAAGCTGAATAAAAGAAACCATTAGAAATATGGTAGGTTTTAACAGCCAGTATTTCTAAGTGCGTTGTTTTTACGAGGACCGTGCCCTCCTACTTATAGGCCCTGTCTTTACAGTCACAGCTCTCATTAACAGTAATGGGAGAGGTCCAGCTGAGCTAGAATGATTATCTTCTCCAAAAACGTTAGGTTTCTTTAGCAAGCACGCTTTTGTAGCCTAGATTTATAGAAGAGCTGGCCCGTCCCATCAACAGGATGCCATGAGCATCTGACTCATCTTCAGTGCACATGTTTAATTCCATTCTTATAAAAACCTGTTATAGGTGAGATTGGTAGTGCCTCCTATTATTAAGGCTGACCACTACTTCCCATTATAAGACTGTTTTAATTGCTTTGAATTTTCTGAAATTGTCTGTGCTGTCTCCTTGTTTGTTTGTTTTGTTAATCTTAGCCAAAAAGGTTTAACTATTTCTGAGACCAAGGCTAGGGGAAAACGTCATTTTATATATGTTAAAAAATTCCGCTGACCTTTTATCTGAAATGCTCTAGTATCCTCATGTTCTAGAGAAGGCACCTGAAATGGGTCAGGGAGTGGTCTTTGTATAAAGGACATCCCTGTGAAAACCCATGCAAAGTTGGCCACATTGCAGGTCTGAAAAAAATCACTTGTACATGCTCAGATTTCTTTGATTTTTAGCAGTTTAAATCTCTGAAGATTCTCATTCTCATGTACTCATTAAGCATATTCAAGGCATTCACAGCTCCTATGTGTGACTGAACTGTGTCATCCCCACAGAGCAACTAAGCATTTCCAGGCCATGGCTACAAGGGATCTGGACTTTAATGGCTGCTCCAGGCCAGGGTAGATCTGGGCACTGGAAGGAAGAGCAGGGATCCTATCTCACCTGTGCTGTCAATAACCCTTCATGCTGGTACCCAGGCAACATAAAAGAGAGAGCTGCCTGGTTTGAATGCACAGGGCACAAAAGTTTGATTGGAGGGGAAGGAAAGCAGTAGATTCTCACAAGTCTGATGAGACTAGTCTGTTTTTGTTTTATTTTATTTCTTTCTTTCTTTATTAGGTAGTGCACATCTTAAAGAAGAAAGACCTATTTGTGTAAATCAGTTCAGTGGACTTTGTGCTTTTTGAGATGCCTGATTTTAAAAGCATTTATAGATGTATTATTCAAAGAGTAGAATGCTATGGATCAGACTGGCCCATCTAGACTGATCACTGAAAGCCAAGCTAATCACTTTAACATAGAGCTGGTACACACCAGACTTTATTAGTTGTTGATGCTTGAACAGTTGGGATTTATGAAGACAGAACATCCACCCTGTTCAGGTTTCTTAGGGAACCAGGTTGGCTCTAAGCCTGCAATTTATAGTATGTGCTCTAGTGCTCTACAAAAGCAGAGCACCATTGACTTCAAGGGGGGGATCCTGTGCAGGTGCTGCTTTACACCCACATATTGTAAATTCAGGGTCAGGGCCTGGTCATCAAATATTAATGCCATGTGAATTGTTAAGCCACTGGAGAAATTCAAAGTGGACTAATACTTTAATACAAGTTTTTTCTCTCTTCTGGTTATTAAAATCACCCATCCCCTACAAAATTCCATAGTGACAGGGTTAGACTTTGCTGGAATATCAAGGTAAAGGTGGACTGAAATGCTATTCAGACTTATAATACAATATAAATCTGTTTAAGATCCTAAATCATTAGTGGAATACTTGTAGCTTCAAATTTAAAGAAAGATATTAAAAAACCAAAATATTTTAAAATCATTTCCATGTTTATATATCTGCCAGAATCTCATGTCTCATTGTTTCTGTCTATCTACTTGTTGTCTCTTGACTTCTACTCGTATTGTAAGTTCTTTGGGGCAGGTACTGTCTTTTCGTTCAGCATTTGTACAGCATCTAGCACAATCAGGTCCTGGTCCAGGGCTGCAGCTTGTAGGCTTATAACAAACAGATTTAAAACAAACAAAAAGAAGCATTTTTTCATACACAACACAGTCAAACCGTGGAAATCTTTGCCAGAGGATGTTGTGAAGGCCAAGATTATAACAGGGTTTAAAAAAAAAACCTAGATAAGTTTATGGAGGATAGATCCATCAATGGCTGTTAGCCAGGATGGGCAGGGATGGTGTCCCTAGGCTCTACTTGTCTGAAGCTGGGAATGGATGATGGGATGGATCACTTGATGATTACCTGTTCTGTTCATTCCCTCTGTTCATTGGCTACTGCAGAAGACAAGTACTGGGCTAGATAGTGTGATTGTTCTTATGTTTTTATGATATAAAAATGCCAATGTCAAACGGTCTAGAGTGGCTCATGACCATGAATGCCAGCCTCAGGGCAGACTGTTATAAACCAGGGCACAAATCCCAAACTGGTTGTATGTTCTATAATTAGATTTCACCAACCAAGAAGCAAGTGTGAATTCTTCAAGTACTATACCAACCTTAACATGGAGTCACAGACACTCTTCTTGGGCACTCCAGCCTGTCTTGCCACCCAGACAAGCCTGCTTTTGTGATAGATGGTCCCTTATACCAAAAATCACAACAATATTCAGGTTACTCCCACACCCAAAGGACCAGTCACTTACCCCAAGTCAAGCATACCTGAGATTTCTCACCAACAAAATGCTTGTTGCCAATCCTTTGTTAAATTAACTAAAGGTTTATTAATTAAGAAAAAGAAACAAGTTATTTACAAGATTAAAGCTGGTAAATATACACACACAATGAGTTCCAGAGTTAGGGTCCCAAAAATAATAGAAGCTGCTGTAACATGCAAGTTCTATATTTTATGTCCTTTAAGCTAAGCAGCTCGGGGATCCCTTGCTTATGCTTAGAAATATTGCCCTGTCTGAATTGCAAGCAGTATAGTGATAACAATTTCTTCTTGACAGGGATTTTTATTCCTTTTCCCCAGAACTCAAGCTGAAGGGATGAGTGTTTGTGCACATCTCCTCTTCATGGGTATGGAGGGAACAATCCACTGATATTCTGCAAATGCTTGTCTGATATTTATAGGCCTTGTTTTGTTGTGCAGGAGATGACATCTCTTGTGGTAAACTGATATTTCAGACTTTGTAATTCTCTCCTGATTGTGGAGGCTTCCAGTTTCATAGCAAACACTTTTTTAGTTACAGAGCAAAACACTTAAACATTACCTTATAACATGGGGTGCGGATATTATAAATGAGATTAATACATGCAGCAACTCACAAGCATTATATTCAGATTTAATTGCTATATGCTATGGCACTCAACAGGTATAGACATCCATGCAGAGCTTTTTCAGCCTCCTCTCCTGGTTCCAATGCCTTTTGAGGCCTATGTGCTCCCTCCTCACTAAGGATTCATAGCCCAAAAGGCAGAGGGACTTTACCACATATATTCAAGTATAGTGCCTTTCTCTTCTTTTGCCAATAGTTCGACCAGCAATCTCAAAAGTGTTCTACTACATGTCTCTGTAATTCAACAAGAGTAATTGTGATTAATATTTCTTCTACCATTACAGTAGAATATTATTTTATTGTTATCCCAGTAAAAGCTAGTTTTTTTTTAAGTGATGATCTTTTTGAAAATAAAAAACATTTTTCATGGCTGTCAAGAGTGTATAACCAGTATGAAGACCAGTCCCATTCAGCTTTAGAGACTTGATAGCTCAGATAATTATGCAGAACTAATTAATTCAAAATCTGTTTATCAACAGTAGTCTGTAGCTGCAGCATTTCATCCCAGAGGCATTAACAAAGGCTTATCACCTGCTTTCTTGTTGCTTTTTATCTCAAAGGCAAATCAATACGCAGAGTACAGAAAAAATGTTCTTCCCACAACTAACACTTTCCATAACTTGCAAGAATTTTTAGTATCTGATACCAATTAGTTTTCCGAGGTTAAATTTTCAACAGTTGTACTTGGAGATGAGAAGTGTTAAACACCAAAGTTTCCAGTACATAAAGCCCGTTTAAGAGAAAAAAATTAAATACAAATAAATATTTAGAAAATTTAAATCTTTGTTTAACCCTCCCCCACACCTAGATTATTATTTTCATATTCATTCTCACTATGTATTTATTTTACTGTCCGAATGAGCTAAATCACCTGCTCCCAACTGGCTAAAATTATGTACATCCTATATTTGATACTGTGTCTTCCCTGCTCCCCATTCCAACCCATGTTTTTTTTTCCTCATTCACCTGTCATGCCTTTTTAGATAATATGCTCTTTGAGGCATGTGTAACATTAACAGAGACACAGACCTTCCCACAGTGAGTCAGTATTTTTATGCATGGTCCTAATACCAGCTAACGTGGTGGATCAGCAGAGCTGCTCTAGCATCCAGAATGTGCTAGGCCCCATCCACTCAGATAGAAACACACAGTCACTGCCTCAAAAGACTCACAGTGCCATTTCTAGAGTGTACCTATCACTAAAGTATAGGTACGTGAATACATTTATAATGGAAATCGCTTTTCAAAAATTAATCAAAACCCAGTGCCAAGCAAACCCCTCTTCATCAAGTCTGAAGATGGACCTGAAGGTCTCTCCACTCAACCACACCTGGACATTTAAAGTCTGGGTAACTACACAGGCTTAGTAACTTATCCTGAAAACCATCACATCTGTGCTTTTGGCATTATGAGAAGTGATTTTCAGAGCTGCCGTGAATACCCTGTTTACAATTCCAGATGAACAAATCTAGGGACCTGTCATTTTTGGTCACTTCATCTGAACCCAGCAAGCATAGTATGCCACAAAATTACACCCAAATCATAAAACATAAAAGAACCAACATTACTTGTACTCAGGAACAAATTGGATGCTTATACAGTTTTTTGGACCACTAATGTAAAGTGCCCTTGTTTTTCAAGTTGCTATATAGTCTCCTTGATGAAGTTGCAAACTGTTTTTTTAAGTAAAGCCCCTTATAGATTGCACTGCATTAATCCAGGCTGGAGATGGCCAAGCCATGCATGTCTGTCAAAGAGATCTACATCAGGGGGAGGAGGTCTCAACCTCTTGGCCAGATGCTGATGGGGGAAAAAAAGCACTTGTGTGCATTGCTGCTAATTGGAGATTATTTTACCAAAGGCTATGGTAGATTCTCCATCACGTGAAATCTAAATCTATGTCTTCCTAAAAGATTCTTCCCTGTTGAACTACAGTATATGGCCTGTGTTATGCAAGAGATTGGGGGAGATGATCATAATGGCCCTTTCTGGCCTTAAATCTAGGGGTGGAAATCCTGGCCTCATTTAAATCAATGACAAAATTCCCATTTACTGCAATGTGGCCAGGATTTCATTGTGGGATGCTATAATAGCCCTCAGTGGTCCTAGTCTGGCAGATTTATTTATACAATGGGTCCAAATGTGTAAACTTATCTATACGCATAAGTGATTGCAGGATTGGGGCCATTGTCAGTGAGTTAGTCATGATATTCAGCCTAAATATTTTTCTGTCCTTTAATTACACTTGCTTATACTCTCTTGTAACATCTTTAATAATTCATTCCCTTCCTGGCGTTTATTTCCCTCCAAAGAGATCAGTACTTATACTGTTAATAAAAACATTCACTGAGACATTTCTCTGTATGCTGCAAAATCATAGAATTTGTTGAACAAAGTGTTTTTTTGGGGGTTTTTTGAGGGGAGAGGGAGAAAGGATAATTGTTTCGTGTCACTTTATTTCTTTCTATAGCTTTGTAGCACAAAAATGGGAATAGCTCAAGGACACAAAGTACAAGCTAGCTAGAATTATAAAGCCCATTCCTTTCTTCAGATAAACTATATTGTATGCATGAAATATCTACTGACTATACAAGCTACAGCTCTAAAATCTCTGGAATAAAATGCAGGGCGGTTTATGCCTCCCTCTCAGCATTGTAAATGCTGGATATAATGGCTTCAGCAAGAAAGAAACAAAATGGTCCCAGGGTTATACATTGTAGGTATACTCTGTCTGCTCACAGAAAACTATAGGTATAGCAATAAGAAGTGACACTGCAAGGGTTAAATCACTAAATTTTCTGACTTATTTCTTATCATTTATGAGATTGTTAAATGTCAAAAAGTGATTTTTTTTTTTTACTATCAGTATAAAACTGAACATACTGTGAGACATAAGGTAGCAGGTGTCTTGGCGCTAAACTATCAAGTCTGTGGGCATTCTGTTATAACAGGTGCTCCAAAAATTTGAACAGATTTTAACAAGAGCTATATGGGCTTTTTAATTAGCCTGGTTACTCAGCATGTGTAGAAAGTACTACGTATATGCTTAAAACATCATAATATCTTGCAAACAAATGCTTCACATACCCATAGTCATTCTTTGTGGTTGTTAACTTAAGATTCCTTTCTTTCTCACATTAGGATTTGATCCGTATATTCACCCCTTTGTTATATGTCCTGTTGAAAAGAACAATCTTACTAAAAGAATGATGAATAGTAGAAATTCATCCCAGCTGTCAGGGAGTGTTTAAAAACTTGGATTTACCTAATTTTACCTGGGAATTGTACTCTGCATTAAAGAACTAAAGGATCATATAAACCAGAAAAAAATTTGCTTTGATTCTCTCTCAAACTGAGCAACAAAGTGCCTCTTTTCTTCATTTCCAATTGTGCTTATTGCATTGTCGTAAAACACATCGGAAGAATTATTTTAAAAAGGAAAATATATTGATTTGTAAAAGATTTTAGACTAAAATCAAAATACCTAATTATTCCTTGGAAATAATATCTCTGTATTACAGAATCTCATGCAATGTATGATATATAATACCTGACAATACAGCTCATGCTGTTTCAAATTAGCTTGTACACAGTAAGGTAAAAAATATCCTCCTAAAGAATAAGCCATATTACCTTGAAAAAGTATAGAAGGGATAATAAAACTGAGGCTTCTACCTGAATTGTTCTATAGCAAAATCTGAGATTTGGTTTATGGACTGTTTTTCTAGCCAAATAAAAGATGAAATTTCTAGTTAATTGTTCCGTGAATCTAATGCAGGTATCCAGACCCAGATTTTGCTCTTGTATTTGCCAGTACTTATGTTTACATGACTAGATACGTTTTGTCTATAATGCTATTTTATATAAAGTTTAATCTGACATAGTTTAACTAAGGGATCCTAGTACATGAAGAATAAATTGTTGAAATTTAATGTGGGTTTTCACTTCCTAGATGTTTCTTGTACCTTAAATCCCTTGGTCCAAGAGAGAGAGTGATCAATCTTTGTACATGAATGTTCAAAAAACCTATTCAGTTACAAAACTGTTCAAAGCTATTTATTTATTTTGGAGAGGAAAAACTAATGTTTCACAATCCTTTTTCTTTCTTTCTATTGTTATTTATTTGCTAAACATGAACAATATGCTCAACACTGTAAAAAAACATGTAAGGACAGTTTCATAACCCTATATCTTTGTAGGCTAAAATAAAATGACTTAGCACTTAGTGTTTATAATCTATGAATCTCAAATCACTTTCAAAGTTACATAAGTAATATTATCTTCACTTTACAATATGGTGGGGAATTGTGAAGCAGAAAAATAAATGACTTGACCAAGGTCATGCTTCAAGTCAATGTCAGAGCTAAGAACAAATATATGGACCATGCAATGACATACACAGGTTATAAGAATCACACTAGGAAACACTGTGGTGGTGTTAGCTTATGGTGATTATTTTTTCTTATTTTTCTCCTTAAATAATAACAGGATCCTGCCTCACTGCAGACTTAAGTCCTGAAGAATAGTGAGCAGAGAGCATGCTGCAGCAGTGCAGGCTTCATGGATCATCCTCACAGCTACGTTATACACCTGCAAATTCCTCCAAAATGGCATTTATGCTGTTCATAACATGCACAACTGAGCAACCTGGAAGCTGTAAGTATCACTGCTGCAGGAGCATAGTTTGCACTAATAAGGTATAGTATGTCAGGGTCAATTGTCTGTTTGTAATGATAAAGATTTCCCTTAATTCCAATCTACTATTATTTCAGGCAAGACACTAGGTGAAATTCCAGGTTCCACTGAAGTTAATAACAAAACTCCTATTTCTCCCACTGAGTTTATGCTCTCCAACTCCCCTTTGGCAATAAAGCAGCTGCTTTGGAAATATTGCCAGGATTGTCTCTTTATGTAAATATCACTTTTAATAATGACAATAATGTCTTACATCTATATACCAGCTTCACAGTAAAGGATGCAGAGGGTTTATACAAACTGTGGACAAAATTCTCCCTGATGATCTGTGTCTCGAATCTCTTCTCCAAGTGAGTAGAGAGTGAGCTGGGCAGAGTGTGCTATGGCTGATGGAATATCATTCTCCCCCCGCTCCCTCTATTAAGCGGTATCTTTTAAATGTTAGTACTGTGACCAGTACATCTGATGGGCACTTCCCCAAAAACAAACCTAAAAATAAACACATGAATGAACCACACTAGGCACCACTGATAGGCAATTACCTCTGAGAGGGGAGAGGTCAGAACTACAGCACAACTTAAGATAGTTGTTTGTGAAGTATACGGCAAATGAGACTATTGGAGGAGTTCTAATAACCAGAAGTTAGGAATCACTGTTGCAATATTAGGAGATACTGAGTGGCTTGGGCTGTGACTAAGGGGAGTGGGTTGTCACAGTCAGAATCCAAGAGAGATTTTTGTCATTGTTTGAGACAGCAAACCCTATACAATCGCAGCAACCTACTGCTAAGACTCGTAAGGTTAGTAAATTAATGTGCGATACCAGCAAGAGCGTCTCTTTTCAGATTTGGGGCTATAAACAAAAAGCATCTGCGCTGAAAGTTAACACAGTTCTAGGTGATAATTCCCACAGATGTGATATTTCACTTACGAATGTGAAGGCTCTGAATGGATCTTGCAATGCAAGAAACTGCTCCCCATACTGGGATACTCCACACAAGCAACAGAGCAAAAGCACCATTTTCTGGGAGTGGGGAGTTAATGACGCTCTTTTTCACATAAAAGAACATCAAAAATAAAGGGGATTGTAACACTACTGTATAAGTGTCAGATCAATCATACTGTATCCAGGGTGAGATTAATACAGGGATTCAGTTAGACTAATAAAACCTTTGAAGCCAGGATTAGGAATTTCAAATATACAGCAAGATTTCAAAGGAACATCACCTTGGTTTGGTTATGCAAACAGAATTTATGTGCGCCATTCAGGTATGAACAGATCTAGCTAACTTCTCTTTGTGCACAAATCCCGTGTGTGAATGAAACTTCTATTATTGCAGCACACAAACTGATTGTGCCTGTAAAACGGTACGTGAAAATTTAGGCCCCAATCCTGCAAATACTGCCAAACCCACACACAAAACTTGAAGCATATGTGTAGTAGCATTGTGGGCAATGGGACTAGTCACATTCCTAAAATTAGGCAGAGTCTTTCAGGCAGTCTTTGAAAATTTGGTTTAAGATAAGCTGGACAGGAAAAACAGTGTCACTTTCAAAACAGAGTGAATTGTAAAGCCCTAGAAGGAACTTTGAATGATGTGCTTAATATTCATCACTATTTTATTTCCTATTGAATGTCACTATGGTGCTTACTCCAGAAATACATACTACATATTTCAAGAGACTCATTACATGGTGCCTAACTTTTAAAAATTCAGCCTTAAAACAACTTTTAAAGAAGATGTTGCAATTATGAATAATAGCAGGGCAATATGAAATGGGAAATTAGGAGTTTAAGCACTAATTACAGTTTGTTTATTTTTCCAGTTGGTTTGGCAGTTCTCTCTTTCACTGTACAGTGTCTGAGGTCAGTTAGGATTCAGCTGATCTTGGAGTCAGTTGACACTGATGATTATAATTAGATGGAGTAAAGAGAAGAGGTTGATGTTTTCTCTTTCTCCCTCATTAGGGCTAGTTGGCTGAGCTAGTTTTATTGCTATCTTAAAGGCAGTAAAAAAGGTCAGGTGACTGTTTCCTAAATGAATTGTTTTGCAAAATGCTGTTGTCTTTTTATGGATACTTCCATCTCTGGGACGTATAAACAGTTATTATTAAAATTAGAAGTGTGGGATTCGTCTTTGTTAGCAGTCAAAATGGGCCATTTATTTAGTTGAATCCCACCATCCGGCTCTTGAACTGTGAGGATTCAGATAAAATAGGTCCCTGCTCATAACTACTGAGTCTAATTATGCAGAAACCTGGACTACAAGGGTTGGAAAGATCAAAAACAAACTCAATTTCCTCCCTCTTAGCTTTACTTAATTGTCATTGCCCTAAACTAATACCATCTATCGGAATTTCCCCACATCAGACCTTAGGAACCACAACTTGAAGCATTCCAGCTTGGTGTCAGTTTTGCAAAACTAAACCACAGCCAACAAGACTGTGTGAAACTGAAACTGCTTGAAGTTTTGTGTTTAGTTGACAAGAATGAAAGTGTCTGTCTAATGTTTCATTTCTATATTAAGCAAAAGGCGCACAGCTCAAAGAAAAGCAATTAGACAGTCACACTGACCCCAGTTTCAGAAACTTAAAATGCCACTTCAATTCGTTTGTCTCCATGTTATCTCTGTAAGAAGCTAACTCTTTTTGTAAGTATATTTGTAATCCATTTAGTGATAGTTTTATAAAGATTGCAGTGTTTTGATTCTTTATAACTGTACCACTGATTCTATGTTCACATTAAATAAGAAATGAGATGCATGTTGTTTTTTTTGGTGTGTCTGGGGTGTTTGGTTACACCACATATTTACAGTTTTACAATATAATAACCTTTTACTTTGTGAATGGTACTGGAATCATAAACAAATTTAAGAAATAACACACGCTAGTCCTATTAGGAAAGAAAAGCAGTCTCTCCAGTTATACAACTTGAAATTAATACCAACTGACACTTGGGCCCTCATGAGGGAAGTAAGAAAACAACAAAATAAGAGAAAGAGACGTTTCATCAGATTTCATGCAGCTCTAACATCAGAACTCAAGCATTCCATACACGCAAATGTTCATCATTCTTGCATGAATACGTAATGGAAAAAAGAGCACCACTTTTAATTATTATCTTCAATTCTATCCTCAATGACACACATTATTCTCTCATAAGAAATAATTTCTTCTATTATTTTTATCCAAGTCAGTGGCAGCAGGTGGTTTTGCAAAGTCAGGTTTATAAAAATTACACAGAATAGCAGGATTACATTAAAATTTGTTATTTAAAGTAGCTTCCATCAGTCCCTGCTAGTAATATATTATCCAGCATTTTTTAGATATGTTGCCTTCCTTCAACACATACAAGACAATGCAGAAATCTGAAGAAGGTAAATAACTAATTAACTATGTGGAAAAATAAAATACATATTTTCTTTAGAATTTTATTTCATTTAAAGAGAACAAAAAGACAACACTTCTTTGGCAAATGAGGCCAACCTTGTATAGCTATTTATTTTTTTCTGTGGCTTTAGAAAAGAGATAATACTTTATTATTATAATTCAGCACCAGCAGAAGGCAGCAATAACATTTTGGTTTGTTGGTGTTCAGAATTTTAGCAAACCCAAGTAAATGGACCTTTTAATCATCATCATACTTAAAACTGGGGATCGTAAACCTCAGAGGCTTGCAAAGCTCTCAAACTATATTTAGGGGTTCACCAAACTAGTTTATAGATTCTGTTTTCCATTTAAACCATGTCCCCCATTACTAGGCAGATTCTTTTTAAAAATACAAACATGTTTACAAACTAAGAAAAGACCACGGTGTCTTGGGTCCAGAAAAAAACCAAGAAGCCTGTCTGATACAGGTCAATGACTGCACACAGTATATTTATTTGGCTTTCTTCTTTCTCTGTTCCTCTTTCTTCCACAGGCCCCTTCTAAGCAAAATGCAAACCTGATCATGTTCAATAAGTGTTAGAGTAGGTTTGAGGTTAGGTAAAATGGATTTTCCCCATCCCAGTTTAAAATACATGTAAGTAGCCTGGGCTTTTCAATATTCCTTTTCCCCTTTAATGGAAATTAATATTACTACTGCACTAGCCAATGCCTTACTATTTGCTCAACCACCATCAAACGATATTTTAGAATTTGCAGTGTTCAATCCTGGAAAGGGCAGAAACTCTGCTGAACTGTGGGGCACACAGCAGTCTAAAAACACCCCCCCAAAACTAGTGCCCAGTTCTGAAGCCATACAATTTTTAAGTGCCTGTGATGGGGTATAAATGACATTCTGGCTCTGATTAACCTCATCTAGCTGCACCTGGAGGACAGTTCAGGCTTAATTAAAGATGAAGCCAGATGGGGAAGGAGCTGGATGGTGACCATAAAAAAGAGAAGCACAGATTAGAAAGAGGCTGCAAGGAGAAACTTTGTAATCATTCTCTGAGACTATTGAGATGAGGAGGGTCAAGAAGGAAGCCCAGGGGGAGAGTTGGCCCTATGATCCTCTCCTAAGTAGAGACATATGGCAGGGATGAAAGATTAAGCCTGTGGAGGGCAGAAGGTGGGTTAAGTAGTGCTTTGTTTTTGAAGTTTTATTGGGGGATTCTAGAGGAGAGACTTGAGAGCCAGCCAGCCCAGAAAGAAGGATGAACTTAGACTGTGGAAGAGGCCTGCTGATAGACTGTGACAGGAAGAAGTCCAGGGAGAAACAGACCTTGGCTGCTGGTGATAGTGTCGCTGGACTGGCCCAGAGTTGAGGCCAAAAACCTTTTGTAAGGACATTAGACTGTTGTTTGTTGGACTTCTTGTTACCCTGGAAGGGGTCAGACTACAATGTGACTTTGCAGGAGGGCTGAGTGACAAGAAGAGGCAGGCTACCACAGGCCTAGAGTGACCACTGATGGAGAGGAGAGAGCCTGCAATGATATGCCTAGTCACAAAGCAGTGCTCCAGCAGTAATTTGACTATTCCACAGTGCTTAGTGAAAATCATGGGTATCTAAGGACCTAAGTCACTTACATGCATATAAAAATTTTATCTGAAGTCTATGCTCTGACAAAATGCCTGTCATGGGAAGGAAGGATGGTCTTATGATTAAGTTGTTAAAGTGGAATGCAGATCTGGGATTCAATCCCTGATTCAATCCCTGATTCTGCCACATTGAGCAAGTCATTTAATCTGTGTCTCAGTTCCCCTTCTGTAAAATGGAGGTGATGATACAATATAACAAGGATGTTGTGAGGATAAACCCTGAAATATATTAGAGCTGTTGCAATGTAGACCGTAAGTGCCTAGACAAAGAAAGAACTCTTGAATAATGGGATTTCTGTGTGATACACTAATTCAGGGGTCAGCAACTGTGCCAAGTCTTGATTTATTCACTCTAATTTAAGGTTTTGTGTGCCAGTAATACATTTTAACATTTTTTAGAATGTCTCTTTCTATAAGTCTATAATATATAACTAAACTATTATTGTATATAAAATAAATAAGGTTTTAAAAATGTTTAAGAAGCTTCATTTGAAATTAAATTAAAATGCAGAGCCCCCCGGACCAATGGTCAGGACCCGGGCAATGTGAGTGCCATGCGTGCCATAGGTTGCCTACCCTGCAGTAATTCAAACAACAAATTATAGGACCTGCTGGTGGCAGAAGATAGGTATGTGCTTCAAGATGAGTTGTAATGAGGAAGGACACAAAGGCTGGTAAATAAATTGTACAGGGTTAGCTCAGCATTCAGCAGGAATTAGGGGTCAACATTGTAGAGTTACCACTGTAGATCATAAAACACTTGTACAAGTACTTCTGCTGGACCACACCTGCATATCTCACACATCCAAAATTTGTTGATTTCTATGAGCAAGCAATGTAGGTTCAGACCCAGTATTTTCCATTAAATTTCCTGCCTGTTACCCTCACAATAATAACCAATACCTTTGGGATAACTGAATGTACATAATCTGTTCCTTCAAACCAAACCCATTCCCATAACCCCAATGCACTAAAGTGCCTATTAAAAATCCATATCACTGCTGCTGAAAAATAATGCAGCTCCGCTGAGGAGTCCTCATTGCATTGTATAGAAAGTACTGAATCTAGTGAAAAGATAAAACTCACTGAAGCATCAAAACATTGAAGCTAGAGCCAGTTGGCTGCCCTGTTTAGTGTGACCAAATGCCAGTACAACCAAAATCCTCACTAGCTATGAAGACGTCATGCTGAATGAGAAGCTGTTGCTGAGATAAAGGAAGCTACTCTTTGCACAAGTTGTCATCTTTTCTTCCTTGGATTCTCCAGCAGAGAAGATAGTTTAGACAACAAGGAACGTCTGTCTCATCAATTTTTGATAAATTAAGACTTTTCGTACCTTGAAGAGTGGAAGCTGATGGAACCAAAGCACTGAAGAACAACTCTGCAAGTATGCAACAATGGAGAAGCTTGTCCCTGAGAGAGATGCTTATGTGACTGAAAACTATGAAGGCACTTCCTGTTGCAGAAAATAATATGAAATAACTCTGTATTTGATAAGCTATGTGATCTGGAGATGTTGGCTCTGCAGAAAATAGTTGATGAGGCTGTCATTTCTAAACCTTGATGGCTAACACTTCCCTAAAACTTCCAAAGCAAGCGTTTCTCCCATAATCCTTAACGCCTTCACTGAATACATACTGTGGATATGTGTTGGCCGTTGTCTATAGGAAGGTTCTACTTTATAAAACAGGACTCAGTTATTAGATCTGGACAACAAAAATAAAGAATTGTTAATGTCATCTATGTAAATTGCAACAAAACCTCTTGTTACATGCATTTATTAACTACAGTAGCAATGTAAATAAAAGCCATACCTTTCTCTACAATACATTTCTCTTAGTACTTCTATTTTATTGCATTCCCAACATTATCATAAAATACAGTGCCATATATATATAAATTACTCCCAAGAGTCTAACAAGCAGAATTCACACATTTAAATGAATTCAAAAAAGGCTGAACAGTTTCCAAATTCTTCTATCCAAGCATCACTTAAGAAACTGTTTGTTCCGTTCAGTTTCATCTCTGCAGCTGCCAAACCACTTCAGTTCTGCCAGCTCTGATCTTTGATTGCAAAATAAAGGGTGGTCACTTAACAGTGTATGCAAGAAATATTACTATTTTGTGAAAAGTATGACATTTAAGAAGCCTTTTCAGTGATAAATTGCTAGGCTACCCTGTTAAGTCTATTTAAGCAAAAATGAAGTGGGCTTTGTTCAGTTCTCCCTGTCTTGCTGTTAAATTAGTGAACATGGTACACAGGGCTTGCATTCTCTAAGACTGATGGACTTTGCTGCAGCTTACATTCATAAATATTTCTGTAGTATAATAGACTGTCAAAACAAATCTGTTTTCCTTGTGTGTGTATGTCAGGGTGTCTTTACTGCTGCTTGTCCATCTCGAATGAAAACAAAAAGAATTTTATTTTGCACAATCTAGCAAAGTTCATCTCAGTTTTTATAAGAGTCACCAAAAAGCCCAATAGGGGCAAGAATAAAGTAAATAGCTACTTAACATATGAAAAGTGTTTGTGCATAAGTGCATTAGCCATTCAAAATCTCCCTGAATGTCTGGCTATCTATCCAGTGGGTATACTGCATGCAGCAGTGCAAACAAAGACATTCTGTGCATTAGAGATCTGCTAAGTCTAACAGGTAAATAAGAAATGCCCACTTTACACAAACATTTGCCACACAGATTTTTGTTAATGAGTTTATGCAGGTTATACCCTTGACTTGCTGGTGCTCAGGTGAACAGACACCTAGTGTACAATGCAACACAATGTAACAATAAACATCTCACTTTTTTTTCCTCAGTATTTTCCCCTCCCTAAAGTAAAAGAGGAGGAAATGTTAAGCTGGGTATTGGGCAGCTCTTTTAGTTTCCAAAGATTTTTCTTTTTTTAAGGGAGGGGATTAGTCCTCATGTACGAAGAAGTTAAAGGCAGTGTTTGATTTGTGCCAGGGCTTGCCAGAGCTGAGCCCTGGCACCTCTAGCTGTTCATAGCCCCAGCACCTCTGGCTTGCCATGTCAGTTTTAAAAGTAAAACAATTACTTGAGCCCTGGCACCTCTTTCATTACAAATTAAACACTAGTTAAAAGGGTAACATTTATAAATGAAAAAAGAAACTGAATATAATAGGGCTTAAGTGAGTTAGTCATAGAAATATTTGACTATTTGAATATTTGACTGAAGCCATATGGAATTTTATCAGTGACTTCAGAGTGTGTAGGATTGGGTTGTAGATATCAACACATCTGCAGCAGGATTCTGATTTCCCATGCAACTGGAATCTTGTATTGTTCAAAGTGCTATTAACTTAGGGTCAGATTCTGTTGCTTTTCCACATATTGAGAAGTACTTTGCTCTGCAAGCAGTCCTATTGATTTCAGAGAGACTGTTTGCAGGGTAAGGTACTACTCAATGGTGCTGGTTCTCCATTGCTTTGCACCTTGTGTCGTCATATATGCTAGTGCAGAAAGAGTAAAAACTGGAGATAAAACACTACCAAATCAGAATGGTAGCACACCTCTACCCTGATATAACGCTGTCCTTGGGAGCCAGAAAATCTTACCATGTTATAGGTGAAACCGTGTTATATTGAACTTGCTTCGATCCACCAGAGTGTGCAGCCCCAGCCCCCCGGAGCACTGCTTTACCGCGTTGTATCCGAATTTGTGTTATATCGAGTCACGTTATATCGGGGTAGAGGTGTATTTTGCACACACAACAACTTCTGTGAATGACAACACAAAATGCAAACAATGGAGACCTGGGTTCAATGTGAGTAATGAGGGTAGAATCTGGGCATCGTTTAGTTCTTTTTCCATTTAGAAATGTAATAAAAAATCAGCCCCATAGTCAGTATTTAATATAAGCATTGACTAATTCTGACATGCTTCACCCATCTGTATCATATCACATCAGCACTAAGGTGGGGGGCATGGATCAGCATTACTTGAGCCCTGGGCTGGGGAAGCTAATGATCCAACCAGTGAACCAAATTTGGTGATGAATCCTGGTCATGTGCCACATGAGGCACATTGCACATACGCTAAGAAGAAGCACTAAGGGCCCTGGGCCCAATTCTGCCTTCACAGAGGTGCATGGAAACCCACTGATGTAATGGGCATTGTATATGTGTATCCAAGGGCCCATGCTGTATTAAATTGTGAACCCAAGAGAAATATTCCTTGCAGCACAGCTATGCACAAATGCCACTGCAGCTCACACTATTATGGCAGTGGCATGATGAGTTTATCATTATTGATACGGCTTAACTTCTGTACCCAGAAAGATAATGGAGCAAATAATTAAGCAATCAATTTGCAAACATCTAGAAGATAATAAGGCAATACGTAACAGTCAGCATGGATTTGTCAAAAACAAATCATAGCAAAACAACCTGATAGCTTTCCTTGACAGTGTAACGAGCATTGTGGATGGGGGGAAGCAGTAAATATGTATGGTACATCTTGACTTCAGTGAGGCTTTAGATACTGTCTCGCATGACCATCTCATAAACAAACTAAGGAAATACAACCTAGATGGAGCTACTATAAGGTTGGTGCATAACTGGTTGAAAAACCATTCCCAGAAAGTAGTTATCAGTGGTTCACAGTCATGCTGGAGAGGCATAATGAGTGGGGTCCTGCCAGGGCCGGCGCTACCATTTAGGCAGCCTAGACAATCGCCTAGGGCACCAGGATTATTCGGGGGGTGGCATTTTGCCGGGGGGGCGGCAGGCGGCGCCGGTTGATCTGCCACAGGCATGCCTGCGGAGGCTCCGCTGGTCCACGGCTCCGGTGGAGCTGCCGCAGTCATGCCTGCGGATGGTTGGCTGCTCGCGCAGCTCCGGTGGACCGCCGGCAGGCATGTCTGTGGCAGCTCCACCGGAGCCAAGGACCAACGGACCCTCCGCAGGAATGCCTGCGGCAGCTCCACTGGAGCCGCGGCATCAGCGTGGGGGGCGGCGAAATGGCTGTGCACCTATGGCGCAAGAAACCCTAGCACCGGTCCTGGGTCCTGCAGGGATCAGTTCAGGGTCTGGTTCTGTTCAATATCCTCATCAATGATTTAGATAATGGCATGGAGTGTACACTTATACAGTTTCCAGATGATACCAAGTTGGGAAAGGTTGCAAGTGCTTTTGAGGATAGGATTATCATTCAAAATAATCTGGACAAACTAGAGAAATGGTCTGAAGTAAATAGGATGAAATTCCAAAAGGACAAATGCAAAGTACTCCACTTAGGAAGGAAAAATCAGTTGCACACATACAAAATGGGAAATGACTGCCAAGGAAAGAGTACTGCGGAAAGGGGTCTGGTGGTCATAGTGGATTAGGGTGACCAGACAGCAAATGTGAAAAAATGGGCTGGAGGGGTGTGTGTGGAGGGGATAATAGGAGCCTGTATAAGAAAAAGACCCAAAAATCTGGACTGTCCCTATTAAAACAGGACATCTGGTCACTCTATAGTAAGCCACAAGCTAAATATGAGTCAACGGTGTAACGCTATTGCAAAAAAAGTTAAAATCATTCTGGGATGTATTAGCAGGATTGTTGTAACCAAGCATGAGAAGTAATTCTTCCACTCTACTGTGTGCTGATTAGGCCTCAACTGGAGTGTTGTGTGTAGTTCTGGGTGCCACATTTAAGGAAAGATGTGGACAAATTGGAGAAAGTCTAGAGAATAGCAACAAAAATGATTAAAGGTCTAGAAAATATGATGTATAAGGGAAGATTGAGAAAACTGGGTTTGTTTAGTCTGGAAAAGAGAAGACTGAGAGGGGACATGATAACAGTTTTCAAGTACATAAAAGGTTGTTACAAGGAGGGAGAAAAATTGTTGTTCTTAACCTCTGAGGATAGGAAAAAAAGCAATGGACTTATATTGCAGCAAGGGCGGTCTAGGTTGGACATTAGGAAAAACTTCCTAACTGTCTGGGTGGTTAAGCACTGGAATAAATTGACTAGAGAGGTTGTGGAGTCTCCATCATTGGAGATTTTTAAGACCAGGTTAGACAAACACTTGTCAGGCATGTTCTATATAATACTTAGTCCTGCCATGACTGCAGGGGAGTAGAGTAGATGACCACTTGAGGTCCCTTTCAGTCCTGTAATCCTATGATTCTTATGATAAATACTTAAGGGGATAGTATATTGATATAATACATCTCTAAAATGCACCAAATTTCCACATTATCTTTAGTGCTAAAAATATATGCTGTGGGAGTGGAGTGATAAGGGCCATACCCCACCCCCACAAACAGTTTCTTTATCACCCCATCTGCCACCCCAAATGTTAAGTCTCAGGAACACCACTGCTTTGCAGTATGTTTTCTTATTCAAGTCTTGGTGGAAGGAGAGCCACACACACAGAGTGGTAATTGCAGGGCCAGAGAAACAGAGGGCCAAGCTTAGAGTAGTGCAGCTCCACTGAGGCCAGGGTACTTGTACATGCTTCCAGTGGGTCTGAATTTGCCCAACCCAGCATAAGGTAAGAGCAAAAACTGCTAAAAATCAGCTTGAATGTTGCACATTTATCAAAGAATTAATAAAGAGGCTAAAGGTATTTATGTAGGCAGGAACATATGGAAGAGGGAGAAGGCAGACTTGCTGAAGAAATTATTTTGTTTCATTTAAAAAATGGGATGAGAATGGAAAATAACAAAGTTTAGACTGTTCTTATGAAGCTATTCAATGGATACAATGGGAATTAGGTACTTGGGGACTAAGCTATAGCTCACAGAAGTCTATGGGATGACTCCTATTGGTTTGGATCAAGCAGCTGAAATGCAGCTGGATAAGTTTCAAATGTTGATGAGTGCTAGTGGAGGGATAAGGAACAAAGAGTTTGATCTGAAACACTTATTGGTTCTCTACACTATTGGCTGATGCCCAAAATGTGTCCATTGTCGTTACTAGTGTTTTGAGCTCTAGTAGTGGCTTCCAACATTTTTTGTCACTGTGTCCTCTAATCTTGCTAAGAGCACAATTAGTAGTTAAAAGTACTGTTGCCCCTTTTAGCCTGAGCAGTTAGACAAATTTTGGGGGCGCAATACTGTTTATTTACAATGTGCACAAAGTCTGGTTTCTCTGAACAGAAACAAACAATATGAGGAAAGAAACCATCTCCTAATTCCAAACTTGCTTTTTCAGACAGAACTCTGTCCAAAAGAAGCGCTTTCTTGCGTGCTCTGTCGCTTTGCTCTCCAGGCCATGCTACCAGTGCTTCTTTGGCTTTCTTCTGGCTCTTTTGGCTGCTTTCTGTTTGACTGGATTATAGCTGTGTGTCAATGTCCCAGCCCTTGCCTTGGCAATCAGTTCCCAGGGAAAACCTTTTTATTCTACCTGAGTTAGTTCTGGTTCGGGCCTTCCATGTGGGAAGTAATTTGGGTGGTGGCTTCTGTTATTTCAGCTATATTACTCCATAAAGGAGCTTAATTGCTTGTTCCATTTAGCCAGACCCATGAGTGGCTAGCATGCCCATCAACATCACTTAAATCTGTGATTTCCCATAGATCAAAGCAATGCTTGCTGGCAGCTACCAATACGGTCCAGCATAACAATACTGCTACATGTAGTAGGAATCTGATCATGTACCTTTATGTCAAGTTAATACTATTTTAATCTAATTTTCCTAGCCAGTGTGAACAGGGACAAATAGTTTTAAAACAAACAAAAGACATGACTAAATCACTGGGAATGCAGTCACTCAGATTTGCCCCAGTGTTTTGGTTTTGTAAAATCAAATTCTTTTAAAACCTGAAACCAACAGAAAAGTTCAACAGTTACCAGAAAGAGTAAAAAGTAAATGTGGATGTTAAAACCCTCTCTAGTGTTAATAACACAAGGTGGTGTTGGTAAAATGGTAAGAACAGGTGTTTATTTACAATGGTCCTGACTGTGCACAGTATACAGATTACAACACAAAGTGGACTTAAACTGGCCAGAAACAGCCAGTGGAGAATTCACGCTGTGCAGGCAATTTCACCACTGGAGGAGCTGGTTCCTGAACAAGCTGCTCTCCAAACCCCCAGTGTAAGGGAAGGGGGGGGTGTATTAGGGTATGCCAGGGGAGCTCTGCATGCCCCATTCATCTCTGCTACGCAGATCTAACTTATGCCAGTGTTCTGCAATGCAGAATCAAGGGGCCACAAATGACTTTCTGATGGTCTCTCCCTCCCAGCTGCATGCAAACAAAGTTCAGATGGGGAAGAGAATCTGGTCAATTGACTTCAGCGGGACTGTATGTAGAGTAAGATACTCTTACTCCTGGTGAATTGTATCAGACTTTGGCCCAATATCATTAAACTGACTGTGTTCTGTTCACATAACTGAAGCTATAGGGCCCTTAAGATTCCTTGGAACCACCAATTCAAATCCTGACATAACTGGTGCAAACCTGCATCCAAAAAACAGTAAAGAGCATACCATGTAATGCACTGTGTAGCGGTCATTTGTGAGACACTTCCAGGCTGATTCCCTTTTGCTCCGTGCAGCCAGTAGAGATCCCATGGCACCTTTCTCAAGAAAACTTCTATTCTCCCCCACTGGTGGAAAGTGTCCTACAAGTTTTCTTGGCTGCCTCTCTCTACTCCAAAGGTATTTTGTTGGTGTGATAGGTACATTACATAGTTTGCAAAGCATTCTGAGATGAAAAATACTATAATATGAAAGTTACTATATTGTATACGTGCATTTGAGTAGGAGGGAAATAGATATCCAACATCTTGCATGCCAATGATTAATATAATCAACCTGTGTAGACAAAGGGTTTTGATGAATAGTAGAGAGGAAAAGACAACATTGCCAACTAAACAGGACTCAATATATCAATGGAGTTGCAGTATTTTGGTTCTATAGAAGGGAAATTTGGCTGTATGGAAGAGAAATCTGAGTTCTCATGGTTTTGAAGCTAAGAGAACTATTAGCACATAATCTAAGACTTAGGGTTTAGGTATTAATCAAGTTTTACATGATCATTTTTATGTGTAGTAGAAATCTGTTTTTACAAAATAATTTGTTCGGCACAGTCAGAGCTACATTTGCTGAGAATGGATGGGACCAAAGCCACACTGGTTACCTGGAATACTTAAGCTTGACATTCCCAACACAGTAGGGAGAGACTGGGACTCAAATTGTCTTATATCCAATTGTCTTTTGGCTCAGTTTGGGAAATGCAAATAGGCCTAGGCTGCAAAAATTAGTTCAAGAAACCCTAACAAGATATCAAGTACTAGGCAGTACAGAGCAGATGGTAAAAGATTTTTAAAAAGAAATCTTCATGAAGTTTACAATAGACTAGTGAGTAGGAAAATAGTTCCCTTTCCACCTGCTATCACGTTATGAATGTCAGTTTTCTTTTCAGCAGCGATGAAACTGCTCCTGAAATCAGTAGAAAGGAAGTAGAGATGTGTTGCGGTTGGGAATCATGTGCCACAAGTGAGAGGTGACAAAGATGTAACTATTACTACAAAAATTACAAAGGAGGATGACTGAATAATAAATTATAATATATATCCTCATTTTAAAATTAAATTCATACCATGAAATCTAGGACCTTGGTATTTCTGACAAAGAAACAAGCAGCAAATCAAGAGAGAGAATTCCTGGATTATATAGACTGTCCAGTTAAATGTTAAGGAACATACATAGCAACTAAGATTATTATCTTCAGTGTGCTTGCAAACATAGAACACACAATGCATGCCCCGATATGCCTACAATCTACAGTTCAGAAATATGATTTATAGGATGAAATTCTAAATCTGAAGCAGTGAAGAACTGGGAATGTGGGTGACATATCTTTGGTAGAACAAATATACTATCAGCAGGACTTAGAAAAATAAAGATAAATTACAGTGGTCAAAGAGATAGAAAATGAAGCAGAAGGTGGTGTATGAAATTCCAGTCTTTAATATCAAAGAAATGGAAAGAAATATTGGAAGGTAATTATCATGGTGAGTCTGCATCTACAGAATCTGAAACACCACCAGCAGACGTGAATTTCACCATTCATCTTAATGAGGCATTACCTGCTAAGCCTAATTATGACAAGTTAATTGCTAATGGTATTAACTGTTCGTTTTCTGAACTGTTTACCAGATATAGCCACTACTCACTTTATCCACTTATAGAGAGAGAGGTAGGAAGCTTCTCTGTGTCTTCAATCTATTAGCAGCACCTACACTGCACCAGGGATTGGCCAAGTAACTGATTCCCCCACTCTATACAGGAGCTGGCCTCGGGGGACGGGGCTGCAAATGTAAATGAATTTCATTTACAAGGAGTGCTGCATGGGGGAGATTCCTGTAAATCAACACTGTGAAAGAGTGAGCCCTGGATGATCATGAAGCAGGCCCTTGGAGGGGTGCTGTACTTGGCTAGAAATTAAACTAACAGAGAAATCCCACCCCACATTTTCCTGCCTGCCCACTTCCCACTGGAAGAGGGGAATGCTGCTCCCAAAGAGTTGCTCAGTCCTGCCCAAGTGGAGACCAGGATCTGGCTACAGACAGCTGGTTGGTGTGGGGGAAGGGCTGCCTGGAGGCCACATGGTGGTTGGGGAGTGCACGTTGCTGCAGATGCTGTTGCAGGGCCAAATGCTGTTTGAACCCAGATGTGCTGGCTGCCTAGCCATAGCCAGCCTGGCAGAGAGCACCAAGCATGGCAGAAGAAGCCCTGAGCAGCTTGCTGATTACAGGAATAGACCCTCCACTCTGAGTTCACACCACAGCCAAGCATCAGCGACCAGGGCAAAGGAAAGAGGTACCCTATTTAGGGACTGAGGCATGGGGCAGTTTAGATTATTTGTGAGTTAATTTAGGGTTATGTTGTGTAAATGGGGGCTCCGTTCACTATTATTATTGCTGGGGTTATACATGTGACTTCTCAGGGGAAACCCTTAATGGTCCCTTTTAATGATTGTAGTTTTTTCTCTTCCTACTAGGGATCAGATAGTCATTTCTGTATCACTCACTGCAGCATTTATTTCTTGGTAAAATCTCTGAACATAAGAACAGTCATACTGGGTCAGACCAATGATCTATCTAACCAATATCCTGTCTTTAACACTGATCAGTGCCAGAAGCTTTAGAAGAAGTGAACAGAACAGGGCAATTATTGAGTGAGCCATCCCCTGCCATCCAGTCCCAGCTTCTGGTAGGCAGATGTTGAGGGACACCCAGAGTGCGAGGTTGCATCCCTGACCATCTTGGCATCCAGAAAATTCCCTGGCAACAGGTTCCACAGGTTGATTGTGCCTTGTGTGAAGTAGTACTTCCTTATGTTTGTGTTTTAATGTTTATGTTTGTTGTTTGCCTATTAATTTCACTAGGTGACCTCTGGTTACCATTCTTGTGTTACGTGAAGGGGTATGTCTCCACACCATTCATGATTTTATCGATCTCTATCATATCCCCCATCAACTGTCTTGTTTCCAAGCTCAGCAGTCCCAGTCTTTTTTACTCTTTCCTCAGATGAAAACTGTTCCAGACCCCTGATCATTCTTGTTGCCCATCTCTGTTCTAATTCTAATATATCTTTTTTGAGATGGGGCTGACCAGATATGCATACAGTATTCAAGGTGTGGGCATACAGGAGATTTATGCAGAGACATTATGGTCTTTTCTGTTTTATCTATCCCTTTCTTAATAGTTCCTAACATTGTTAGTTTTTTTGACTGCTACTGCACATTGAGTGGATGGTTTTTCAGAGAACTATCCATAATGACTCGAAGATCTCTCTCTTGAGTGGTAATAGTTAATTTAGACCCTATCATTTTGTATGTATAGCTGGGATTATGTTTTCTAATGTGCATTACTTTGCTTATGTCAACATTGAATTTCATCTGCCATTTTGTTGCCCACCAAGTTTTGTGAGATCCCTTTGTAACTCTTCTCAGTCTGCTTTGGACTTAATACTAAATTACTCAGGATCGTTATCAGCAAACTTTGCTGCCTCACTGTTTACCCCTTTTTCCAGATCATTTATGAATATGTTGAACAGGACAGATGTCAAGGGGACCTTGCTATTTACCTCCCTGCAGTCTGAAAACTGACCATTTATTCTTACCCTTTGTTTCCTGTCTTTTTACCAGTTACTGATCCAGGAGAGGACCTTCCCTCTTTTCCCATGACTGCGTACTTTGCTTAAGAGCCTTTGCCTCTACTTCTTGAAAGGCTGTGGAAGAGAACCAAGAGGCTTAGGCCTAGTGAGAGGCAAGTGGCATTCTCCACCCCAAGGCATTTGGGTTGGAAATTGGGGACAGTTTAGAGAACTAGGTTCCCCCACCACATAGCAAAGAGTACCAAATGTCATGGAACCTACACCTCCATCTCAGGCTTAGTTTCCTTCTGGCATTCCTCCCTACACCATTCAGCCAGTGATACCAGTGTATTTACTCCATTTGTCACCTTCTTCCACAAGGTTTTCAAGTCCTCTTTCTTGCTGTCTTTTATGACTGGAATGTAGTTTCCAAATGTATCCAAAGCTATCACCCTTTCCTCATCTGTATCATGCCTAAAAAAGTTATTTTTATATCATCACTTATCAAAAAAAAAAATGAATCTGCACACAAATAGTGCCAAAGCCACAAATATGAACCATTAAAAAGAGTAAAGAGGGTTTCCATACAGTCTTTTTATAATGCAAAATCATCCTTTCCCTTCTTCAATCCTGTGTGTATATATGATATCCGTTTGTCCATTTGGTTCATCACTTAACTCCCAATCTGCAAAATCAGTGGGATTACTCACAACACATATATTTAAATCTTTGCAGGATTAGACCCTTGGATTGTAAGGTCCTCAGGGAAGAGACCCATTTGCTGCGTGTACACATTTGTATGTGCTATTAAACATTTCTATGACACCTTCAAGAAGTAAAGCACAAGATAGGTGTTAAACTTTACTACTATATGAACCAAACCTTTGGAGGCTCACCCACTACAAACTGTGAGATCTTTGAAAATATATTTCAGAATCCTATTGAATCGTACAGTATGTAGCATAATGTAATCAATATAAGATGCTGCATATAAATAAACTGTTTGGATTCTCACACATTTTAAGATGAGAGAGGGCACCATTCCCAGCAGTATGCCCCCTCCCTCAGAATTCACACCTTTTTTGGGGAGGGGAGAATGATTGCAAAGTATTAATTTAAGCCAATAACCAAAGCTTATGTTATTCATTTCTCAGTGATATACATAGTGCTCTTTTCGTATACTATTAGCCATGGACATATGTTTTTCATTTGACTATGTTACTTACACACACACAATTCTTTTTAAAAATATGTAAAATATAACAGCTGCTACAAAAAATATATTTTTAGATCACTGAAGTGCCTAACGAGCTGTAATGCACAACCAAAAAAGTATCTGATCTATATATCATGACTATGACCAAAAAAGCTAATGCAGTTAGTCATCTACTAGACTCTTTGTTTCAAAAGATAATAAAATAGCCTCTTTGTTGTGTTCAAATTGTTCAATATGGAGTATATTCCCTGGCTGTAATGGCAAGGTCTTTATATTTAAATACATTATAGAAATGACACAGTGGACAAGCCAACTTCAAAAACAGCTGTCCAAAAGCAATTGTGTAGCCACCAACTATATCTTTGCAGTTGAGCTGTGCTTTGACATTGGAGCTTTTTGATGGTTAAAATATATCTGCTTCCTGTCTGTATCAATGAGAGAGATTAAGGAGTAATATAGAAAACCTAGCTTGCTTTGGATGTGAGCTTTTTTCTTCATGAATTATTGAATACGTCAAATAACATACTAATAATACTTCACAGCAGAGTGTGATGATCGCTATTTCCAAAAAATCTGTCATGAGCAAATGTTGGTAAGGGTGAAGCATTATAATCCCATGCCTGCAGATGATTAAGGATAAGAAGACATGCAGGATTCACAGCTAGCACTTCGGTATAAATGGCAGTAGTGAAATTCAGTCTAAACCATAGATTACTAAAGTGGTGAAGTGGAATTTGTGTGGTTTCTCTGCACAGTAGTGAATTTTGAAATTTCTTTCACTGCACCTTTTTTGGCTGCTAGTATATGAGGGAATCTGAAGCATCAACAGCAGCCAAAGCTGAATGTCTGTTCCATCTCCCTTCCAGCTGATGGAGTCAGGAGAGGTAAAATGTGCTCTTGAAATCAGTAATGTGGTGTTTCGAAGAAAGGATGAAAAACCAAAATTTTGAGCTTCCTGACTAAGGCCCCAAGCCTACAATGTACTCTATACAGTGACTTCAAGTGGAGCTAAATTCAGGATGAGGGTCTAAGAATGGAGCAGTGCTTTAAGAATAGTTGGCTTATGTATATTGTACTTCAGACTAATGCAACACAACTTCATTGTCTGTAGTCTTTTATACAAAATGTATTTAGGGTTTCTACCTGCCCAGGTTTTCCCAGGATCATCCCTTTTTTTGAAGTAGCTGTCCTGGGAAATTTGTGAGCGTGATCAGTACACACTGCCAGCTATTCAGTTTTGTGATCTTAGAATCATCCTGAATTTCCTGGTTTTTTAATACCTCAGAGGTGGCAACCCTAACTTTATTCTAAAATGCTTTACTGATGGTACAATTGTACTGTAATACAATTACAGAGATGAGCAAAGGCAGAGGGATTAAGAGGTTTATCTAAGGTAGTGGTGGCACATCTGTGTTTGGAAATGAGATGGAGAATAAATGCTGCTTCTCTTATGTGCTATGAATGCTGTTTTTGCATTCATCTCACTGTTATCTTGTATTCCCCCATCTATTGTACCATCCATTGTCTCTTGTCTTAAAATTTGGACTGTATGCTCTTTTGGGCAGGGTCTGTCGTGGGTGTTTATGTGTGTTCAGTACTGGATAATTCTTCAAGGGAGATGGGGAGTTGAAATTGCCCAAGAGCTACATTCAGCAGTAAGTTTGGAGTGGCACTTACCCTTCACTTTTTTCTGCAAGTTCCACTAAAGTTCGAGAAGGAGGATTTTGCTATATGTTGTTGGGCCAAATGTAAATGGAAGGCATTCCTAAGATGCAAGAGAAAAATCAATGAACTAAGAAGCACCCTGCACATCTGTCACCTCCAGGAAAGTGAGCCCTTCAGTTACCAGTGACTCTCCAATGCAGCCTGCTAGTAATAATTAATATGCTATTTGTAGAATGCCATTGATGTGCATCTTAAAAAGAGAAATTTGATCCCAGCCCTGTGGCATTTACAGGGCAGGGAACTTGTCTTAAAGTAACCAAAAGGAGTGGGAGTGTTTCCTTGCACGATTTTCAAAAAAGTTAGACACAAATGCCATTTGTCCTCACAAATACTTGCAATGCGATCCCATTAATGCACATGCAAATGAGTGTGTAGCAACATTTTAGTTGTTAACATGTAGTGAGTGAGTGAAATATTGAGCTCAACAGAGTTTTGCCACAGCAAAGACTGCAGGTTTGGTCCTATTGATTTTTATCTTGACATGGACCATTCATGGAAATAAAATAAGACTCCAAATAATGTCAGTTGACATAACCTGTTCCTATAGCACTACCTATCAGTCTCAAATTATGACAGAGTTTCAGGAGCAATATGGAATGCTAACATGCTCATTGAGAACTGCATATGGTGTGGTTTTTACCATGGTATAGTGATCAGATTTTTTGATTTAATATTAGAATTATGCATAATTTAAAGTCTCGCATACTTTGAGCATGCTGTAAATGACTCTGGGTCAGATTCTGATCTCCCACCTGTTTCACGCTGATGAGACATCAGTTCATTTACTGAAGTCATTTCTAATTTACACTGGTATTAGTGAGAGCAGAGTCAGATTTCCTAGCCCTGACCACGAGAGCAAGTGTCACATTTTTGTCTTCTTGTGTCTCAAAGGAGCTAGTGGTGACGAGGAGAATCAAGGTTACAGTGACAGGACCATGAGTTTGCTTTGATGGCTTGTTATGGATTTTATTTTTAATGTAACAAATGATTTTAACTTTTTAAGCTTGATGAGTTAGAAATGGGGGAGAGTGGATGGGGGAAATATTCGGGTTTGCAGTTGAAATCAAAGAGTTGAGACATCCCCGATGTTATGTGGGGTGTCTTGCAATTCTTTTGGAAGAATGTAACCATGTTTATGGTCAGACAGTGAAAAGAAACTTGGAATGAATAATTCTAAGCAAACAGAGAAAATGAGTTGAATTCTGAGCTACTTTAATGACTGAGTCTGAGGACTCATATTGTGGGGAAAGAATTTACACTAGGGGGCAGCCTATAACTGATCTGTTAGATTATAAATTCTGTATCTGATTTTAGTAAGAAGCTGTGGCCCAGTAGACTCATATTCTGCACAGCTTTTAAGTGAAAATGTATGCATATAGAAACTGTTGAATCAGCACTGTCTCACGGTGTGAAGTAAAGGTCTTGCACAACATTAGAAGCCTAGTACAAAAGGGATGGTTAACGATGACGTTTCTCTATGCTGTGAAAATGAAATTCTCTCTCATTCTAAGCAATAAACTTGTTCTGACTTCAGGTTTTGCCAAGGCAGTTGCATTTTTAAACAGTGTTGTTGGGTTTTGTTTTGTTTTTTCAAGCGCATCCATCTTTAAAGATTTTTTTTGTGGGGGTGGGCAGGCTGAGTTGGGAGAATTTTCTCCCTAATCAAAATGACCCAAGCAAATCACAGTTCCCTATTCAAACTGAAGGCAATTCTTTAGCTATGAAACATTTTTATATATTAAATCTCTTCTTTAACCTGAAATAGTACTTAAAAATAGACATTGCTCAATTTCCTCTTTTTAAACAATACTTATTAGTCAAATGACACCTCTAAAAATGTAAGGTGAATTTACCCCTGTTCAGTAAAGTACTTAAATCCATCCCTGTTCAGTAGAGGATTTAAGTATGTGCTTAAGTGCATTCCTGAACTGAGACCTAAGTGCTACTTCACAATAAGTAGTAGTAGTGCATATTCCAAATAGAGTCTCACCATTGCTCTTCAGCTTACAAAACCCACTACCGCTATGGATGAGGTCATGGCTCCATATTTGTTACTTATTAGTGTCTCTGCTGAGGTACCAACAAGTGTGACTGTTAGGACCATTTGTGGTGGCTGCAAAGAACTGTAGGGACTTTTGATTGTGGCAAGACACCACAGTTCCTCCTGAGTCGGAAAAAGTTGAGAAATGCTGCTTTGTTATACTTGATATATACATTGCACTTACATAATGACATTCATGTGAGGATCTCAAAAACATCTTACAAATATGTGTATTGTTTCCCCATTTACAGATGAAGGAAACTGAGACACAGAGAGTTGAAGTGATGAGCCCGGGGCGAAGCAGTGATAGAGCTGGAAATAGAACAAATCTTAACTTCCAATCCTCTCTTCCAATATTTAGACTATGCTGACAATGAATTGTCCTGTTGCCACAATACTTTTCTTATTGCTTCATTGTTAAAGTTCATGTGAATGTATGCTAACTTGCAGTGATGGAGAAAGGTGGTACTGTCCAGCTCTTCTCTCCTCAGCATTTGAGGTTAAGCATACTCCTCTTCTTTGTTGTCTGTGCACCAGCAGGGAAGGTCATTGACAGCACAAGAGAAGATCTCCCTGCTCTCTGCTCTGGTGCCTGCCAGGGGCTGCAATTTCAGTGGAAGTCCTGCTGAGCCCATGTAGCCCAGTTGCTCCGAGGGTAGTGCATGCAGAGTCCAGTTGCCTGCTGGGGCTGGAGCATGCTCAACACAGACAGAAAATTCTGTGATTTTACCTGCAGTGCTCTAACAAGTCTCTACTGAGCATGTGTGAATTGAGATTTTTTCAAAGGCTTATAACTTGGCCAACTTTAGCACAATTTTTCACTGGAATGCCAAAAGGCACATCCCTCACACAAAGGTCCCTTGCCAAGTTTCAAATCCCTGTTCCAAAACATGGGGACACTAGAGCTTTTCAGCAAAACAGTTCAAGATTTTATTTGAACAATATATTTTCCCCTGACCTGGTTACCTCATTCTCAGAAATGGTGAAAATTGGCTGAAATTTAAATAAATAGATCAGCCTGAGGCAGGCATTTGGTATGGGAAACTTCAACCCAAATGGTTACAATTTGCCAAAGTTATAAGCAATTGAAAACAAGGGTTTATCATGGGGAATTTTGGGCAATCTTAATAGGTGGCACTGCCAGCTCAGCCGATCACAATTACAAAGAAGGCCCACATGTGGGTCTTTCTTGATTCAGCTAGCTGCAAAGCCCTCTTGTACAGCACAAGTGAGGAGTGAATAGAGCCCAGAGGATTAAAACAAGGGTAGCCTTGTTTACTCATGGGCAGGGACAATCTGACCCCAGTATGGGTGCATGAGGGATGGTGGAGTGTGCTCAAATAAGCTTCCCTTCCCTCTCCTCTCCCCTCATACAGTCTGCACAAGGACCAGGGACAAACTTACACTCTGCACTCTGGCCAGCGTAGTGTACTTTCTTCGGGAGCCCCCAGGATTGCAAATCACATGAAAGGCCTGAGGTGGGATTATGGTCTTCCCTCTTCCACCTTCACTGGCCTGCAGAGCTGGCTGGAGCGGCTGCTGCACCCAGGGATTGCATTGTGTGATTTGTGGTGTGCCAAGCAGCCATTTCAGCTCCTGATTTTTCTCTGATGTCTTTCCCTCCTCAGGCTCCTAGCATTAATCTCAGCTTTCTAAATGAAGCTGTTCATTGATTTATTACGTTCTGTCTGCGTCAGCAAATCAATAAACTAGAAAGCAGTTTGTCAGATGACCCATAGAATTCTGGGCAATTATCTTCCCTTTTTGTCTGAACACTAATGTGTCTTGCTGAAGAAATGAATAAAAACAAGAGGCTTGCTCACAACTTCCCTGCTTCTCTTTTGTTGTAGAAGGCTGGTTTGGTTAGGGGACTGCCTGCATGACATGATACCCCCTGTATTCTATAAGGAGCTAACTTATTTAACATATTTAACTCCCTAGAGTTAGCCTAAATTCAATGCTACATTTCCCCCTAAGGCCACTAGAAGCAGGGGCGGCTCTGTGTTTTTGCTGCCCCAAGCATGGCAGTCAGGGAGACTTCGGCATTGTTTCCGTGGGAGGTCCACCGGTCCCGCGGCTTCAGCAGTGTTTCTGCAGGTGATCTACCAGACACGTGCTTGCTGTGCTGGTGCCTGGAGCCGCCCCTGACTATAAGGCCATTTATTTCAGTGCTTATTCTCCCCAAGCTCAATAATAATAGTAGCCTATCTTGGTGATCCTATTTTGGTTTCTTCTTGGCATGCAGTTTTATTTACCATTTTCTAAATTAATCAAAAGCTCAGGCTGCTTTGTGACTTTTCCTGCTGCTTCTCAGAAACAGTGATCCAACCCCAGGTGACCATTCAACATGCACTAGAGCTGTACACTGTGAAATTGAGCTGTGGAGTCAAGCTCCTCAGGAACCATATAAAGTCCAAAATAGCAATACTCTGGTTCAGTTGAATAAGCCAAATACCCAGTGTCTGTGTTGTTCTTTCACCCCCTTTTTAAAAGCCTCCAGGAGTTACTATGGGGCCAGATAACACAAAATTCGGATGTTTCTACCATTCAGGAACAGTTATACTGCAAAAAGACATGAACTTGTGTGTGTTTGTACAGTGCCTAGACCTGGGGCTCCTACACATTACCACAATACAACCAAAACATCTTGGTCCCATGCATGACTCCCCGTTAAACCTGTGCTGTATGACTTGCACTCGCTATCAGTTTCCGGACTGATCTTAAGGTGGTTTTGACCTATAAAGTCATCAATGGCCTGGGACCTGTCTCTGTCCCTGACATACTGCTATAGTTGTGATCAGTGGAGGCACCTGAGCTGGATTGTCTGTGCTAGTAGAAGGGATGGCTGAAGGGTGTTTTCCGTTGGGGCCCTGCAGAATTGGAACTTGCACCCCCCCACACATACCCCTCAGAGTTTATTTTCCTTCAGGGTGTTCTGCAGGACTTATCTTTTCTCCTTAGGCCCTAGGGAGAGAGTTGATGGGTAAGACTGAGTAGTGGTGGGATGAGGCTGCGGGGAGTCGGCAACATTAACATAGATAACGCAGCAACAACTGCATTTTTTGCTTTACCTGATCATGGGTGTGGTTGATGGGTCAGTTTATTTATTTACTAGTGTACTTTTAAAAAGGGCACTCAGAGCTCTGGTTGGCTGCTTTTTTGTTACTGAAATAAAAAAGGCAGCAGCAAATATTGCCTGCACAACCTTTGAGAAATTCTTAGCACTGTTTAGCATTTACCACCCTTAGCCCCATTCTGGCACAAACTCTGTTTCCCTAAACAATGTAATCAATGTCTAACCGTGCCATAAAACCATTTTACAAACCAGCAAACTCCTCCATCTCCTTTGCACACTGTTTTCAGATTCCCTTCTTGGTGATTCTATCCATGTTAGTCAACTTTTGGATAAGAGCCTAGATTTATGAATTTTGTTAAATTATTATTTTGAAGGGCCAAAGGACCCTAGTCATGGACCCCATTGTGCTAGACATTGTACAGACACACAACAACGGGAGAGTCCCTACCTCAAATAGCTTATAAACTAAGAATAAGATAAAAGACAGATGAGACAGACTAGGGGAGCACAGGGAAATGAGACAATATGGGTCAGCATGATCAACAGGCAAATAATTCTCTCTTCTTGCAATATACTGTGGTAACTTGGGAGAAGACTGAAGGTGAGAGCAGGATTATTTCTAGCATAACTTCTAAATTTTGGTGTTGGTTATCAACAGCACTATTAAACAGATATCAGCACATGCTATGGCCATGCTCCAAGTAGCGTATTTGAAGTTACACACAGCTGAGACCATTCAGAGCCAGCTGTGATGGCCAGGTTAATGTTTAAATAACCTCCAAATATCTTGCCTGTGGCTTCTTCTGTTTTAACAGTGGTAGTAATGTAACAGGGATTCTGGTCTTGCTCATGTCCAGTGCTTCACCCCTTCTTAGTTTGGAGTTGGTTTGTCCATGGATAGCAGGTGAGGACTGTGGTACACAAGTTTGCACTCATCTTTAATCTCTCATTGAAAGTCTGAGTGTCTAATCCAGAAAACTGAAAACCTATTCAAGGTAAAGCAAAAAGAAGTCTACCTGGTGCATGCCTGAATGCATTCTTGATCAGAAAGTAGAACTCACTGCACACCTTAAGAGGATATTCCTCATTCTCCTTATTTAACTATTCCAAAATAAACCCTCTCTCTCTTATTTCCATCAAAGTAATAAGTACATTTTAAAATGGAGCTAATTCACCAATCCACTTCTTAGCATATGCACAGTTTGCCTCAGGTGGCACTTGACCGGGATACATCGCCGAATTTGGTCCACTGGTTGTATCATTAGCTTCCCCATCTTGAGCAGGGTACTGACAGGGAGTGCAATGTGAACACTGATCCATGCCCTCCACCAATCCACTTGTTTGACGAAAATACCTGCAAATAGGCAGATCCCAGAAAACCTGAGCCAGACCCTGCCTCATACATTGGTGTTTGCTGTTCTCCACTGAAAAATTTGTAGCACGGGATGGAGTAAACTACACAGACCTTCTTTCGGCCTTTCACTTCAGGGACAGATCTTTTGGCTAATATTACAGACACAAATGATGAGGACTGGCTGTTCAAACTGATGAAGCAGAGAGTTTTAAATGAATCACATTTACTTTTTTCCACCTGAACACATATAGTAGTATCCCCATGATCAGAATTGGACACAAAATCAAACACTGTAAATATAAATGGTGGTGCTCTTACAAATATCTCTGGGATTATCCTTGCACTCCGCTGCCAATTATTGTAGTAAATATTAGAACAACTGAACAAATTTATTCTCCGTGAGTTTAACTTAGTCTAGCCTCTCTTTCTGCTCATGGAATGCTACTTGCTGGTCATCATTTCCTCAGATCTATTTGTGATCTGGATTGATTGTCAACAGTTCACTGTTACAATTTGATACTAGATCTTCTAGATTATTGTTGGGATTAACTACATAAATCACATGGAATTATCTGTTCTCTGAGTAGATGAATGTAAATTATTTAATCAAAGAAGGTGATTTGAAGAAGCTCCTGGGGGGTTGAATCTTTCATGGAGAAGTAGTACTTTAAGAGGCAGCAGATCAGCATGCTTAAGGGAATTTAGAAAGTTTAAACCTTTTCTTTTTGGAGCCAGATAGTCTTGCTCAAGTCATCGTTCCTGAGGGAGGGAAATAGGCTGCTCTAAGATTTACAGGCTGGATGGTTTAAATTTTCTCACCATATACTCACTCAGTTGTATTTTCATGCATAGTTTAGATTCAGAGTGTACCATCTAATCTTTGTCTGCCTTGTTTAATTGTGCCAGGACTCTGCTAAGGGTTTTTGGAAATGTAGAATCACAGAATCTTAGGACTGGAAGGGACCTGGAGAGGTCATCTAGTCCTGTCACTAAGATCATCACTTGGCTCTGTATGTTCCCAGACTTTTCTGTCTGGGTCTACATAGCCTACTTTTCTATTATCTCCCCTCTGTTCTTAATGTTTTGTAAAGCCTTTAATCTTTTTTTTTTTTAATTGCAAGGCTGCACACTTTTCTTCTGTATAAAAGCATAGAATTGTAGGACTGGAGGGGCCCTTGAGATGTCATCTTGTCCAGTCCCCTGCACTCAGGGCAGGACTAAGTATTTTCTAGACCATCCCTGGCAGGTATTTGTCTAACCTGCTTTTAAAAATCTCCAGTGATGGAGATTCCACAAGCTCTCTAGGCAATTTATTCTAGTGCTTAACCACCCTGACAGGAAGTTTTTCTTAATGTATAACCTATACCACCCTTGCTGCAATTTAAGCCCATTGTTTCTTGTCCTATCCTCAGAGGTTAAGGAGAACATTTTTTCTCCCTCCTCCTTGTAACAACCTTTTATGTACTTGAAAACTGTTATCACATCCCCTCTTCTCTTCTCCAGACTAAATAAACCCAATTTTTTTCAATCTCCCCTCATAGGTCATGTTTTCTAGACCTTTAATCATATTTGTTGCTTTTCTCTGGACTTTCTCCAATTTGTCCACATCTTTCCTGAAATGTGGCACCCAGAACTGCACATATTACTCCAGTTGAGGCCTAATCAGTGCGGAGTAGAGCAGAAAAATCACTTCTTGTGTCTTGCTTACACCATTCCTGCTAGTGCATCCCAGAATGATGTTTGCTTTTTTGCAAGAGTGTTACACTGTTGACTCATATTTAGTTTGTGATCCACTATGAATCCTGTCCCTGTGCTGTGTCATACAATGTCCCATCTATATAAATGTTGCATTTACTAGTCTAATATGGTAATTGACAGAATGTAATTGCGTCTGTGAAGCGCCTTAGCTCTAAAGGATGAGTCAGATCCTTGTCTGGCTCAGCTAATTGCATCTTTTCCAAGGAACTTCCAAGCATTTTGTGAACCCCGTCCTTCTACCAGTAAAAGAGAATATACCACTTCTAGTATGAATATCTGAATTTACTAGCATAAAATGCCATTTGTGTGATCAGTTGGGTGAATCGCTATAATAGTCCCAAAAAGTGAATGCACAAGGGGTATATGCAACCATGGCTGAAATAAATTTACTGTTACATTTGAGTAAATACAGGACATTTCCCCAGCATTTAGCCATTTCTAGTGGATGGTAAGTTATCAGAAACAAACACTGGGATGTTTGGCATACTGGAATTAAAAGAAAAGCACTTGGCAAACACTTGGCGCTATGGCAGCTAAATATCTTTTCTGCCTGCCTTCCACTATCTGTCTGGAATGACTTTGTATCTCTGAAGTGGACAAAAAACCCAAAGCTGAACATGTGGAAGAATGGACTTAAAAATATCTTTGAACATTTGTACTAGAGTAATGATGCCAGTCTTTCTGCTCCTGAGGAGAACTAATTCAGTCCACACGTCTCTCCTCCTGTACAGTGCTGCTAGCTCCTTTTTTCTTGTTCTTAAAAAATGTTTTTATTTTATAATAATTGGTCAGGAAAGAAAACTCAGATACACCATCTGTACAACTCACTGCTAACAAAAATAATAGGCCAGAACCTCCCTCAGTATCCCTCTCACCAAATCCTGGGCCTGGGCCTAAGCATTGCTCCACTTTACACCAACCACCATCAATAGCCAAGACTTGTTGGGACTTAAGAGAGGCCTGAACTTGGCCCCTTCTCCTATGCCTGCCTTCTGCTGGGAGAGAGGATGATGATGCCACCTAAGGATTTCCCTACACAGAGAACCCTCCAGCGACTGTCTGGGCTGGCTTTAGGGCTTTTGTCCTGACAGAATAGGTCAAAGCAGCCCTTACATGGCAGAAATAAGACCTGTTATACAGGTATATGATATATTGATCGGAACTGGAACAGATCTGAAGTTCTTTCTCAAGGAAATGTAATTTCCCCCATAGCTGCTTGGAGGTTTATATTTCTCCAGCTCTCTATTTCAGATGTTATTTGGTCAGCATGCATGACAACCAATGCACTAGTTTGGTTGGTCCAATGAAAAATTAAAATTCAGAGGATTAGAAGAATGCATCTAAGAGCAGTATCTGACCATTATATTTCCAGAAAATACACTCTTCCCTGACTGCTAACTGCTTTCCCTACAAACGTGTATAGCCCTACAGTAAATATATAGACTTTCAAATCACAAATGAATGAAAAGTACTTTTTGGGGAATAAAGTGATATGTTTTTACTGTATTTGTTTACTTTTATGTAAGCTCTTGAGATGGCTAACATGCTAGTTGTTAATCACACCATCTGTTCAAACAGTACTGACTAAATGCTTCAATTCATACTTAGCTTCTTAAAGCAGCTTTTTACAGAACAATATGGTTGTGTCTATTACCCCATCATTTGGCAGTGTAATATGAGATTTTAATTTTCCTATTTATTGTGCATGGGTTTTCAATCTCCAAATATTTTTTAAAAATATGCATACACCACAGAAAAGCTGTGTTATTGATTTCTCTAACATTGCAAACAGTGGAAAAGTCTGTTCCATTCTGCTGTCTGATTTTAATCATTTGATTATATTTAAATGAGTTAGTTCAATGCATTTCCGCTGAATGACCCTCTTAAAAAGGATTCATGTCATGCACTGAAGATGGCAGTGGTGTACAACCTAGCAGCGGCATCTACACTGTTGAATTTTCCTAGTTTCAGATTCCAGCTACGGGAAGCTGCAAATTAAGAGCCAAATTCTGCTTGCACTTACACCAAGGCAACTTCATTATTCTTGATGCCGTTGTACTGATATAACTCCAAGAAGCATTTGGCACTAAATATGGAAAGAACAAGTTGGAAGAAATAAAAATCAAACTAAACCTTCTCCTAAAATAAATTCAGAAAAGTTTAGTTAACTAGTTTGTTAGAGTTTTCTTTGTGTTCCTCTGTACTTCCTGGCTTCTGCTGAAACTGGAATCACAAATACCAGGAGGAAGGCTGCTCTATGGTACTCTCGTTGTAGCCAAAACCCAGGCAGATTTGAAACCTCTCAAGAAAGCCACATTCCTCTGAAACTTCCAGCCTGATTTCTAAACCAGAGGTTCAGTTCAGATAAACTTGGATCAGTTCTTGACTTGCTAGTGTTTATCTGAACTGAACATTTTGAAATTCACCCCCTTTTACTACTATACAGTAAAAGGAGGAAAATTTGAATTGAACACCAGGAAAAGATCCTGACAAAGATATCATAGTGAGGGGGATTGTTTCGCAGTGGAAGTAGTAGAAAACCCATTGCTAGGGATAACTGAAAAATTGGACAGATTACATTGTTAGGAACATTGCTGCCCTAGTAGCAAGATTGACTTGGTGACTTCATAGATCTTTTCCATCTTTAATTTCTGTGATCATATAATAAAACACACCAGGATATTCGAATACAATCATTGTTAGCTATGGCTACTACAGGTCGGATTCTCCTTGCTTGATCCATCTCTGAACCAGTAAATGCTACATATTGGATCCTGTCATTCAAGGCAACAATTCCACCAGTGTCCCAAGGGTTCAGTCTGTTTTAGCCAGTGCTACTTTTGGGAGATACGTCAATAGATTGGGTCCCACTTCGGGAACACTTGCTCAGGCAGAATTCCTTTCACGGTAATATCAAAGAGCTAATTATAATTATTAAGAATTTTACTGAGATGCTCTTAATGGATTTATCATCTCCCCTAGGTTTGGCTGCTTATGCTCACTGCAGTATTTTGGAGGGGTTTTTTTGTTTGTTTGTTCTCCACTTTCAGTTACTGAAGTAGAGCTTGAGTTGCATTCACAGTCCAGGGGTGGCTATAAAATTGAAGTTTTATTAAACTTAATATAAAATGACCCAAACAAATGCAGCCTATGTAAGTCCCACACCAGCTCAGGTTCACTGGAACACCAAAACAACCTCCCTGGGACCATACCTTGCTTCCCTACTGTGTGACCTTTTTCCCTTCAACAGTGCTCCAAGTAAGTTAACCCTAACATTCCCTTGAGAGCTACACTCCTCCCTTGTAAATGTAATGTCATCCTGACATTTGTATTAACAGCATATATGTAACATTCAGTCCATTAATTTGACTTATTAGCAGTTGCTCATGTGTTCCACGTGCTTATAAACAGTTGTGTTTTTTTTAACACTGAAAATGTATGGTACGGGTTGTGACAGACCCAGGCCAGTGGGGTGCAGGAATCTGGTAGAGGGCAAATATACTGGTCACTGGGTGAGTGGTTTTCTGTTCCCTGAGTGACCAGAGCAGGGGCTGCACTAGAGTAGTCAGGAACTTACTAGAACCAATTAAGGCAGACAGGCTGATTAGATCACCTGCAGCCAATCAAGGCAGGCTAATCAGGGCACATAGGTTTTAAAAGGAGCTCTCTCCAGTCAGATGGGGGAGGAGCCAGAGGAGAGGAAGTCCGTGTGAGGAGCTCGGAGCAAGAGGTACAAGGAGCTGAGAGTGAGAGGGTGTGCTGCTGGAGGACTAAGGCGTACAAGCATTATCAGACACCAGGAGGAAGGTCCTGTGGTGAGGATAAAGAAGGTGTTTGGAGGAGGCCTTGGGGAAGTAGCCCAGGGAGGTATAGCTGTCACACAGCTGTTACAAGAGGCACTATAGACGGCTGCAAATCCATAGGGCCCTGGGCTGGAACCTGGAGTAGAGGGTGGGCCTGAGTTCCCCCCAAACCTCCCAACTCCTGATCAGACACAGGAGGAGTTGATCCAGACTGTGGGGGAGATCACTGAGGTGAGCAAATCGTCAATAAGTTCGGGACCCACCAAGGTAGAGGAGGAACTTTGTCACAGGGTAGTTCCATTCTTCAACAAAATAGCCCATTTGGACAATTTAATCATCTGTACGGGTTACAGGTTGTGTAATTTGGTGTGCATTTGCAGACTAGGGATCTCTCCCATGTTTCCAACTCTGGAGAAAGCCTTGGACTTCTTTTTTTATCATCTGCTGGGCCATTTTTCTTTGCATTTCTGACAAATGGTTCAGGTTCATTGCTGGTTCAAAAAGATCTTGATTCCTCTTTCTGCTTAGAGGCTGTTTGGTGATGGTGGGTGTTTTTGTTTTGTTTTGTTTTGCATTTATGTTACATAAGATGGTTTTATCAGCTGAGTGTTTACTGGAGTTTTAGATTTAATTTGCTGTAAACTTCCCAGCACAGTTTAATGTTATGTCATGTTTTGATGGGTTACTTACAGGGATATGTATCCAGCAAGATGATCCTTTAGGTATTTTAACTAATGTATCCAGCATCCGGCTCAAATGTTGCTGTTAAACTTCAGTGTCCAGGCCTATGTGAGCCCAATATGTATTACATTATCCCCATAGAAAAAATGACTAATTACACCCCTTTCCTCCCGCTTTAAGTATACACAAGTTGTCAGAATTGTTATTTCTGACAAACTTTACAAGGGCTTTCACTGTTGCCATGCCCACATGAGGAAATATTCATTTTATATTGTTAATTAGGCTGGGCTCTAGAGCCTGATTAGATGAAATGGCTCTAGTGATGTTAACTAGCTCCTCAATCACATTGTAGCCGGTGATCAAGTTCTCTGTTTTTTGAGGACTGACCAGCCCATGGACTGTCAGGGATGGTCTAGATCAGAGGTTCTCAAATTGGGAGTCATGAGCCCTCAGGGGGTTACAAGGTTATTACATGGGGGGTTGCAAGTTGTCAGCCTCCACCCCCAAACTGTTTTGCCTCCCACATTTATAATAGTGTTAAATATAAAAAAAGTGTTTTTAATTTATAAAGGGGGGGTCACACTTGGAGGCTTGCTGTGTGAAAGGGGTCACCAGTACAAAAGTTTGAGAACCACTGGTCTAGATAATACTTAGTCCTGCCATGAGTGCAGGAGACTGCACTAGATGACCTCTCGAAGTCCCTTCCAGTCCTAGGATTCTATAAAATATCATCTTTGCTTAATTGGAACTGGACTTCAGCCCATCCTTTGTAAGGGTTTTGAGTTACATTAGCAGCTTTAAGATCAAGCCCATCTTCTATTTTTAATAACTATTAAGCTTTCTGAGGTGTGTCCCTGGGACTCAAGACTATCTACATCTATGCCCCATTTTCCCATAACACTTGTGTTTTTACTTTATTGAGGAAATGCCAAACCATATATCTCTTTCCAACTACATTAACCACTTGGGTTTGCTGCATGGGGATCAGGTGTCAAATATAGATCACTCCAGGTAAATCAGATGCAGGGCTTTCAGTTTTGTCTCCGCTGTCTTGTGATTTTCGTGCTGGATACTGAAACTGTGTTTGGGACTCTGAAGTTCTGCCACTCATTCGTGGTCTTATAGGGATGATCCCCTGCCATTTCCCCAATGGCCAATTTCTCAAATGATTCGCTGTACATAGAATCCTGACTGGTAGTGTTGTCTGCTCCCATATCTGAAACAAGTGGTAACAAGTACTGCCTCTGCCAGATTGTCTGCAGCTAATGTATCCTCTTCTTTGGCTTTGCCTGTCTGAAGGCTTCCTCCTGTCATTATCACAGCTTTTGTCATGTGTCTGGATAGCTTGCTTCAGGATGTTAATTTTAGCTTTCACATCTTCAATTTTATCAAAAATGCCTTTAGTTCCCTTAGCTCATTCATCAATGGGTTACATTTGGAGATTTGTCTTTCCTAGCAAGGAGGTGCTGCTTCATTTTGTGGTTTCTGCTCTGTATATAGTGGGTTTTATATGGAGGTACGCTTTACTGCCATAGCATGGGCTTCACTTCCCATCTTCTGTTTTCGGTGGGGTGGGGTTCTGTTTTTACTTTATCAGTTGCATCAGTGTTAAGCTTATCAAATAAGGTATCATCTATAACCTATCTTTTAAATAAGGTTGCATCACTATTCGAATATTGTTATTCTGTCAGGACTGAATGGAGGAACATGCTGTGTTCTAGGACAGGATCGTACCTTAGGTCAGAATCAGCTTCTTGTGATGTGAATAAAGCTTTCTGTCTTAGATCAAGAGTTCTGAAGAGGAAATCCTGAGGTGACTCTTCTTGCTCTTGAGCTGCTGGTAAAATTCAGTTTCATCTTTTTCCTGGTAATAAGACCTGAACATGTGCCTTAGTTTTGACAGGCTCAGATCAATTTTCCCCCTCCAAGTAGCTCTTGAGGTTATATCCAGGAGCAACCTGCTTTGATTACAGCTTCCCTGATCTCTTGCTCAGTGTGTCCCTTTCAAATTCCACCTTCAATCCAATGAGCCAAACTAGTATCACATAACCTGTCCTTTTAGGGGGAGAAGGCAGGTGGTTGCCAATTTGTTCTGTTGTTTTCAAAAAAAAAATTGAGATTGGCTCTGTTTTCTGGAATGGATGACCTCTATTGAGCTTTGAGTTTTCATTTCCTTCATGCTTTTCTTAAACTGTATTTTAAGCAACTTTAACTTTTCAGCATACTGTTTTTGAATTCTCTGCTTCAGGGGTGTCAGTCTTCTCAGTTTTTGCTGTAGAAATGAGTTGTAAGATCTCATCTTAACACTAGTGATTCACTGTGTAAGCGGCTTGTTGTAGGTTTGTTTAAAACTAAATGGTTTTTTGATGCCCTTTTACTGCAATCTGCCCTAGAAATGCCCAGAATCACAGACTTTTCTTAAATGTTCACCTTTTAGCTGGTATAAGAGCCCTCCTACCTCCATGAGAATCTCCTCTAACTCTTTCACAGCCATAGTACTCGCAAAATATTCCATTTTCCCCTCTGCTTCCAGCAAAAACTTTCTTTATGCAAAATCACTTTTCTGTTTTCATTACCTTGGGGCAGCTTTTCCTGGACCAGTCTGCTATAGCTTCTATAGGTTTGTCTCAGAGAGGTCAGATCACTGCAGTTCTGTGTCTTGCCTGGCTTGCCAAATGTTACACTCCCATTCTAGGGTTGGTTTTAAAACTGTATGTATATAAAACCAAGAAAAAACCTCAGCCTGCATAAGCCCTGCACCAGATCAGCTTCACCGGGACACAACCACCACCTTCCTGGAACCACACCTTGCTTTCCTCACTATGTGTTCCTTTTTTCCATTCAGCAGAGTTCAAACTTTAAAGGGACAGGGCACAGGTAAATTAACACTGACATTCCCTTTCGAATGCTACACTTGGACAAGTGTGAGTCTTGCTGTGTTCTCTGAAAATGGTTGGCTCTGGCACTGTTAGAGAAGCACAGTTGTCTTGTTGGGTCACAAACAGAGGTGATCACTGAGTCAGGAAGACACTAATCAATTGAATGTTTTAAAAATTAAGTCTAGCACCTTAAATTGGCTCTAAATGTGGACTGGGAGCCAGTGAAGGGTGTACTGCATAGATGTGATGCGTTCTCAACTCTTTCTCTAGGGAGATGGGCTCTTGAATTCTGTATACAAACTGGAGTTTCCATGTTTCTTCCATTTTAATTCCTGGACAGTGTTACAGTAGTCTAATCTGGAAGTTTTGACTGCATGAGTCACAGTGGTTCTCCTCTGAAAAAAGGGGACATGGTTCAATTTTGCTTGGGTTCAGTTTGAGTCAGCTGCTCTTCATACAGATCATGACTGCATTCAGGCATTTGAGCACTTATTGATGGCATTGATTGTATCTGCTGAAGAGGTATAAAGCTGGGTGTCATCAGAATGTTGTTGACAAAATGCCTGTGGTATTTATCCACCACTCCCAGAGGTTCTTGTATAGATATTAGTAGTAAAAGAAACATTATTGATCCCAATGACCATCCATATGTTAAGACTCTGGAGATGAGGAATAGTGGCTCATCTCAATTCTCATGCTAAAGAGAAGTGATTGAAGCCACTATAATGCTGTACAGTCTACACCAAGTAGACAGGCCCATAGCAACTTGTCAATGGTACTGAGGTCTGCGCAGAGGTCAAAATTAGCCCTGTGCTTTGGTCTCTTATCTATAGTCAAAGAGAAGTCATTCAGTGGTACTGAGATAAGCCTCCATGCCATGTCCTGGTGTAAAGCCTGATTCATTGTCCTCTTGAAATTTATTTAAGCTATATTGGGGCACTTTCATTTCAGGTTTCTGGGCAGGAAGTTTAGACCAACTTGTCTGTCTTGCTTTTTATTTACTTGATTTTCAAAACACAATCTTCTCTCTTTACATGGAGGAAAGAGATTGAATTTGAGTGACATGTTGCTAGAATATGGTGTTGCTTTTGACAGTAATTTTTAAACTGTAGGTATCAAGTAAAATTGGCAATTCATTTGTCACGTCTATTCCCTGAGACACCTTGATATAGCTATGATGTCACTATGAAGCTGTTCTTGGTACTGCTTAACTGTTAATGTTAATTAAATAGGATATCTATTGGGTTTACTTCAACTTGAATAATAGTGTTCATGCTTACTGCAGCTGAAATTCCGGTAAACAACTTTGTTGAAATCAGTGGCACATTAGCCACTCGGCCAAGAAGGCCCATGCACAGGGGCCCCAGCCAATTAGAGGACCCCAGAAAAATGGATGCCCCCGTGACTCGACCCGCTCTGTTCTGCCCACTTGGTGCACCTGCTGGGAACTGGGGGAAGCCCCCATGTCCTGACCCCACTCCTTGGCAGGAGTTCTGGGTAGGCAGTGCAGGGCAAGCCTCCACACCCCAACCCCACTCCCCGGCAGGAACGGTGGGCAGGATGGGGTGGGGCAGGGCAGGGCAAGCCGCCTTGCCCCAGCTCCATTTCTCCAGCAGGAGTGCCGGGGAGGGGGGCATGGGGACGGGACTGCAGGCAGAAGGGGTGAGAAGGGGCTCCCGCTTGATATGGCTCAGGGCCCCACAAACCCCTAATCTCCTCTGGTTGGTTGAAATCTTGGACTTTATTGAGAAAGTAAGTCTTAAAATTCAGATTTTGTACTATTTTGTTCCTTTACAAGAGTAACTCTAGAGGCATAGGAAACTAGATGTTACCTTTTTGTGCTACTAACTTGACGAGCTGCTTTTCTTTAGTACAATTGTGTACAATTCTGTTGATTGGAAGTAGTATTCCTTCCTTCATATTTCAAGATGTTTTTGAAATGGTTTTCGATTATGGTACATTTTTTACAATGATCTGCAGTCTTTAAAATGTAAAATTTTGTGATTTTAAATGTTTACTTTTGGAAGCCTATTTAATTATTGATTTTACATTAACGCATTAAGAGCCAAATTGTGCAACCCGTACTCACCGTGATCTTTACCGATACAGTAGTACAGTGACTTCAGTGGGGTTACTTGTATAAGTGTTCACCAGTGTAAGGGCTGCACCATCAGGTCCTCAGTATAAAAGGTTAATATTATAGATGGTTGAAATTTTGAGCAAAAACTTTTTGGAATCAAAAATGACCTTTTTCAGAAAACAAACTTTTATTGAAAAAATGTCATTTAAACTTTCAATTTTCTTGCAAAGTTTTTATTTTTTTGTAAAAATAACTTTTGAAATCATTGACACTGATCATTTACCAAAAATCCTGGTTTTGGGTAAATGAAAAATGGCTAACTATTTTGATTTTTTTTTAAAGGAAAGCAATACAAATTATGAAATATATCAGGGAGAAATAAATGAGGTCCATTCTGAAGGCTTCAAAATAGAAACAACTTTGAACATTTGAAAACTTTCACAAACTAATTTTTCTGGTTTTTTTTGAGCAACTCTAATGTCAAGTTATGAAAACTAAAGTTAGTCTGATTACAGATTTAGCAATACTCCTCTACCCTGATATAACGCTGTCCTCAGGAGCCAAAAAATCTTATCGCGTTATAGGCGAAACCGCTTTTTATTGAACTTGCTTTGATCCGCTGGAGTGCGCAGCCCCGTTCCCCCCGGAGCGCTGCTTTACTGCTTCATATCCGAATTCGTGTTATATTGGGTTGTGTTATATTGGGGTAGAGGTGTATATACATTTAGCAAGAATATAGGGCCAGTAGCATAGATAGCTGTCATTAGTCTGTAGGTAATTATCAAAGTCTATAATTTGTGTGTGTGTTATATATGTAGTAAAAATGTCATAGTGGCTGAACAGTCAATGGAATCAGAAGGGAAAATACAGGCCAATTTCTCCCACTCAGGGAGAACCAACCAGAAATGAGACTCCTTAGTCCTGGGACTAAGTAAACATTTTATGAAAATCCTTTTCTGTAACCCCTTCCCAAAGCTGATGGCCTTTGATTTAGGAGTTTAGCATTTCTAGCTAACCAGCAAAAGCTCTTTCTGTATCTGTCATGGGACAAAGTGTGAGGGGAAACCCTCGCTCTAGAGAACTAAATAAGATTGATGAAGTGCCTAATGTTGGAGAGAGAATGTCATAGAGCTAGTCTACTCTGGTTGAATATAAGTTTCTCCATGATATTTTGGTCTTCCAGGCTTTAAAACAGTGTTACGTCCTTTATTTCTATACAGATGAGGAAGAGATCTCTATTAAACCATGAAGACCCAGAATTTTTTGGTCTTGGCTAGCAGGCTATTGTTAGTGTCACATCTAGAGTGCAAAGTTTCTGAGCATGTTTAGTAATGTAGTAAGCCAAAACAGCAGAAATGATTTTGTAGAAGCCAGCAGAAAATCTACTTGGGAAAAGATTCTAACTAAATAAACAGAACAACAGGCTAAGAGAAGAGGATACAACATACAAGTACCTCGGAGTCTGACCATGCTTGTAGCAATATTTATTATCATATTTATTACAGCAGTGCCTAAGGACCAACCAAGATAGGGGCCCCATTGTGCTAGGCACTGTACAAACATAGTGAGCAGTCCCTACCCCAATGAGCTTACAATCTAAATAGATAAAGTGTAGGGGAAAGGGATATAATATACAAGAAGAGCAATCAGTGTGATGGTGGCAAACGTCAGGTTTATTCCATGGGATTTTCCATGGGAATCAATGGGTCTATTTGTGGAGTAAGGTACTACAGAAGATAATAGATTAGATAATACTTTGTTCCCTACCAGTAGGGGCCTGATTCTCCTCTTGGTTACTCAGTGTAAAATCACAGAAGTCCCATCAACCTTATCAATGTTAGTCTCCTAGTTTCTGGTAAAAGTTGTGATAGAATTTAGAAGCTTTCTGTATTGTCATTCTAGGTCATATGTTTTTCATAGATGCCTCTGCATGTTTGGTTGATTGTGCTAATGTGACTTATTGGGCTTCTTTCATCACCCTGGTCTGACTCAGCCTCAAGCATGTATTCCCTGGGAGCAAATGCCCACCTGTCCTCTACCAGATAAGCTCCTTAAGATGCACATTCTTCTGTCCTCTATCCACATACTGAATTCTGTTGTTTCTATTACATTGGTTTGAAAGAAAGTATTAAGTCTTTACCAGAGAACAAAACTAATTTCCCACACTGTAGTCATACTAAATTGGATCTGTCTTCTAATCTTTACCGAAACTCCTCAACAATTTATTTTCTGTAGAAATGGCTATCTAATTCTGTTTCCCACTGAAGCCCATTTTACTCCTTGAATTTTCCATTTCCATATATCCAGTGATTTTATTGAACCACTGTATCTCTGTCTCTTGGGTTTGACCCAGACCTTCCATATTGGACCGGTACCACATCTCTCTTGTAAATCTATTCCTTTCCTGTTTCTTTCTTTCTCGCTACATCTCTCTCTGGAGCCTTGGCTCCCAGTCCTTCTCATGCTCCCTCTTGGCCAAATTTGCCTCAAACGTTTCCTTCCCACTTCTGTTCTCCCTTTCTTCTCTTTTTCAAATCCCACCTCCCATTCATGAAAGTAATACAGAACCACTCATAGGAGTAAGCTGAAGAAATTTCAAAACAGGAGGCTAATTTCTCCCTCTTTTACATGGGTATACGCTCACGGGATTCAGTTGTTCAGTCCATTGTCTTCAGTGGGGTTGCACTATTGTCAACAGGAGAAAAATATACCTCAAGGAGTCAAAACAGAGCAATTTTGCTATATATTGTTTCTTTTAACAAATGGGCTTATGCCCATATTGTAGGCTGGCACTGTGCCCAATTAAATGCTCATATGCAAATGTCCAGTGGACCTTGATGTCAGCTACACACTAGACTAAAACTCAAATTGACACCTTTGCCTATATCCTCATCCTGGCACCAGTTGCTTAGTGGCACAAAGTACCTGGAATCTGCCCAAAAGGGACAGGTGAGGATTCCCTCTGCCAGAGAGCAATTGTCTGGAGCAACTGCAACTGGCATACACTTCATCTAGGGGTGGATAAATTTCAGATATTATACTTAGCAATTTCTTGTAATTTATCTGTTTTCTCCAGATCTTAAACAGAGTGTTCAGTGTGTTCATTTTTTATTGAACAATAGAAAATATCACAAGAGCAAACAGTTCCTTTCAAATTTCATTTAAAATATATCAAGATCAGGCATTTTAAGATGTTCAAAGAGCAAAGCTGTGTACATTGTATTGTCTCATGTTTCTCAATTTCCTAACGGTTACTATTTTATTTTATACCTTGGTTTCTTCTTCTGTTTTTAAATATTGGGACAGAAACTTTAATTTATTTTTATTTTTTTGTAAAAGAAAAGAAAGTTCTCAGGACTAGATAGAGCCCTTAAGCACAGCCCTGCTTATGCGGCAGACAGGGTTGTGCTGCCCAAGGAGCTGTTCATCACAGTTTCTCCCCTGTTCCCCTCTTGCCCCAGGGCCAGTAATAATTTACTGCAGCACTAAGAGAGATGTAGCTTATTTCTTTTCATGTGCCAGCTCAGCTGTCCAAAGAACTGGGGTGGTGAAATTAAGGAACTGCCCACTACACACTCCTCTCTGTCCTCTTCCAGCCCACCTGGTTGGAAGGGAGTACCAGGCATGCAGTACCTGCCCCCAGCAACAACGTGTGGTCATCTAGTGGGATAGCTGGGTGTCCTAGTCCCCTGCATAGTTGCATAAGGGTGAGTCCCAGTCTGGTCCTTAATGTTCTGGATCTGGGACAAATTGCTTTGTTTGTATCAATCAGAGTCCCGCAGTTATTATTTCATCTTGTACTCAAAGTTCCCCATATCTGTAGGCATGTTGCCCTAAAATATTGTGCAGCATGTTTCTCTGAAAAGCAGAATTTGTGACAGTTATGCTGCTAGCACCGGTTAGTGGAAGGTGGAACTACATGCATAAGAAGTCCTGAAGCCATGGATCCTAAAATACGTTGGCTGCTTTGTCCCAAATACCGGTTTAATGCAACAATTGGTTTAATATTATCAGTGAAATTCACACACAGCTCAAGGTCCAGGTATGAGGTTTTTGTGGAGGAACTACATGAGAGCTTAGGGTATGGGACCCACACCTATCCCCCAAATCATGGGCAGGGCACGAGACAGTCCATTTGCCCCTCCACAGCATCACTATTGTATCCTTGGTGCTAAAAGTTTCACCTTCTAGATCCATGTAATTTCTGATTTGATGGCTAGGCGCAGGCCCCTTCTTCACATTCTGCCTTCTGCCGACCTACATGGACATGATGCTGAGCCCAGCTCACTGGGGATATGGAGACCCAGGCACATCTATTCCACAACCTACTTTCACCCTGCTCCCCATTGGCTGCATGGTATTGTGGATTTGTCTCATACTAAGGTAATTCTTTAAGTGGTGACATTTTGCTTAGGAACGGAAGGGGTTCAATAAAAAGGAAAGTATAATTACTATCTTCTGTCCCTTACAATTCACTTGCACATCCATCATTTCTCCCCTTAAACTATTTTCATGAAATAAGGAAGCAAATCACTAACTCCACCCAAGGTGGGAGACTTATTTTCAAGAACTGCATGGTGAGTGTTTTCAAATAGAAGCTAATTCCTAAATGAATTTATATGTAAACTTTTCCTTCTAACTTGGGTTGGCAGCATTGTAAAGTAAAGGACTGTTTCCTTAGCACCTCCACCCCTCCTCCTGATATTATTATTTATTATTATCATTATTATTATAATTATATAATAATAATAATTAATAATAAGCAGTACTCATCTACATTTGCCGGGATATTTCTTGCTGCTTTTTGCAGCAATCAGTCACTTCCAGTCTTATTGTGCAGAGATGAAACAATAAGGGACATCCCTTGTAATAAGGGACTGTTGCCAACCCTACTTCTAACTAGCTACTATACATTGATTTCATTCATAGATCACACCTAAAAAGACCAAAAGAACCTAATCTTACACAATTCACTAAAACATAACATCGATCTTAGTTTTTTAACATGTTCTATTTGCCGTGTCAGTGAAAGACATCTCAAACTAGATTGGGAGAATAAAATGAAATGTTAGCCGTGGAAAGCCTTTTAAAAAGGGGCCAGAGATAAGACATGGACCCATGTTTTTTTGTCTACTTAGTATTTACATAGTAAAGGCAAAAAAAAAATCTGAAGAATTTAAGAATGCTGTAAAATTGCTGAAGTGATTAAGTATTTCAGTTTTATTAGAATCTCAAGCCTTTTTATTGCACTTCCTCTGTCTCCTTAAACTCTTACTTCACTTGTAAACTCAGAAATTAAAAATCAGAAGTAGGCGTGGGTAGCATAAAGAACTTGCAGACCACATGCAAGCAGCTTCCAAACACTAGAATACCTATGGTTCAAGAGGTAGAATAATGAGACTCTCTTGCAAAGTGGGTCAAATGGTAAAGCCTCTAATGCATCCAACTTTCAGGAAGGGCAAATGCAAGAAAAAGTAAAGGAGCAGCATAGCACATGATTGATGGAATGTGAAAAGCAGCCGTTGTAGTAGATTCAAGTAGCTGGTTTTTCCCCTTGTGGCTGCTGTTGTACCATTTAATTGGACAAGATAAAACAGCAATTGTGTTAGCATTTGTTGCCATCTCTTACAGGAGAATATCAAAGCTGTTTTTAGTCTGCACAAAATTATAGTGATGCTGGAATTGCTGCTATGTCTAGGTTTGTTGTTTTTTTCCTTTATTATAATGCTGCTTGTTCTCAGAATATAATTCTTCCTCTATCAGACTGCACTGAGCTGAACAATGGAATCCACAAAGGGTTAAATTCCTTTTTTCCCACAGAAACCCTGACTAATGTCTTTATGTAGGGAACCAGGTGGGGTACAGTACTTCTATTTTGACCTACAGGAAGGCTGTAAGCTGAAACCAGCCACTCAAACCTAGAAGAGGATGCCTGTGCCTTAGTTTCTCCACTAGAAAGATTTTCTCCACTGACTCTGTTTAGCTGCAGATCAAGTGGCACCCCTGATTTAGATGATCTTTTTCTGTATCCTCTCCACCCCAAACACATAGTTTTACCATGGGATTTAAGCAGCATGGAGACTCTTGTGCTCTACATAATTAGATTTATTATTTGAGTATTGCCCTGTGTGTGTGTTTTACACAGGTGTTAAGATAGGCCCTGCCCCAAAAGGCTGGGCTACAAACCACTAGTCAATGGTACCACTCTCAGTGCATAAAGCTGAGCATGTGGATAAGTCTTTGAAGGATTGGGGTTTAAGAATAGTTGCCAATATTGCATTTAAGACAGTTAAGCAAAGGAAGGAATCAAGTACAACAAGAAAAGTCTCATTCTTGCAAAGACACTTGACGCTCCCTGAAGCATTCACACCCAAAAAAATCAGTCCACACCTGAAAAACAGACCAATTTAAATGTTCTAGAATGAGATGTACAAATATTTGTAAGTATTAAATAACTGTATGTACAGCTAATGAAAGGAGTTGATTCTAACTTTAATATTGGAAGTGCCTTTAGTTACTATCAGTGATTAGAAACTGACAACATACTAAGCTCTGAAATACATTTTGCTTCACTGAAGAATAATATGTAAAAATTTACATTTAACAATTATTTGGCATATCTTCAAGTTGTTTTCATTTTCATTTCAAACTTGTGTACAATGTTCTTAGCCCATATTTTATAACAAGTTCTGTATAAATTAATTCTGTTGTTTTACAGCTAATGTTTTCCCGTTTCCTAACAGTGGTGGCAACTGTGTTAAGAAAAATATGTAAAGTCATCGAACGCTACCCTACTGAAGAGATGTTCATGCCCTATACCACACTCATATCTGGAAGAAAAACAATTCACTCTCCAGCTGAGACTGTGTACCAAGGCTCATTCTGGAGAGTTATAATCACATGAAATTGGGATTTATAATGGACTCGCTGACAGTCTTTAATGAGTTCTATACTACCTCTACAAACTAACCACTACAAAACATCCCTTGTATTGGCAGAACATTCCACAAGTACCGGTTATGGCTTTGAACCTTTGGAGGAATTGTGTTAGATGTTATGGCCAGTCTCTTCCCCAGGAACCCATGCATATACTTTTGAATGTTCCAAATATATATTTCCCATTAAATTCTATTTTCTCCAATGCATGACATGGTGGAGTGTTTTGAGACAGGTCAGGGGATTGGAAGTCAGAACCTCCTGGGTTTTGTTTCCTGTTGTTCAGCTGTGTCTCCTTGACCAAGCTAGTCTCTTGGTGCCTGAGTTGAGCTACCTGCAAAATTAGTTCAATACTTGCAGGTACCTCCTAAAGATGTGATGAGGCTTGCTTAATGGCTTGTAAGTGCTTTGAGGTTCTTGGAGGATAGCTACAGTACTGTAAGTGCAAAGTACTTTTTTACAGTACCTCAGCTAAGAGACTATGTGAAAGCCAATTTTAATGTTTTTCTATTGGTTTGTGGTTTTTAAAGAGCTGCTTCTGTTTTTCTTTTAAAAATGTAGTAAGAGCTGTTGTATTTTATCCATGCTATAAGAACCAGATATTTTCACCATTCTTCCACTTACTTTGTCTTTTAATACGTGCTTTCACGTTCAGCTTTATGTTCTCATTTGATTCTTTCCTCTCCTATTGCCTGCCAATTATCTGTGACAGGGGGACTCTGATATTCTTGGAGAAGCGAAAAAGAGTTTATCTAGGCAGACAGAATCAGGACAAAGTTGCTATGTACTATATCCATCTTTTAAAATTCTACTCTCATGCCTGTCTGTGGCCAGTAACTATAGCTACAGAGCCAAGTACTCTCTCCCATATCTGCCTCTCTTGGGGTATGTGGGCAAAAGTCTAAGAACAAAATAGTTTCAATAACATTTGAGAAATGTCCTTGCTACATGTATAACATGTCCACTGTGTGGGAGAGGTTGGTGGCATCAGAATCTACATGCTTTTCCATGTAAAACCACATTTCTCTACAGTATTTAGAAATCTATGGCCTTATTTCAGGGAAGAGCCGGCGCTAGGCATAAGCAAACTAAGCAATTGCTCAGGGCCCCAAGGTGCTCAAGGGGCCATCCTATTTGCTTTTTTTAGTATGTTTTGTTGGGCGGCGCCCCTCCCACCCCAATATTCCTGCTTAGGCCTCCAATAGACTAGACCCGCTGCTGTTTCAGGGTAAAAGTGGATAATTGATTTAAAAAAACTGTCGGGCATGTGGCTCACTATGTTTATCTTGCCTAAACCAGAGGACTTAAGGAGAGATGAGCTCACTCATTCCAGCATCTATAAGTAGTAGGAAGATAAAATGAATGAATGTTGATATATTTAAAAACAAACAAACTACACACACACATGCACACCAGGTTAAAATCACATAGTAGTAAGCTTTATCGTCTGGTAATGCTTACCTGAAAAGTCATCTTCATGCAGTTTATGGGCAACGTTTGCATAGCTTAGTGGTAATATATAGTCCCCTACCAGATACACTTCTTGGTTTTAAAGTTTTGTGTACCTGGAAGAACAATGAATCTGCTCTGCATAAGAGATAGGCCTGTGAATGTTCCTACAACAAATGCCAGCTCAATAGTAGTACAATGAGAGCCTGTTAAGTTGTACATAGTGCATTGAATTTACTAGAACAACAATAATATTGACATGTTGGGGGGTTTTGCGGGGGGGAGGGAGAACTCTTAAAAATTGAGAATTTTTTGTTTCAAAAATTTTAATTTTAATTTTTTTGTTCATTTTAAGAGGTTTTCCTTTTCCTGGAATTGCTAACCCACTTTTTGCTTTTTTATTTTGCCACTATAACTAGAGGATGAACAACCAACTCCATTTTTGTTGTATTCCAAGTTTTGAATGAAATTGAATGAAAACGTTTTGTTGCTGTTTTGTTTTAAGGCAACCAGTTCTGTTAAGTGGTTTGTTTCCAGCCAATAGCAGTGCCCACACAAGTCAATTGTGGTTTATTCTTTTTTTGCCCCTCTTCATGAGGATGAAGTGGTGATCAGGGGATCCTTCTCTTTCTGCTACCTCACTATTTTCCCTATTCCTGCCCCTCAGTTGGATATGAGAATGTGTCTTGATCACTTTTAGCTCTATATATAATCTGAAAAATTCCAAAAGAACTGCAAATTGTCTGCTCAAGATGTGATTTTGGCCTCTCTCGAAAACACAGACAACTATACTAGGGTCTTTTTGAGGCTTTTCTGGTTGGTTGGTTCTCTTTCAGGGATGTCCCAAAGAGCAAGATAAAGGAGGCCAGGCCACACAGAATTGACACTCGTGTCAGCATTTTAAAGTATTACAGTGATTATGGGTAACTTGACATTCTCTATTCTTCCCTGCCTATTCTCTCTCATTCCTCCCATTTATGCTTGTAAAATCTCCAATAGAATTGTTTATAGGTGTTTTTTAGTGGAATCACATTTGTGCTTCAATTATGTGTTGTCTCCATGATTCAAGTGGAGAAGGAAAACAGTTATACATTCAAAACAAAACAACTGACAAATAAAACTAGTATTTAAAATTGTATTGCTTCATAATTATCCTGTTTACAATCTTCGTTACATCTTTTCTCACAGAAAAATGTGGATTTGGATTTTAAGTGTAACTAAAATGCCAGAAAGTTTTGGCAAGGGTCTTGCTGCTGCATACTGAAGGATATTGTATGAAGAAAAGACATGTGTTTGCAATTAGTAATAAACAGACCAGTTCTGTTTACATCTGAGAAAAGCCAAAAAGAGTAGCTAGCCAAAGAACTGAGTCTGTTAACCTATGGCTACATCTATGCTGCAAGTGGGATCATGCTTCCCAGCTTGGGTAGACTGTCTTGTGCTCATTCTGCTCGAGCTAACATGCTAAAAATAGCAGCATGGCTAGTGGTAGCACAGGCAGCAGCACAGGTTAGTCACCAGAGTACAAACCCACCTGGACCCCGGTTCATACTCAGGTGGCTAGCCTCAGCCGTCACCTGTGTTACCTCTTCTATTTTTAGCATGCTAGCTAGAATGTCTGTCTACCTAAGCTGGGAAGTACAAACCCAGCTGCTGGGTAGACATAACCTGAATGGATTAAAAACTCAGTTTAGGATAAAGAATAGTTAAAGGAAATAAATGGGGGCCTCCTAAAGACTGCTTAATGGGGCATGCTATTTCCCACTCTCTCTTGTGTTTCCCATCTCTGAACTTATTCTTGGTTAAAATAATCATTTGATGTTCTCTAGGTTCAAAAAGTTTAAGTGCATTTTCCTCTGAAAACATACAGCATGCACAAAGCCTGAAACAATGCCCATTCTTGAAATGAATGGGAATCTTTCCCTTCGCTTCAGGGGGGCACTGGACTTGGCCCAAAGAGATAAATTAACATATATTAAAACTATTCAAATGCAATTTGATTTCAAGGAAGACAAGCAAAACTTAAATGGCAAGTGAAGAGTCACTCACAACAGAAACTTCTACTGCATTTAACTGCCTGAGAATTGACTCCCAGCATTTCAGGGATTCATGACAAGGATCTCTTGATGCCTCTTTTGAACCACTCAGCTTAACAAGTTAGTGCCGAGCCATTAACCTTGGAGACCTCTGCTTTCACAGCAGCCCAGTAAGTTACAGGTGCCGAACCAGTAAACTCAGGGCTTGTCTACATCAGAAAGTTGCAGCGCTGGTGAGGGAGTTACAGCGCTGCAACTTTGAAGGTGTACACATCTGCAGGGCATCACCAGCGCTGCAACTCCCTGTTTGCAGCGCTGGCCGTACTCCCGTTTTGTCTCGGGTGTAGAGGATCCAGCGCTGGTGATCCAGCGCTGGTAATCCAATGTAAACACTTACCAGCGCTTTTCTTGACCTCCGTGGAAGGAGGAAGCCTCTGGTAATCAAGCTGATCTCCTTCCCCGGTTTGCTCTCTCGTTCCCGGAACCCCGAGCAAGCAGGTAAGGAGAACCGCTTGCTCGGCGGTTCGGGGAACGAGAGAGCAAACCGGGAAAGGAGACCAGCTTCGCCGCGGTTTGCTCTCTCGTTCCCGGAACCCCGAGCAAGCAGGTCTCCTTCCCTGCGGTTTGCAGGGTGGCTCCGGGAACGCGAGAGCAAACTGCGGCGAAGCTGGTCTCCTTTCCCGGTTTGCTCTCTCGTTCCCGGAACCCCGAGCAAGCAGGTCTCCTTCCCTGCGGTTTGCAGGGTGGCTCCGGGAACGCGAGAGCAAACCGCGGCGAAGCTGGTCTCCTTCCCCGGTTTGCTCTCGCGTTCCCGGAACCCCCCTTGAAGCCGTCCAACAGCGCTGCAGTGTGGCCACATCTAACACCACTTGCAGCGCTGGTTGCTGTAAGTGTGGCCACTCTGCAGCGCTGGCCCTATACAGCTGTACTAATACAGCTGTAACAACCAGCGCTGCAAAATTTTAGATGTAGACATGGCCTCAGAGGCTTGTGCCCTGATGTCACCAAAGTAACTTAGACTTGTTGAACCAATGACCCCACAGAAACCTCTACCTTGAAATCAGCACAGCAAGCTGCAGCTGCTGAATGAGCAATGTTAGAGAAGCCAGCAGGTTAGAGATGTGGATCTTGAGCTTGCACAGATACCTATGTATTTATCAATTCAGGAAACTAAAGCTTCTGAACTGGTGTCCTGAAAGCATCTTTTCCCTTGACAATGTATCAGCAAACCATTTCCACAATGCTGGTCTACCCTCAGGCCACATAGTTAATCATCTGTCCTAGGTCAAAACCAAGTTGGGAGTTCCCAGTCCCTCCCAACTGACTTAATGTATGCTATTCATCCTAGATCCTCAAGAATAATTATAGAATTTAGAAACTAAGTAGAACCTGCCCATGTAGTGCCTCTGAGATCAATGTCTGTTCACACTCAGAGCTGAAGCACCATATATATTAGTGCATCTAGAAGAGAGAGAGAGAATAGATTTGGGTCCTCACACTCACCTTTGAATGGGAATGCCTGTGTCATCTGGGAGAAAGGGAGGCCCAGGAAAAATTCAGCTCACAGTGTTATTGGCACAAACAGTTTATAAGATGACATATTTTCACTGCAAACAGTGCTAAGTGGATAAGTCTTTAGGGCCTGAACTTAATTCAGCACATACAGTTTAGTTAGAACATAAGAACGGCCATACTGGGTCAGACTAAAGGTCCATCTAGCCCCGTATCCTGTCTTCTGGCAGTTGCCAATGCCACGTGCCCCAGAGGGAATGAACAGAACACGTAATCATCGAGTGATCCATTCCCTGATGCTCATTCCCAGCTTCTGGCAAACAGAGGCTAGGGACACCATCCCTGCCCATCCTGGCTAATAACCATTGATGGACCTATCCTCCATGAATTTATCTAGTTCTTTATTGAACACTGTTATGGTCTTAGCCTTCACAACATCCTCTGGTAAGAAGTTCCACGGGTTGACTGTGCATTGTGCAAAGAAATACTTCCTTTTGTTTGTTTTAAACCTGCTGCCTATTAATTTAATTTGGTGACCCCTAGTTCTCATGTTATGAGAAGGAGTAAATAACACTTCCTTATTTATTTTCTCCACACCAGTCATGACTTTATAGACCTCAATCATATCCCCTCTCAACTATCTCTTTTTTCCAACCTGAAAAGTCCCAGTCTTATTAATCTCTCCTCATACGGCAGCTGTTCCATACTCCTAATCATTTTTGTTGCCCTTTTCTGAAATTTTCCAATTCCAATATATCTTTTTTGAGATGGGGTGACCACATCTGCATGCAGTATTCAAGATCTGGGCATACCATGGATTTATATAGAGGCAATGTGATATTTTCTTTTTTATTATCTATCCCTCTCTTAATGATTCCCAACATTCTGTTTGCTTTTTTGACTGCTGCTGCACATTGAGTGGATGTTTTCAGAGAACTATCCACAATGACTCCAAGATCTTTCTTGAGTGGTAACAGCTAATTTAGACCCCATCATTTGATATGTATAGTTGGGATTACGTTTTCCAATGTGCATCACTTTGCATTTATCAACACTGAATTTCATCTGCCATTTTATTGCCCAGTCACCCAGTTTTGAGAGATCCTTTTGTAGCTCTTCACAGTCTGCCTGGGATGTAACTATCTTGAGTAGTTTTGTATCATCTGCAAATTTTGTCACCTCACTGTTTACCCCTTTTTTCCAGATCATTTATGAATATGTTGAATAGGACAGGTCCCAGTACAGAGTCCAGGGGGACACACCTATTTACCTCTCTCCATTATGAAAACTGACCATTTATTCCTATCTTTTAAACAGTTACCAATCCATTAGAGGACCTTCCCTCTTATCCCATGACAGCTTACTTTACTTAAGAGCCTTTGGTGAGGGACCTTGTCAAAAGCTTTCTGAAAATCTAAGTACACTATATCTACTGTATCACCTTGTCCACCTGCTTGTTGATCCCCTTAAAGAATTCTAGCAGATTGGTGAGACACAATTTCCCTTTATAAAAACCATATTGATTCTTCTCCAACAAATTCTGTTCATCTATGTGCTTCCCCAGTAATGAAGTCAGGCCTGTAATTGCTGGGATCACCTCTGGAGCCCTTTTTAAAAAGGGGCATCACATTAGCTATTCTCCAGTCATTTGGTACAGAAGCTGATTTAAATGATAGGTTACAGACTACACTTAGTAGTTCTGCAATTTCACATTTGAGTTCCTTCAGAACCCTTGGGTCAATACCATCTGGTCCTGGTGACTTATTACTGTTTAGTTTATCAGTTTGCTCCAAAACGTCCTCTATTGACACCTCAACCTGGGACAGTTCCTCAGATTTGTCACCTAAAAAGAATGGCTCAGTTTTGGGAATCTCCTCAGCCATGAAGACTGATGCAAAGAATTCATTTAATTTCTCGGCAATGGCCTCATCATCCATGAGTGCTCCTTTAGCATCTTGATCATCCAGTGGCCCCACTGGTTGTTTAACTGGCTTCCTGATTCTGATGTACTTAAAAAAAATTTGCTATTGCTTTTTGAGTCTTTGGCTACCTGTTCTGTATTAGCCCTCCTAATTATATTTCGTTCTGGCTACATCATTCTGTATGATGAAAATTCTACAGCACAGACTCTTCTGCCTAGAAGAATTATTGTTTGAATTCATAAAATGAATGGTGCCCATCCCTCAACTGCCAGGGACTCCTCCAGCTACTCTAATATTAAAGATGTTGGATTTGCTCCTCATACCAAGTACTATAGCTAAAGCGCTTCCAAATGCCAAACATCCCATTTGGAGTGGGAGTGCAGAAAGAAACCCTGCATTACTTTGTCTGGGAAGAGGAGGCTGATAACCAGTAGAGAAATGGGACCTTCCAATAAAATAATTCTGTGTACTGCAGTCAGTGCTTTCAAAACTCTGTGCAGATCTTATGAGGTCTGCAGGAGCCTAACTGATGTTCTTAACGCCCTTTCTTTCTTTCTTTATATAAAAACTTCTTTTAAAGTTAAGCATTTAAGTATTTGCAGGGCTGGGATCAAACACTAGCTTATGTTAAACATACAGTGCCTGATCCTCAGCTGGTATACCTTGGAAGAGGTTCACTGAAATACGGTGTGGTGCATGGGTGAACCATCCCGAAGATAAGCACAAGGAGCCATTGTGCCTCCTACACATCTGTCTGAGGTACATTCCTTTCAGGACTTCCCAGAACTTTAGTGTGCAGCAGGCTTCTCACTGCACACCCAGCAAGTACTGCTGGTTGACATGCTATAAGAGGAGTTATGGGGTAGGCAGGGTATCTGTAGAATAGCCTCTGCACTCCCCTGAGTGTTAGGACCCACCGTGGATTTCAGGGGAACAGAGTGTGTTGGAGAATGTGTGAATCGTAAAATGCTCTTTGATTCTTGAAGGCTTATTGAGGTTTATCCTTTGAGTTATCAATCCCTCCAGCCTTCTATTTATTGTGTCTTGACCGTCCCCAGTGGTTTCTGGCCTTGCCTATTTGTTTTACCTCCAAAAATCAAATCTCGCCTATCCTTCACAGACCTTTCCCTTTTCTGAGTCTTTTTAAAAATCTTCTGATTAAAGATTAATAAATTAACATTGGTTGCATAACACTTCACAGACCTCTTTAAATGTAGTTAAAACATGTACTTCCCTCCCCAATCCCTAGTCTGGCACAGATTTAAACTATATATTGGATCCCTAAATCTCAGATTTGTTAAAATTTGGATCAGTGTAGGCCCAGATTTTAATCTCAGCTGCACAATGAACAACATCATTTAGATTAAAATCACTCTGCTCTTGTGCATACCATGCATAATTTAATGCATCTCCATCTAGTTTGGGAGACTGATGAGGACATTCTGAATTTCAATTGTTGACATTGAAAATTGTTCAGATAACTAGAGTCCAGTTTGCTCTTCCAAATCTCTCAACATATATATTGTATTTTATAGTCAGTTTATATTAATTTGGAACATTAAAAGATCAAAATGGTCACATCTGGGGCATTTATTTAGGCAAAACTAAATTCCCAGTGATTTTAATTGTACTTCGTCTGAACATAAATTTGAAGTATCAGGTGCTTTATTTAATTAGAATGCTTACATAATTTTAGTTTTTAGTTTTTAAGGTTTTACTAAATGCTGCTTTTCTCATTTGCAGAAAGATTTTGTTGATGTAGTGAGAATTCAGAAGTGCACCAAGTTGAAGGACGCTACATTATTGAATTCCTGAATGTTTCTTGAATGTTATTAAATCAACGCAAGCAATAAAATAGGAACACTGCCTGTAAATATTTCTCCCTGACAGTTTTCAGGGGCTGATTAAATATTTGCATGGTTCAGTTGCAGACCTGTACAATCAGGCACAAAGCTCAGGAATTCATTAAAGTGTAACTCAACACCATACCTTGGTGAACTTTCATTCTAATTTCATTTGTATGTAAAAAGGTATTGAATGTTGTGTACTGAAGAAGTACTAGCTTGTTGAATTCAGATATCATTCCATAAATGACTGTTTAATATCTTTTAAAGGGGAAGTACTATTATAAAAAAAATCCAGACTTTTTTGTTTTTTCCCCTCTGAAAATAAAATATAGAAATTGTATGCATTCAATTTCCCATATGCAGCACTCTGAACACATATGACTTATTCTTTACAAGATGAGTGGGTGCAAAATAGATGAAGTAATACAAATAAATTTAACTTAGAAATTTCAAGAAAATCTGCAATGTTTTATAATTTTCATTGAGCACTTATCGTTGGAAAAGCATTCTACCCAACTTCACCATTTTCACCCAACTTCACTATACATTTGTGCTACTGCTCTCTGCAGTCCCTGCTTCCTTTCTTCTTCATCTGCTACTGTCCTAGTCTTCACTCCATAATTAAAAAGACACAACAACTGTAAAGAGAGAAGATGACCTTGTGGTGAAAGCATTGCACTATGATTCAAAATCTGAGCCTATTTCTTGTCTCTGTTACAGACTCACTGTGTGACCTTGGGCAAATGACTGAATCTTGTAACTCAGTTCCCCATCATCTCTAAAAAGGATGCATTATTATATTCTTCCATTTTTGTCTCTTCTGTTCAGATTGAAAGCACTCTGCCTGGAGTAGGACTTTCTCTTGCTTTGTTTGTGCTCAGTGTCCTGATCTCACTTGAGACCTCATGGCACTAACCATAATACCAGTAATAAAAAGAGAGATGTTGTTCTTTAAAAAATCTGGCAATAAGGAAAGTATGGATTGTCATCTTATCTTATATTTGTAAGCTTCTTGAGGTAGGAACTATGTTCTGTGTGGGTGGACTGAATACAAATAACTGAAGCTGCCCTTGGCCTACCTTTTTAAAATAGCAACCCTTTATCTGCCCTACCCAATGCTAACGATAGCATTAATGTTTAGTGAAGCACTCAAGGAAGAGTGTTTAGGACAAGGCATAACACTTATCAGGGCTTGTCTAAAGCAGTGGAACCTTCTGTGTATAACTAAAGATGTGATGTTAACTAATGTTTGCAAGCTAAACTGCAATAAACCAGATTTGAACCTATATAAGAATGCCTGAGCACAAAGTTGCATCATTTGAACTGACTTGGTTTAACAAGGAACAGTAAGATCAGACTACTCATGCTTCTGGAGATATCTAGATCAGTCTGGGTATGCACACATGCTTATACACAACATAGACTAGATGATCACAATGGTCTCTTCTGTCCTTAAAGTCTATGGGTACATCTACACTACCAGCCGGATCAGCAGGTAGCGATCTATCTATTGGGGATCGATTTTATCGTGTGTAGTGTAGAGGCAATAAATTGATCCCCTATCACTCTCCCATTGACTGCTGAACTCCAGCTCGGCAACAGGCAGAAGCAAAGTCGACAGTGGGGTGGCGCCCATCGATCCCACGCCGCAAGGATGCGAAGTAAGTGATTCTAAGTCAATCTAAGATATGCCAACTTCAGCTATGCTATTCTCGTAGCTGAAGTTGCATATCTTAGTTCGATCCGTCCCCCGGCTTCGCTCAGTGTCGACCAGGCCTATAAGTCTAATGCAAGTATTAGCATAGATACTTTCTTTCTTACAAACATTATATTTTATTAGTATAGCCATTCTCCTACTTGTAGTTTGATACCAAACCTTACATGCCTCATATGTAATTGATGTTATTTCCATTTACACTGCAGCATGTATCTAGTACAATGTAAAACGTGATGGTTTTGCTTCACAGGAGTCTAAGCAAATGTTTGATTTTATTTGTATTCCTGTCAGTTTGCACCCATCCAAGATTTGCTTTGACTTAAGAGTTTCTATGAACTCCAAACTCAAGGGTGAAATTTACTTGCCAGTGTGTTGGTCAAAATCATGCAAAATTTGAAACCTAGTGCCAAAAATTAGGCTCAGTTCACATGAAACTGGGTTTATAGTTGCCTGGAAATTTTGATCTTTTTAATCCACAATTTAAAACAAAGCTTTCTTAAAATATTTCTCTGGCTTAATCCACCTCTCTGCCCTCCCACACACCTTCCAGGTCACACGTTGCAATTACCATCCTTTCATAAAGTCCTCCAGGTCTGAGATCCTTTTCAGAGCCTGTCAGTCTGTACAGGGCTGTGAGGAATTTCCTCCTCTAAGATTAAATGTGTTTAGCTCTGACACTCTCCATTCTTCCTTGCGAAAGTGTAATCTCAAAATAACACACTGGGGGGGGGCATTATTTTAAAATAAATATGTATACTTGATTTTTGGGAAAGGCGTGCATTCTAAAGGCAAACAGCAGATGAAATACTTGTGAATGAGCTGTAATCATTTCTTCAGCCATGAGGACCCTGTTTTGGAAATGGAACAAAGAGGCAAAATCAAATATAAGATTAATACATGTAAGAAATAAGAGTCTGTGTAAATTCTGATTAATCTGCAAAAAGTAAAAAAGGGACCTTTGTCTAGGCCCATGGTGGATTGTTGTATGCCTCTGTGCACTACCATAAAGAAAGTAGTCATGCCACTGTACAAACACAGACTCTTACCACACATTTATACCTGAGTGAGGTACACTTTGTACGGCCTAACTCCTTTGTAAGATGCCCACATGATTCTTCTGTGGCACTTGCATAAGGAACCCTATAGAATGCAATTCTTTATCATTCTAGATTGATTCTTAACAGGTTATGACTTATCTTATAATGTCTGGTTTAAAGCTGGAAGCAGATCTTTAGCACAACTATATTTGCACATAAATATTTAAGATTTTATATACTGAAATGTGACTCTACAAGTTAGATATCACTGCCTGGTATTGCCTTTTATATTTAACTTTATTTAGGCAGATACAAAATATCACACAGGAGCTAGTGAATGTCACAGCTCAGTTTTTGAGAAGATAGGTCCTAGTGTATCTTTTTGGAATACTACAAACAATAAGAAACAATTCTGTTTTGATTTTGTATTTTTTAAATTGACAAACTTTTTTTGTTTATGGAAAGTTATTTCTGAGAACAGTGGGCCCAATCTTGCTAGTTAACCTGCTCTGCTCTTTTATTGATTGAGATTGGTATAGATTTCAGTTATTTATTTGTGTTGTAGTAGCAACCAAAAGACCCCAGTTTGGATGAGGGCCTCATTTCACTGGATACTGCTCAAACATCTAGGAAGACACTATCCCTGCACTGAAGACTAACAAGTTTGAAGACATGAGATCTGAAGGATGGGGGGGAGGGGGAAGGGTTACAGCATATAAGCAAAGTGATCCAACTGGTGACTAGCAGAGTTTTTACTAGTTTCATGGTTTTTGTATTTTGATGTAAAGTCTCCTCGGCTGCTCATCCATATAACCATTATTAGTTCCAATTTTTGCTTAAGTGTATAAACTATGCCATCTGCTATTCTAGTTACCCTTCTGTCTCCAGATGGTCTATTCCCAATAAGCAACCTAGGCTGTTTCCATGCCTTTTGTTTCCTACCTTGCTGCTTCCTCATGCCCTTTTGCCTTACTTAGGACCTTGGGCTGAGGGAGATGGTGGAGGAAAACGCCCATCTACAGTCAACTGGAAAATCTCCAAAATTTTCTAGATTGCAAGTCTCTGCACAGGCATACCTGGCATACATGTAGAGCCTTTCTCTGGAGACATAGTTGCCAGTGGGCAATGTGTAAAGTGCAGTTAAGCAGAACATGGTCTGATATCTGCTGTTGAGAAACCCTGAATTACACCAGGGGTATATCTACACTTCAGTAAAATATTTCCAGCTGGCCTGTGTTCGCTGGCTTGGGCTCAGGCCGCAGTGCTATAAAATTGCAGTGTAGATGTTTAGGCTCAGACAGGAGCCTGGGTTCTGAGATCCTCCCCACCTCCTGCAGCCTGGGTCCTGCAAGCCTGAGTCAGCTGACAGGGGCTAGTTGCAGTTTTTATTGCAGTGAAGACATACCCTAAGGGAGTAGTCCTACCTGGAGGTGCTGTTCTGGCTTAACCCACGTGGACTGGGGAGGCAGTTGGGGCCATGTACCCAGGAACTGGTGGGTTAGATTCCATCATCCCTTGTCCCCACACTGAGTCAGGTCTGGGGATGGAGTGGTGGTAAAGGGAGGACCTTACTAGGCCACACCATCCCAGCCAGTGGAACTTCTAATTATAGTGAGAGAACTCCTGCCTGGAGGACAGGGGAGCTGCTGGTGGGAGTAGGACTGAGCCCAATAAAAGATACAAAGAGTTTTTAACTATTTATTTTCTAAAATCTCCTTTGCGCTGATTTTTAGAATAGAGACTCACTTATACATACAGTAGGGCATGCATGTTCCCAGCTCAGTACACTGATACCATAAAAAGTGGAGAGACATGTTAATGCAGATTTATAAAATACTATTGCCTGTATCATGCCAGTGACTTTTAATCAGAACTCCACACTGAATTTACTGTGCAGTTTTGCTTAGAACATGATGGCCCTATACTTAACTGTTAGTGTTATTTTAAACTATGGGAAGCAGTTATGAATGTGTAGAACCTTTAACTTTTGACCACTGATTTGTTTTTCTGTTTAGAAAAATCCTGTATTTGTTAACTGGGTTCTACTAGATTTGATTTCTATGGTGTAACACAGTTTTAATCTATAGAATTAGATATTGAAAATAAGGAGCAAGTTCCATGGAGGTAAAATTGTTCCATTTTAAACAGTAAGTGGAATGTTTTTTCCTAACGTGAGTCAGTCCTCTGCTCCTTACTCCAACCAACCTCCCACTAAAGTCCGAGATGATCTGTTAAGCTTACCTGTCGTGAAAGATCAACGGCTGGAGAAGTAAATCATTAAGTAGAATATTTTACAATCAGGCTTTTCTTTTTGTTTTGTATAGGGAAGGGGCACCCATGTCACAATCAATAAAAAGTACACATAAGATGGATGAAAAGGCAAAGAGACAGTCACAGAATTAATTGTTTTATATCTTTCCACTAAACTTTAGTAGTTTTTCAGCTTGAACAGTGGTTCCATTTTGCTCCACACTGGTCAGATGATAAGGATTAATTTGCTGTGACCTATTTGTTTTAACCTTTTAGTGACCTGTAAGCTTTTTTTATCCCTTTCCCTTACACTGTCTGTCATATACCTTGCGCAGCCAAGTATAACTTCAAAGCAGTGTTCTCTAGGATACTTAGTTTTACAGCATAGTCATTTATTCCAGCACATAAAACACCATTTGCCCATAAACATTGTGCCTGAAAATAGGGGTAAAGAGGGTCAGTTTTAAACTCCCCATGTCATGCCTCAGGGTAAATGTGAAAAAAAATGCATTACATACTCTTTCAACTATTTACACTTGACATATAGTTTAGCTCCTATGGAAACTTTACATATAGAACCTCTTCAAATATAATATGCCATATACATGGGGGGTATATTTTTAAATCTGTTTGGTGCTTATACCACACACTTTCCACTCCTGTCTCTAGCAGATTCATGGCTAAATTCCCATGCAGCCATTTGAATGTTTACTCATCTGTGATTACTACAGATGAGCCTGGGCCATAAAATTCTGATCTAGATTTCAAACCCTGCAAAGTTTCACATCTGCCTTCATCGCATCAGGTTTTTTAGACTTGTTTGGACTTACCAGATTTTGCTTTGCTCCACCTCCAGTGGGGTGTGTGTGTACATACATCACACAATCACACAGAGTGATGTTGATTATCTCACCTGCACTCATTCATTTTCATTAAGCCATTTCATCCAGGGCTGAACACCACATTAAAAAAAAAAGTCTTTTCATGGATACTACCATAACAGGTAATATTCAATCTTTACAAGTGTAAGGTTTTAGCCCCGATATCTTCCCACACTACAGGTCTAGAAATGAGAACTTTGTACTACTGGAGGGGAGAATCCTAGCTTTCCAATGAAATACAACACTCACTTCTAGCCATGGAAGGTCCCAAGGTATTGGCATTAGAGCTGTTATACTTTTATTGGTAAAAGTGATATAACGCAAGAGCCTTTAAAGTTCTATTAATTACCGTTGGTCTCATATTACTAACGGAGCCTGGCCTTACAAGTAGAGGGATATAAAAAAATATTCACAATACCATTGTTAAATTCTAAAACATTTCTAAAATAGTTGTTCCGTAAAAATGTGTGGCCTATCAGAAACCATGATGTGATGTAATAAAAACTTTAGCGGCAGTTATTTAGGATCACTCGTTACTTGTGAATAATACAACTATCCCAGATAAAACATTTTTATTGCGTCTGTAAAATAAGCACATGCCCTCTACTATGACCCCTTACATATTCCTCTGAATTTCCCTTTCTAGGAAATCTCGTTTTGTTCAGCTGTATATACAGAAGCTTTCTTTTGCATTACTTGTGCACCTAAAGCTCCTGTTTTCTTCACAGGGAGTCTTGGCATGAAAGGAATACGGGAACAAGCTCTTAGGCCCCAATTCAACAAAGTACTTAAGCACATGCAGAGCTTTACGCACGTTTAAATTCAATTGAAATAAAAGTCAAAGCATGTGCCAGAGAATACAGTAAGTGCAAGCAGTTTGCTCAGGTTTTGAGAGGTATGTTGAATAACTTTTTCCCCTCTCTGGAAATGCCATATAAACACAGCCAGACTAAGTTTTGGGCATGGATAATCAGAACAATCTGCAACGGTTTCCCGTCTGTGGCTAATGGGATGTTTCTCCAAGCTTTGTCACCATGGCAAATACTTTTTAATACATAAACATTTGCTGTGTTGAAAATCCACCCACTCATGTTGAAAGATGGCCAGGTTTTGTAAAATTACATTCCAGCTACCCTGCTGATTTTTAAGATAAGCCCTTTCAGTTAACATTCCATGTGTCTAACAAAAGAGGTGTGAAAAGTACAGTTTATAAGAACATACATGGAATTTCACAATTTTCATGAGAAAGCTAAATAAAAAAATATTTCTCTCACTCACACTTTTTCTTCAGTAGTTTTTCTTCTTCTTCCCCTCTTTATAGGGACAAGCCAGTAATTCCATGCCAAGTTTCCATCTCATCTCTGCTTTCTAGCTCTGGCAGGAGTTCTGTGACCATCCCATGTATTAATTGGGTTTCTTAGCCTTTATCGAGAAGAATAAGTGTGCTGGATAGTCAGGTATCTGCTTCATTAAATAAGTCCTATTATGACTATTTTTTCTCAAAATAATTACAATATTTAATACATGAATAAAACCCCACAATACTGTAAAGTTAAACAAAAATGAAACAAAAACCAGACATCACCCTGAGGTAACAAGCAGGACAACCTGTCCAGCTTTAATTTTAAATCCCATAAGGGTGTTTGATGCCAGAGGGGACAGTCCAAGCATTAAATATGGGGCAGTTATATGGAAGAAAAGACTTCAGAGAATATTTGAGAGAAGATGCGAGTTACAGCAGCCGCAATGGAACAATAACTTGTATGCTGGCAACTTGTGTGGTGTTTTACAAACCTTTCAACTCTGTCCATCAAAAAAAGCCAATTTACGTCTGCTACATCAAATGGCATTTTCACTAACTCAGAGCTACAAACTACAGATGCACATGATCTTTTCTTTCAGTAATTCATGAACACTTACCAAAACCATAAGCAGTTTTTTATTATATATATTTTTCCCCTTGCCCTTTTATAAAATGGGAATTTGGTAGAGGTCTGTCTAGAAGCCAAGCCTCCCCCACTTTAGCATGCTAACATACATGAAAGAACTTGGTACAGCCCTGTTCATGCCCAATTCCTTCATACACAAGCACTGGTAGGACATTACTGAGAGGTGAAAAAGCTGTATAGGTACTGATCAGCAAACTAGCAGATCTAATCTCTTTCTTGGTGCACTGCTTCAGATTTCCACACGACAGATTTTTATAAAAGTGTAGTTAAGGTTCTGTAGCAGATGTTCTGTATTCACAAACATCAACCACATACAGTTCCTGTGAGGAAGTGGTGATGGTATTACTGGAAACATGTTGCAGAGAGAGCTTTGAGCTAGTCCAGAAGATGGGAATAGAACACAGAAGTCCTGACTCAGTCCCCCAAACTAATGTAGTTCCTATTTGTAGAGAATGTGTGTAATATCTTTGGGGGTCTGTCTTCTAAAGTATGTCATATTCCATGTTTGAACTAGTTTTATGGTTTAAGACCCACTGGTTTTAGAGTCAAATTCATTGAAACAAAGCTTCCCTCAAAAAAGGGGATGTCTTGCAAATGCCATTGTGATCTCAAACTCTCATTCAAAATGAAAGCAGATGATGATCCTGGAAAAGGTCCTCTTTTGGATGGCAGAGCCATATGAAGTGTTCCTAGTCAACTTTGAATGCACTTGAGGCTTCCTACATTTTAAAAATATGGGAGGAATTTTCTGCTCTGATTAAACATCTTTAGTTCAAATGCCAGTTTAACTCTTTCTCCCACCCAAGACACTAGGATTCCTACCTACTTTCACTGTTGTCTATACTTGCCTACTTTTGCCTATACACCACCATCACCTACCCCATTGCCACCATTACCTCCATGAAGGTGCCTCATACATCTCCAGAAGATGTTGACTGGTTGCTGCTCATAGAGTCATAGACTTTAAGGTCAGAAGAGACCATCATGATCATCTAGTCTGACCTCCCGCAGTTTGTAGGCCACAGAATCTCACCCACCCACTCCTATAAGAAATCCCTAACCTCTGTTGCTTTCGAGAGTGAGAAAAGAGTAGAGCTAAGGCAATGGTAGGAAGTTTTAAGCAAGAGGAAAAAAAGACTGATATAAAAAAGCTCTAGTCTCCAGCCACCAAAGAGCACACAGGGCCTAACCCAAACTCCCATTGATTTCAATAGGTTTTGGATCAGAATCTAAGTGCATTAGGAAAAGGTTCTTCAAATTTGTGACATGCACCAAAATTAATTGGGGATGGGAATAGAAATCCTAGAGATTCAACTTTAGCCAAAATTTCACTGAGACAAAAATGTTATAATGAAACACTGTCTATTTGTAGGAGAAGCTGAGTCTCAAATATAGACTAATTTTGAGTTCTCTGAAGATATTGCAACTCTTTCAACTCAATTCATACTCAAGCCAATACCAGATTTCTCAAGATGGATTCAAAATGTACTGCTTATCTGCAGTTAGACTCTGGCAGAGTAAATGCTATGGCTAAATCTTGTATTAAAGCTTGTAGGAAGTTTACTTTCCACTGCAGGATGAAGGTTTCTTCCAAGAACAAGATTATTAACGTGAACTGGAAGTAATTAACTAGAATAGTTAAGTCTATTTAAATAACACCAGAACTGTACTAAAATATTCATTCCCTAATTGTGAAGCACATGAAATCTGGGAATTCCCTATGTCTTCCAATAAATCAAAAGCGTACTAAATCTGGCTTTCATACAAGAAACATCTGGTTATTTAAGTTTCCTCCTTTAATACTAATTTTAACAACTCCCAAACGTGGATAGAAATACTACCTTATACTTTGTTTAAAGTTCATTTCCTGTCCCTAGGACATTCACTGACCTTTCAATGCTGGCCATTTTGCTCTCCACTTTCTTATTCCCGTTCTCATTGACTTCATTCCATTCTTGACCTCTCTTCCCCTCAAGAAAATTAAATACAGCCCAAAACATGTTGGACGCCAATTAGTTTTACAGCTCTTCTTACCTCCCCTCATACTGCATTCTTTAGTCCATTGAGTCCACCCCACCTTTATACTTTCAATCTGCACAAAAACCTTATGGCCTCACTGCAAAATGAACTCTGTTCCATGAAGTTAAAATCTCCCAGGTTTTTTTCTGCTGACTATAATCAACTGAAAACAAATACCAGAAATAGGGGAGAAATATGACTTCCTTTCCAGCTTTGATTTCTGCAAACAATTTTATTTCTTTAGTTCTTCTTTTATTATTTCTGTGAGGTGTGGCAGATGTATATGGAATTCTACGACAATCATTCTGCACATAACAAAACAAGATAACACATATTAATTAAAATAAAATATCCCCTCCACTTACTGTGGCATCTTTTTTAATTAAAAAGCTATGTGAGGAAAGGGAGAAACATCTTTCTATTTCCTAGTATGTATGTAATATAGGAAAAAACATATTTCATTTTTTAAAAATATATTAAGGAACAAGAAAGTACAAATGTAGGCCCTCATCCTACTTCTGTTAAGTAAATAGAACAGATCTTGCTCTGTTGTGCTGATTTAAATCTGGCGTTTCAGTGTAGCTAAGATTGGGATCTGTCCCAATAAGTGTTTTGCTATTGGCACATGCCCTGGTTCAGCAAGATACTTAAACACATACCTAACTTCAAACACATAGATATGTCAGAGGGAACAACCTCTCTTTTGGCTATTAAGTTCAAGTTAGGCATGTGCTAAGTTAAGCACTTTTCTGAGTTAAGTTCTTAAATGGAAGCAAGATTAGTCACAATATGTATGAAGATATTGGGCCAGATTCTACAGTCTCTACTTCGACAACCTCTCACTGTTACATCCCAACCCCACTGAATTCTCTGGAATCTGGTTTTGCTGTGGCCTATAAGCAGTGATGAGCTGCCAAAATCTTAACAACTGGTTCCCTATAAAAAGTTCTGATTTAAGGGATGTGCCACAGTATGTATTTTTTGTACCAATAGGGTTAACATACATCTGTATTTTCCCGGACATGTCAGGCTTTTTGGTTCTTAAATCACCGTCTGGGAGGTGATTTAAGAACCAAAAAGCCTGACATGTCTGGGAGAATATGGATGTATGTTAACCCCAGCTGAAGTTCTTTTTTAAAAAGATGGGCCTGACCTAGAAATGAGCTCTGCTTCACATGTGAGTCCCCGCCACTCCCTAGGGGTGTGCTAGGGTGACCATATGACCTTATTTTATAGGGACAGTCCCAATTTCTGGGTCTTTTTCTTATATAGACTCCTATTACCCCCACCCCTTGTCCCGAATTTTCACACTTGCTGTCTGGTAACCCTACAGTGTGCACATGTGTGCGTCCCAGCTGCTCCCTGCCCCCCTCATTGAAGCAGGTGTGCAGGGTTACTGCCTTGGGAACTGCAGGGAACCAGTGGACATGGGGCCAGCTGCAGACAGGGGGTGTGGGGCTGGGCGGAGCTAGCTGGAGGCAGGAGGTACGGGGCTGGCTGCTGCGGGCAGGGCAGGGCAGGGGGCGTGGAGCTGGCTGGAGACAGGAGGGTGCGGGATTGGTGGAGGCAAGGGAGTGCGAGTTGGCTGGAGACAGGGAGTATGGGGCTGGCTGGAGGCAGGGCAGGGGCTGGCTGGAGGTAAGGGCTGGCTGCAGGCAGGGCAGGAAGATGCAAGGTTGGCTGGAGGCAAGGGGGTGCAGGTTGGCTGGAAATGGAGAGTATGGGGCTGGCTGGAGGCAGGGCAGGGGCTGACTGGAGGTAGGGGCTGCCTGGAGACAAGGGTGTGCGGGGTTGGTTGGAGGTAAGGGGGTGCAGGTTGGCTGGAGACAGGGAGTATGGGGCTGGCTGGAGGCAGGGCAGGGTGGCGCGAGGCTGGCTCGAGACGGGTGTGTGAGGCTGGCTAGCTTTGGGCAGGAGGGTGCGGCAGGGGTTGGCTGGAGACGGGCTGGCTGCGGGCAGGGCAGGCTGTGTGGCAGGGGCTGGCTGCGGGCACGGGATGTGGGCTGGCTGGAGACGGGCTGGCTGTGGGCAGGGGGTCTGGGGCTGGCTGCGGGCAGAGCAGGGCATGCAGCAGGGGTTGGCTGGAGACAGGGTCCAGCTGCGGTTAGGGCAAGGCCTGGCTGCAGCCAGGGGGTGCGGCAGGGCCTGGCTGTGGACCGGCCAGGGGGTGCAGCAGGGGCTGGCTGCGGGCAGGAGGTGTGGGGCTGGCTGGAGACAGGGGCTGTGTGCGGGGAAGGCAGGGACTGGCTGTGGACAGGGGTTGGCTGCGGGCAGTGGGTGCGGGGGTGGCTGGAGACAGGGGCTGGCTGGAGACAGGGTGACGGGTACTCATGGGGAGAGCGGCTCGGAGCAGCCCGAGCAGCAGGACACAGCCCAGGCCCAGCAGAGCAGCCGGTGACCCACCAGGCACCAGCGGGAACCCCAGGGTCAGGGTCAGAGCCAGGTGGCGGCCCACATGGCTCCCACAGCTCAGTACCCCCGGCAGCCAGAGGAGAAATTACACACTTCCCAGCCGGAGCCCATCAAAGCCCAGCGCCCCCTCCTCGCAGGGAAGCGGGTTAACAACCGGTTCTAAAACCACTTCAAAATTTAACAATCAGTTCGCGTGAACCGGTGCGAACCGGCTCCAGCTCACCACTGCCTATAAGGGTCTTATCCTATACCCATTAAAGTCAATGGTAGGACTTTCATTGACTTAAGCATAACAGGCTTGGACCATAGGCATGTGTTTTCAGGATCATCTTCTATGTTTCTTTCAATGCTCTGTACTAAAATGCTCCCAGGGAAAAGGGTTTGGTTTGTTCACAGTAACTGAATGAATTGTTTCATATGCATGGAAAATTTTTCCCCTCTCTCCCTCCATTATATATGATTTGAACAATGTGGTCCTGCAGAATTCTCTTGGTATCTTGTTCAAATTACAAAACTTTTAACTGAAAGGCAGACAAGTAACAGTTACTTATGGTTGATGTTAAAGTACTTGCTAAATTGAGTTGTTAGTATTCTTATATGGAGAAAATTAATGAATCAGTGTAAAGTTCTGATAGTTATGAATGAATTAATTAATTAATCTGATCTAAATAATGACCTGCAGTGGGAGGGAAGGGAGAAGGAAAGGAAAACCAGGAAGATTTTCTCTTCCCCACTCCCACAATGAATGAACTTCTTTTGGCTGTAAACAAAACTTCAACAACTTCAGCCAGGGATTATATCTTTCTACTGAAGGATTTTTGCAAGTATCAAACACTGTAGTATCTGTCTGCTTGTATCTGCATCATATATTCTTCAAGGATTTACGGAATTGTTTGCATTATTATATTTTAGCTCTGACCATAGCTTTGAGACCATTTGTGGTCCTTTCCACCAAACCAGCCATTTCCCTAGTAGATCCCTCTCGCAATGTAGCCTTTACAGTCTAAAGAGATTAATAAAACTGAAGCAATCTCCATGGGATGTGTTTAGTGTTTCCAACTCTCGGTATTTAATTTTTTCTTCAGTGTCAATAGGTAATGGTATCGCCCTCTTAAGGTATGTCTGCAGTTAGACACCCACCAGCTGACTAGGATTCATGGGTCTGGGGCTCATGAGGCTGTTTAATTGAGTGTAGACATTCAGGCTCGGGTTGAAATCTAGGTGGGAGGGTCCCAGAGCTTGGGCTGCAGCCCAGACTCAACATCTACACCTCAGTTAAACAGCTGCTTAGCCTGAACCCGAAGAGCTTGAGTCAGCTGCCAGCCACAGGTGTCTGATTGCAGCATAGACATAGCCTAAGGTGTAAAAATCAGTTTTTAAACCCTATGTTTAAATGTGCGTTTTCTTAAAATAAAGTGGCTGTTCCAAGGGACAATACTTAAGTGTATGAACGAACTTTAGAGTCCACTATCCTTCTCTCTAACCAGTTTTCAACCCTGCAAAAGTGGTGAGCTTCAGTCATTTTGGTGTATATTTAATAAGCCTATTCTCATTTTTGCTGCTATTAGTCTGAACCTAAAAGAAGAAATCTCTGATATATCACTATCCAACGTAAGCTGAGAGATAAAACTATTATGGCCTCATTAGTAACACTGTTATATGCTTTGCGTTTACCTTTATGTATGGTTGCAAGTAAATAACATTTTTTCCTGACTAAAATGCTTATGAATGATTAATTGTCTGCCAGTCCAGAAGAGATGTTTGTAACAGGGCTGTCAATGAATAGCAGTTACCTCATGCAATTAACTCAAAAAATTGTGATTTAAAAAATTAATCGTGATTAATCGCACTTATAAGAATAGAATACCAAGTAAAATTTATTAAATATTGTGGATGTTTTTCTACATTTTTAATATTGATTTCAATTACAACAGAGAATACAAAATGCACCGTGCTCACTTTATATTATTATTTTTTATTACAAATATATTCACTGTAAAAATGATAAACGAAAGAAATAGTATTTTTCAATTCACCTCATACAAGTACTGTAGTGCAATTTCTTTATTGTGAAAGTGTAACTTACAAATGCAGATTTTTTTTGGTTACATAACTACAGTCAAAAACAAAACAGTGTAAAACTTTAGAGCCTACAAGTCTGCTCAGTCCTACTTCTTATTCTGCCAATTGCTAAGACAAACAAGTTTGTTTACATTGATAAGAGATACTGCTGTCTGCTTCCTGTTTACAATGTCACCTGAAAGTGAGAACAGGCGTTTGCATGGCACTTTTGTAGCCGACATTGCAAAGTATTTACATGCCAGATATGCTTTGGCCACCATTCCAGAGGATCTGACAATGCTTGTTAAAAAAAATAATGTGTCAATTAACTTTGACTGTACTCCTTGGGGGGAGAACTGTATGTCCCCTGCTCTGTTTTACCCACATTCTGCATATATTTCATGTTATAGCAGTTTCAGATGATGACCCAGCTCATATTCATTTTAAGAACACTTTCACAGCAGATTTAACAAAATGCAAAGAAGGTACCAATGTGAGATTTCTAAAAATAGCTACAGCACTTGACCCAAGGTTTAAGAATCTGAAGTGCCTTCCAAAATCTGAGAGGGACGAGCCGTGCAGCATGCTTTTAGAGTCTTAAAAGAGCAACTCTCTGATGCGGTAACTAAAGAACCCAAACCACCAAAAAAGAAAATCAACCTTCTGCTGGTGGCATCTGACTCAGATGATGAAAATGAACATGCATCAGTCCACGCTGCTTTGGATTGTTATCAAGCAGAACCCATCATCAGCATGGAAGCATGTCCTCTGGAATGGTGGTTGAAGCATGCAGGGACATATAAATCTTTAGCGCATCTGGGACATAAATATCTTGCAACGCCTGCTACAACAGTGCATGCAAATGCCTGTTCTCACTTTCAGGTGACATTGTAAACAAGAAGCAGGCAGCATTATTTCCTGCACATTGTAACCAACCTTGTTTGTCTGAGTGATTGGCTGACCAAGAGGTAGGACTTGTAGGCTTTTACACTGTTTTATTTTTGAATGCAGTTTTTTTGTACATAATTCTACGTTTGTAAGTTCAACTTTCATGATACAGAGATTTCACTACGGTACTTGTATGAGGCGAATTGAAAAAGTATATATTTTTATAGTGCAAATATTTGTAATAAAAAACAAAGTGAGCACTGTACACTTTGTAATCGGTGTTGTAATTGAAATTAATAAATGTTGATGTTTACTACATTTTCAAACATAAAATAAATGGTTTTCTATTGTTTAACAGTGCAATTAATCACGATTAATTTTTTTAATTGCTTGACAGCCCTAGTTTGTAATATGTTTTAGGGCAAAATAAGACACACACATATTAATAAATCTTACTTGTTCAGCGCACACACACACATACATACACACAAGGTTCATCTTTTTTAGTTCTGCAAAAAAACATCCTTAGCTGGTGCAAACTGATGAAGCTCCATTGAGGTCAATGGTGCTACAGCAGTTTACACCAGCTAAAGATCTACTTCAGTATTATAAGGAAAGGTGAAATCCTTTAATGAGATACAATTAAAAAGCAGGCTGAAAAAGCAGGCTGAAAATTGAACTGGTGAGAATTATGCACAGAGAAGCAAGAATATGCTGCCAAAAAGTGACAATGCACCACATGCAGATGTTGTCCACCTCAGGATATACAGACTCTTATAACTATGTTAACATACTGTGATGTGAGCAGAAGATATGTACCATATAATAAAGAATTAATCTGACATAGATAGCTGGCTGCAATACACGGTAGGGGAGATTTCCTTAAGTCTTAATGATAAGGCTAAGCAACATGAAAATGAAGGCAGGAAGCATTAGAACGATTAACAGGAGATGGGGTTAATGGACCACCATGAATGTGTAAGCAGGATACTGTGACTCAAGCTGTGCATCTAATACTTATGATCGGCAAAGAAAGTGTGAGGTAGCTCTGGGCAATGTCATTCCCTTCATTTCCTACTAAAGAACTATGTGTCTGCCCAGCTTTCCTTTCAGAAACCTCCTAAAATAGTCTAAAAAGACCATAGTGACCCACGGTTCCATCAACACGTCTTAGCAGGAACTTGCTCGATTGCCCCAGGTTTTGTAGTACTTGGTGACCTTCTGTTTCTTGTAGCAAGAACTTAGCTTTCCTGCCACTGGCTACAGTGGCAGCTTGCAAGTGTTCCAAGACTGTCACATGAATGGTGGAGATAACATCATTTTCCTATAGTATTCTCCTGCAGCTGCTGTTTCAGGCCTTCGCTGTCCTCAGACCACCAACAGCATCTTTGAAGGTGAATTCAATATTTTATTTTTTAAAATAGGACAGTTATATTTTCAACTAATGGCTTTAGTGATCAAAGTACAAAAGTCAGTAAGCAGCCCAATATAATTACAGGCTGTTGGTAAGATGCCCTGTATTAAAGCTGGATATATTTGTTTATGGAATTAGAGGATCCCTTTTAATGTGAAAAGTATGTGAGAGCACCGAGAGGATGGGCTGGGTGCCTTCATCATATTTATAAATCAAAAGAAAGTGGTTTGTTTTGTTGTTTTTTTAAATCAATAGAACTGGGTGGAAATTTTTAAACAGTTTAAAAGAGTTGTTAGAAAATGGAAATTAGGATCAATTTTGCTATGTTGTTTTAATGAGACCTCTTGTGAATCTGGATGTTTGCAGTAACTCAAATTCAGTTATATTCAAACTTTCACTGGTTAACTTCGAAAAATCAGCATACTCTCTGAAAGCTACACTAAGCACAAGCCCGGGAGCCACCATCCCAAGCTCTGCTACTCTCTGGCTTTAATACTTTTCTTTTCCTTTTATAACAGATTTTAATTTGCTCATTAAATGCCCCCATTTCCATGATTTTATTTTAGAAGTGCCGTATTTGTTTTTCACTACTTCCCTGCCTTCCATAAAGCTTCTACTCTTTTATTATATCCTTGGGGGCAACCTGTTTAGGAAGAAATCACTTGAGGCTCACAGCTAACAAAACTACCATTTATTTAGAGACACAGAGCTCACCTAACCGGCCAAAGCTGACTAGGCTATCCCCTAATAATCTAACTCAGTTGCCAGAGGAACAATAACCATGACAACCAAATACACAACATATTCCTCCCCCTCTAAATAAGAACATCCCCTAAATAAAACACACACTAGACTAGAGAAGGAGGGTAGACCGCCTCCATTTCCAGCTAAACCCTGGGGATTATTTTGCCCCATAACCGTGAGTTCGCCCTAGCTAAAGATCCAGCCGATGAGGAGGCCTTCTGTCTCTAGATGGATTACGGTGAACTTCTGGTGGTGTTGCACCCGAAAGTACCATGGGCTCAGGGTCTGCAGCACGAACAGGTGAGGAGGTGGTATCAGCTCTTGTTGGGCAAAGGGGTATCTCGGCCACCGGCAGTAATGGAGGAGAACAGTCAGGAACAGGTGATTGCTTTAGTGATCAAATGGCTTTAGTGATCAAAGTACAAAAGTCAATAAGCAGCCCAATATAATTACAGGCTGTTGGTAAGATGCCCTGTATTATAGCTGGATGTATTTGTTTATGGAATTAGAGGATCCCTTTTAATGTGAAAAGTATGTGAGAGCACCGAGAGTACTTTGATCACTAAAGCCATTAGTTCGGTGTCTCACCGGAAGAGGTGAAGTCAGACCACTCAACTGCAGATGTGTCCTGAGGACTGGCATGACCTGGCAACAGCTGATCTACATGTCGCCGCCAGGTAAGATTCTCTGCAGTCAGGACTGTGTAGGAGACAGGTCCTGTTTGAGTGATGATCATGGCAGGGACCCATTTAGCTCTGGAAGTATAATTCCGAGCCAAAACTGCCAATACACAACATCTTTGAATCATCGCAGGCAACAAAAAGGCTCATTACTGCTGCCACTCAACACTTTGGCCACAGATGGGCAAATGCACTGTTTAACCTTCCCTAGAGCCAGTCTGCTTATCAGGAGCTTACAGCCATCTTCTCTCAAAACTGCTTCTATTTGCAGGGAGTTAACTTTTCAATGCTTTGTTCTCATGGTCTAGATTACAAACAATCTGCTGAGCAAGGAGAACCCAAGAGTCTGAGTGCTTGAGAAATGACTGCAGGATTTCGTCCTAAATATGTGATATTAACCTGATAATAGTAGCAAATTGTCACAGGAAAAGAACTACAGCTCATGGTTATCAAGGACCAGGAGTTTCACATACCAACCATGATCCTGTACACTTCGCTTCCTCCTTCTAGAGCTGGTCAACATATTTGATGGAACAGTTCTCCATTCAGAAATGCAATTTTGTTGAAATTGAAATACTTCACAGGAATATGATTTCCATGACATTTTTTGATGAGAAAAATCAAAACATTTTATTTAGACAAGGTCAGTGTTTTGTATTGAATGTGATTTTGATTCATTTTGTTTTGACTTTCATATTCTGTTCTCATATTCTTTTGATAATGGAATGTAAAGGACTAAATGATAGTATCAAAACAAAATATTTGTTCCCCCCCCAAAAAAAAATTACATTTAATTTCATGGGAAATATTAAAATTTTGTCTCTCCATTCCAAGTTGGAACATTTTTTTAATAAATGTCAGAACTTCCTGTGGAACAGAAATTCCAATTCCAAGCCAGCTATACTCCTTAGTCAACAGTTTTGCCTGATTGGGGGCAAGAACAGACTTGCTGCAGTTTGTAAAATAGTAAATGCTTATATTCAAGTGAAGGATCTCTCATTGGAAGAAGGATCATCATATGTACAGTCAAAATCTATTTCAATAAAAAGTACAGTGCTATATTAACCACAAAATGCAAATCATGTATAAGTTTCAATTTAGACAACAAACTTGAACATTAAGAGCTGAGGCCAGTTCTACCATCCATCTCCTTATGCCTAGGGATTGCAATACATTACAGGAGTCTCGTTTCCCCACTGCTGTACTGGGGATTAAGCAAGCAACTACCCCTCTCCTCATCAGTGATGATAGGAATTCCTTAAGTTATGTAATTCCCCTGTGTTAATGAACTCCATTATCAGAGCAGATTCTCAAGATCCTGACTATACTAAATGCATGTTTTAAAAAATGAAATTAATGTTTAAACTAACCATAATGGCTCTCTGGGAACTGTAACTGTCTATTGCATCAATGTATGATTGTTTGTTTTAAAAACAATACATTTGCCTAAACAATAGCTGACCAACTCATTTGCCTCAGAGAATGTAGAACTCTGCTGTATTTCATGGATTATCTGTATAAAATCACACAAACAAAAGTATAAAAACGTTAGCACATTTTTGAAGAACTCCAGTAAGGCATATTGTCTAATGGCCAAGGGGACAAGTAGACTACTAGCACACAAATTAAATCTGGTGTGGTACTCAGCAATGCTGAGGAAGTTCTTATATGGCCCTCACCAGCTGTATCTAGGCCACTTTTCAAACCTCTCTTTGCTGCATCTACAGCATCAAAGGATCGTGGGGTCTGCATTGGCCATGGTTGTGTTCTTGGTACTTGAACCAAAAAGGATGAGCAACACAGAAAGAAGACAAGGCATATTGGGAAACCAGATGTGGGGATAATTTAGGGGTGATTACCTACTCTTGCCCTGAGAAGTTTAAAACAGCCCTGGAGGAGGGCTGTGGGAGGAGAAAAGCAGCAATGCTGATTGGGGGAAGCAGGCACAGCTGTGACCACACTCCAGTCAGGGCCTAGTCTATAAAGACTTGAGCCAGGAGTAAAGGCACACAGTCTCTCTCTAGCTGTAGAGGGAGATGGGCCTGGCTGCAGGGAGCTAGAGACAAGGTAGTGAGAGCAGAGCAGAGCAGGGCTGGGCTGGGCTGGGCTGGGCGAAGACCAAAGGGAGCTAGGAAGCTCTGGCCTGGAAGCCCCCTAGGCTGCAGCCTAGTATAAGGCCAAACAGGTAGGGGACAGCCCAAGGCTAGACAGAGGCAGCAGGTCCAAACCCAACCTTGCCACTGATGAGTGGTTTTTACCCTGCAGTCTACCCCAGTGAATGGGGGCTAGTTGGTGACTGGCAGTAGCCTTACACTGAGGCAAGGTGGGAATAGGGGGTTGGGGCTCCCCAGGGTGGGGAGATCCCAAGACTGAGAAGTTATTGCCAGAGGGGCAGCACCACAGAGAAAAGGGGCACTGGGGTCCTGGGAGGGACATGGGGGCTAGTGGTAAGACAGATCACTGACCTGCAGAGGGCACTTAGGAAGCTGGATGAGCTAATTCCCAACAGAGACCTGGGAGGTGCTGCAGGGGTGAGACTGCATGCTTACAAGGGGTATTTAAACTATTACTTTTGAGGGGTCATCATGGAAAAAGTGGGTTTCGAATGACAGAAGGCTTGCGGTTTGTCATCCTGGGATAAGGAGATTATTCCATCTATAGAAGCAGCATGGGAAAAATCCATGGCGAGAGGAGGAATCAAGGCTGGCATTGTTGGCAGGACAGAGAGGGTGGAGGGCAAAATGTGTTAGGTCTGAGATGTGTGCCAGGGTAGAGTGTATGCAGTCTTGATGGAAGGAGGGAAACTTGTATTTTAAGTAATGAAGAAGGAGAGCCAGTGAAGAAAGAGTAGGAGGAAGTGATATGGTGAGATGATATAGAAGCCATGTTTTGGCAGGAATGGAACATGGTGGTCAGAGAAGAGATTAATGGAAAAGAAAGTTACATGTTAAAATAAAAAAAAGTATGTAAAGGAGCTGTTAAGGCCTTCACGTCAAACCAAGATACTATAGGCATTTGAGAAATATCTAAGGTAGGAAAGAGTATTTGCAGACAGAAGTAGACAGTGAGGAGAATAGAAAAACAACATGCTTCTCAGTAAACATGTAGGAGTGCAGCAGGGACATTTGGAGGAAGGTCAGCTGAAAGAAATGTACCTTTCCCATCTCTAATACTGCAGGCCTCTTGGGAATAAGGTCTGGGAAAAATTCAGTGCGTCAAATTTTCTGACTCCTCAAATGGTGCTGAATTATGAAAGCCCTTTGCCTCCTTTCCAATATTTTTTCTTCTCCAGTGAGTTTGGTTATTAATGATTAATAGTCACCCTGTGAGGAAAGAGAGTGAAAACAACCTTATCAGTGTGAGGAGATGAAATTCAGGACAATATCTCAATCAAATCTCCCTTACTGTAGCCTTAAATTTACCTCAGCCTTGCCCAAGCCTGGATTTGTCATTTATTTTGTAAGTTCGCTACAAACCAATACAAATAATAAAACTGAGGTTACAGACAATGTTTGTACTAAAGTGAATCCCACATCTTTTGAAGCTTTTCATACAATGGCCCCTGGGGTCAAAAATAAATACTGATCAGATGGGAAATAATGCCTGGAAGGACCTTGAACATTCTGAATTTTCAAGGCACAGGGTGATAGTTTTTCACAGAACTCTGAAGCTGAGAGTTGTTATACACACACATAGAGCTGTGGTGAAGTTAACATTTCTAGGATAATACTTATATCAAAAGCTGGAGATGAACTTTCAAACTTAATCAGCTTAAACAAGTTATAATGAAGGGAAAAAAATCTTAGCCTAGCTCCAACAGTGGAGATGAGGTTGATCCTGAGAGACTATGGGGAAAATAATTACAACTGAATGAGACTAGTATGCCAGGCTCTACCAAGTCCAGCTGTGCTAAAATGCAAAGTTCCTTCAGTTCCAGTCATCAGCACCTTACCCTGTCACCTATGTCTGAAGCTTCTCTCGATGCAGCTTCATTTTTGAAACCCAGTACCAGAGGTACTGGCTTCACACTGGTGCTGAACTTTCCCACATGTGTCACTAGAACTTCTAGGGGTATATCTCATGGTTCTCTGCACTGCAGTAAACTGAGCTGCTCTATGATTCTTTCCCATTAAATTGTGGGAGAACTTGTCTTTCTGAATACCTGGGGGAATTGTGGGACAACAATGGATGACTATCACCACTTGAGTGATTTAGCCTATGTCCTCACTGCAAAGTGGGCAGTTACTGGCCTAAGAGAGAGCCTATTCCCCAGGATGGACCAGGAAGATCATATCTAATGATTAAAACAAAGGCATGTTAAATAGGATTTGTTTTGTGAAATTTCACACCAGTTATTGCATTTTCATCATGCATTATTTTGCAACTCTCCAGTTTTGCTTTAGTCACAATTTTGACAATTATTTTCATGTAAAAAATTTAAGTTTCATATTTTCATTGTGAAAGCCTGGGTTTGAAAAGTGGATTGATTTTGATAACTGGCCTGGAATATGGAAAAGTTGTTGTTGCTTTTAAATTGTGATCCATTGCAAAACTAGTGAATGAAAATAGGCTCATTTTTCAAGTGCATGCTGAAATATGAAAAACCTTGAACTTTGAAAAGTTGTTCCTTACAACTATTTCAAACAACCCTAACCAGGGCTTGTGAATTCTGTTACTGGCTCTGTCACTTTGAGCAAGTTACTTAGACTCCTGTGAAAATCTCAGCTGAAGGAGTTTACACAGCAAAAAAAACCACCCATGGCAGCAAGTCTCAGTGCCTGGGTCAACTGAATTGGGCTCATGCTACAAGGATGAAAATAGGAGTGCAGATGTTTGGGCTTGGGCTGGTGCCCACACTCTGAGACCCACCTACTCCCACTGGGTTTTGGAGCCTGGGCTCTGAACCCCCACCTCATAGCATGAGCCTCACAAGCCCAATTCAGTTTATTTGGGCTCTGAGACTAAAAGCCACAGGTCTCTTTTTGCAGTGCAGACATGCCCTAAAGGGATCTAGGCACTGAAATTCAGTAGAAGTTGGACACCTAAATCCCCTAGATTCCTTTGAAAAATTCAGCCTTAATTTCTGACTTACACCTATTTTCACTGATGGGTAAATTGAGTGATACCTACCCAGATCAGTGATATTGGAAAGCTTAGTTAGCGACTACAGAATGCATTCACATACTTGAAGACATTATGGGTCTAATCATGCAACCATTTCTGATTTCAAGTAGTCTTCATTTACAGGAGTAGTTCCATTGCTGTTAATAGCACTATCTGCTTGAGTAAGGACTCTTGGCATGAGAAACAGTTGTGGCCTCAGATACTGAGTATTAATCCTCCTAGTCAAGCTTACAAATCTAAAATATGTACAAGTGCTGGGGCTTGCAACCAAAATATAGGTAAATCAGAGCTGTAGTCTGAAAAACAAATATACAAACCTCTTAAATGTATATTTCAAGAGTCACATAACAAGCAGAATTCATCAATTTCCTGCTTGTAAGCCTGTGGCTTACCTACTACTATGGGCAAATAATGCCCATATATTTGTTTCCCAAAGATAAAGCGGGAAGGAAGCCCATGTGCTATATTTCCTCCCCTCCATCCCAACCAGCAAGAGTTATCTGATATGTATAATCTGGACTGCAGGGAATTAGCCCAGCCCAGCTACATTAGGTTAACATAGATTTACTTCAGTTCTTGATTTATTTATAATCAAAGTTAAAATCATAAGTAGAATTTACAAAGCACACTTAATTCTTTAATCCCTACTGAGTTACTTGATTCTGGGATAATTTCTGAAGATCATTCATTTAACACATGCTCAGAAGTGGTACTGGCTAGCTCCAGATTCATGTGTAAAGATTTTTGGTAGTTTGTAGTTTTTCTTAAACTCTCAACATACAGACAATCCTATGCAGTATTAATATATATTCTTCAGAAATGTGAATGTGCCTTCCTCCATCCCTCACTTTCTTGACTCAGTGGCACAAACTGGTGTGTTTAGTTAAAAATGCCTGAATACATTCCACAGAGGTTCTCTGATAAGGGGGGTACTTACAGGGCAAGCATGTTACTTTGTAAATGTGCAGTCTTAATTCAGGGATCCTGGTGTGTTTATGATTTTTCTATCAAATAAATTTGGAGATTAGTTCATAGTCCCTTCCAGGCACTGTTGCGCTGCACATTTTTTCCATGCCTAAACCCTTTTAGCAAAAAAGGGCCCCAAATATTTTGTCTAAATTCCTTGCTCAATGAACCACCAAGGAAACTTATGGAGCAATGGAATTAAAAGATTAAACCACAAGCCACTTGTACTAAGTCTTTAAATTACTTATGAAGCATAGAGTTTACATAGTAACTGAGTCTGCAGACTCAATTGCTTTAAGAGAATTCTGAAAACTCATTTGTTTTTCTGTGACCTCACTTAACCAGTTTGCTGCCATGTAGCTGTGCTCATCTAAAATGTCTGACTTTGGTGGGGGAACTTTTTTCAGCATGAACCCATGGGGTAGGAATTGAAAGCAGTATCACATGCACACAATATTCATGGCTACGGAACTAGCTTAAATCATAGATATTTCCATTCAAGCAGTGTCCTAAGTGTGGAAATCATAACAGAAACAAGGCTCCTTTTTTTTTTTAAGAACATCACCATGGATGTGGTGGATTGTAGAAAGTGGATTGATTACTCTAAGTTAAATAATTATTGGTTAGATTGAGAACAAGTTTAGCCTGTGTCTGTGGTTATCAATCTGAAGATTCTGTGATGCAGAGGAAGGGAATTACCCCAGCCCAAATATCATGGGGAAACAAGTACTGAATGATCTAGATGTAAAGTAGATTTTAATAGTGTAATAGGAGGTTTGGAACCTACCCAGAGAGATAGTTAAACTACACTGCAGTTGGTTCTTAGACTAGATAGGAAGCATGAACAGCTAGAGGTTAGCGTATTCTTTTATATAGACTTTAAGGTCAGAAGGGACCATTATGATCATCTAGTCAGACCTCTTGCACAATGCAGGCCATACAATCTCATCCATCCACTTCTATAACAAACCCATAACTATGTCTGAGTTATTGAAGTCTTCAAATTGTGGTTTGAAGACCTCAAGCTGCAGAGAATCCTCCAGCAAGTGACCCGTGCCCCATGCTGCAGAGGAAGGTGAAAAACCTCCAGGGCCTCTGCCAATCTGCCTTGGAGGAAAATTCCTTCCTGACCACAAATATGGCGATCAGTTAAACCCTGAGCATGTGGGCAAGACTCAGCAGCCAGCACCCAGGAAAGAATTCTCTGTTGTAATTCAGATCCCATCCTATCTAACATCCCATCACAGACCACTGGGCATACTTACCTGCTGATAATTTGGCAATTGATCTTTGATTAATTGCCAAAATTAGGCTCTCTGATCATACCATCCCCTCCATAAACTTACCAAGCTTATTCTTAAAGTCAGATATGTCTTTTGCCCCCACTACTCCCCGTGGAAGGCTGTTACAGAACTTCACTCCTCTAATGGAGAGAAACCTTCATCTAATTATCATCTCCCAGGTATGTGCTGAGACTCTTCTACGCCTTATCATCTGTTGTCATTCAGTGGTGGTTTGTTTTTTGGGTGTCTGATAATTCTGGAAGTGTGTGTGAGAATCCCCAAATCCTGTTGATAAAATTGTTTTCTTTTAGCTCTAGAGACCCCACTTAGGAGTGGGGCACTGTTGCTATGTGTTGTACAGTCACATAGCTAGAGATGATCCCTGCCCCAAAGATCTTATAGTAATGAAAGATAATAAATAGAGAGTATAGGAGAAGGAGAACAGCGGTAACACTGATATGAGCATGTGATTACAAAGACTAGCTGTTGGCAGAGTTTCTTTTTAAAGATACAAATAAATTGCTTCTGGCCACCTGCTAACTGTAATGAACAATGGTAATTAGATACCTATTATGGAGTTTTCAGAACTTAGCCCAAGGTCTGATAGAGGATTTAAGAAGAAGATTAGAACTATACAGTTTATACCACTTTTATTACTGGACTGCTTCCAGT